>NW_027530007.1:116227-165213 GCF_008692635.1 Crocuta crocuta | reverse complement strand
TGTGTGGGGGGGGGGGGTGGGGGGTGTGCCTTTCATCAAGGCCTCGTGATTTACTCATTACCTAAACCCAATTTCAGCAAAGCATGCAGTTGTTTTTACCCGTTTCGAACATCTGGTAGTGTTGGCCAGTCATATGGTGTTCTTGGAGAACCGAGGAGCTGTATTTAGTTCTCTCTGTCTTCTATTTCATGGGGTCCCAACTTTCCCCCAGTCTGTTGATGTAGTCCTACTGTCCGCGCCGTCTCCTGATTGCCCATATGCTTCCCAAATCCTGGAACTGGAAAGTAGCCACTGTTAACCTCTTAGGTTTTCTTTGACTTTTTTAAACTGCAACACCCTTTACTTCGGACTAACATGTGATATATAGTCTCGGAGTCCCATCCGGTGTCCCAACTAGAGTTGACCTGTCAGTGGCCTGTTAAGAGGTCGACAGAATGCCCCTAGGTTACCTAGCCAGGTGCGTGGACGTGGTGGGGTTTGGCTTTAAATTCTTTTGCTTTTGTCCTCAGCCAGGTTACAACAGCCGTTGTGTCTTTCGCTCCAGGTATCATTGGCGGATTGACCAGTGTGATAACCTCAACAGTGGAAGGAGTGAAAACAGAAGGGGGCGTCAGCGGTTTCATATCTGGCCTTGGGAAAGGACTCGTTGGCACTGTAACCAAGCCAGTGGCAGGCGCCCTGGATTTTGCATCAGAAACAGCCCAGGCGGTGAGAGACACAGCCACGCTCAGTGGCCCCAGGTCAGTGGTTGCGGACGGAGTCACTTTTGCAGTTTCCATCCCAGATCTGCTGCCACTCCTGATCCATGCTGATGTGTTTGATCATATACTTTTCACCTTAATGATGTGGTTTTTTTAAAAACTTGGGTCCGTGTATCTAAAACTTCTGACCTGCCTACTATAAATACATGAAAATAAGGCACAAAAATTGGGCTTGAATTTTTCGAGCTCTATATCCGTATCTATCCACCTATATCTGTGTCTATAATTTATTTATATATGAAATACCGTCGTTGGGTTTTTTTTTTCTTTAGAGGGATCAGAAGTAGGATTGCACCCTCACAGATCTCCCCTATTCACCAAGCTAACTAGATCCCCGCACACCCATTGAGAAAACTGTGGGGCTGCAGGTTGTGTCTGGCTCCTAGGCTCTATGGCATGGTTCTAGAATCCCTACCATTGAAGGTCACCATGTGAGTTGGTCCTGTCTTTGTTCTCCCTCCACCCGGACGTGCTAGCCCGTCCCATGGCCTTATGAAGGAGTTCTCCAGGCGGGTTGGCAGCTCCACTGTGGGACGCTATCCCGCTGTGATGCCAGGCAAGGTGGCGCCGTGATACCAGGCAAGATGGAAACCAGGGCAGCCTGTACGGCTCCACGTCTCACAGAATCCAGCTGCTTTAACGTAGTTCCTCGTGTCAGTCGCCTAGTTGAGCCTTCCTTTTTCAGAGTGACTAACTGGGGATCTTATCAACAAAGGGTATAATGAATGTTACAGTTCCCAGCCAAGCTGGACGCTACTTAAGCCCAGAAGGATTTCGCTGCTCCCTGGTTAATAGATATTCCCTGAGTGAGTTAGTGTGCCCTTTTAGAATGTCCAGGGCCTGGGCCTTATCCACGTCCTGTCGCTCCCTCAAACAGGATTTAAAGTAAAATCATCCCCAATTAAAATGAATCCATTTGTCTGTCACCAGGAAGCCCTCCTGATGACACGTTACTACAGGGGAAATGCTTAAGATTGTGGACTCGGACCATGTAATATGTTCTGCCGGAATGTCTTCCATCTGGAAGCAGCTGCTTTTTACAAAAGGGTCTGTAGTGCTTACTTTAGTTAACTTACATTCTATTCAGATACAAGCTAGAGCAATCCTTGAGTATTTATGAAGGAGGGGAGGGGCCATAAGGAGCCTTCAAAAGTATTTCCAGTTTTTCTGCGGCTGCTGGAAGCCCCAGGAGTCTACCTCCAGTATTTTGTTAGGACAGTAGGACCTGACGACTACGTGAGTAAAAGCAGGAGGCCCCAACGAGTTCCGAAAGAGCCATCCTTGTTCATAAAACCCCCAAGTGGTCAAGTGATTGGGTGTGTGTTTCACGAGGGGTCTGAGGTATAGGTGTTTAATTTTTAAAATTTCATTTTGTGCTGGGAACTTCAACCGTGTCAACCAGAAAGACATGACTCGAATTTTCTTCAGTTGGGACGTCTTGGTAAAGTTGTGCCTTTATCAAGTGTGCCTTTATCGAGAAAGGCACAAAATGGCTGCCACAGCAAGAAAGGCATCCTTGCCATTTTCACTGGTTGTCCAGCATTGCCATAGCAGGGTCCACATCGTGTCTCTAGTGTGTCCCATCAGTCATACATTTCTAGTCAGTAAATACTGATCGAACGTTTTCTAAGAAGTCAGTGTTGGGAACATGGCAGAGCACAAGGTTGGCCCTGCCTTCACAGGGCTTACCGTCCGGTGGGGAGGCAAACATAAAACAAGAATCATACAGTAATCCTAGTAATCATAATTTGCGTAAGTTGTGACAAATGACGAGGGAGATGTCCAGGGTGCTGTGTCATCAGAGAAGGCATGGGGGAGGAGGAGGTCAGCTAACCTGTGGTCCATGGGGCCAGGAAAGGCTCTTCTAGGGAAGTGCTGTTTAGGAGTCCAGCGCGCTGTGTGTTGTGCCCCGGGGCCCCCTGGAAAATGCTAGTTGAGATGAAGTGGACGTGGGGGTTGGCCAGGTGAAGGGAAGAGAGAATCACATTCCAGGTAAAAGGGGTTCAGGGAAGCTGTACGACTTACCTGAAGACAAATAGTAGCCGGGCATTCTAGTTGTAGTTTGGCTGCGAAGTTCCTAGAAGAGCTGTCTTCGTAGCCCTTCACTCCCGGAAACAAAAGCTACCGGGGTAATGAGGAGCGGCCCGGTAGTCGGCCCAGGGACATGGGAGCTTAAATGAGGGCGGAAATAAGCTTCTGCATCTCCTCTCTGATCTCAGAGGAGCCACCAGTGGGAGAACCACAGCCGAAGTTAGCAGAGGTGAGCAGGGCACATGCTCACCACCTAATGGGAGCCTCAGAGCTTTGACCCTTTACCCTTTATTGCACCAAAAAGGCATTACAGATTCTTCTGAGACACTTGGACCAGTTTCCCTCCATCCATTTGTCTGGGTCCCAGAGTAGGTTATTAATGAGGACCCATGTGTGAGAGAGAAAAGAGCACTTGGGCTGGAGAGCAGGAGGTCTGGGTCCCAACCTCCCTCTTGGCTTCGGGCCTTTGGTCAAGTCTCCTCGGTCAAGTCTCCTCGCCTCCTAAAGCCTCAGTTTTTTCATCTATAAATTGGGGATATATATACCTGTCTATTTTATTCCCTCTCTCAGAGGTCTGAAGCCCAACCAGAATTATTTTAACGTGGCTGCTGTAAAGAACTATAAAATGCTGGACAGCCCAATTCTGGAAAGTCACATTAAAGGAACACAGACTCTTGCAGGTGGAGAAATGTTTTGGGGCCTTGAGGGTTTGTTCTGATGACACCGTGATCTCTTAGGAACATACTAGCTCTACCATGGGATAAATCACCCTGGTTTCTTGGAAGTGAGTTATAACCATCTCCAACCATCCCAGTTGACTGAACGGGATCCAGGGGTGTTACTCAGGGTTTTTCCCCACTGTTTAGACAACAGGGACTAACAAATGATTTGAAGGGATTAGAAGTGAGATTCTGACCGAGGGCTGACCTGAGCCCAGGGACCGAGCCAGGAATAGAACCCAGGGGTCCAAGAGTTCTGCCTCTGAGTCTGCTCTTGGAACGAACCTTTCTGCTTCCTTTGTACTATTGCGTCCAAGTGAGGGCTTAGATCTTAGCATCTATGTTTTTCAATGACTCAAATTTTAAGCAGATGATAGCAAAGTAAGCCTTAAGACTGTGAAAGAATACTCCTGCCAGTAATCCATCTGAAAAGTGGCCTTACAGGAAATATTGGCTCCTTTTCGTGTTTACTTGAACATGATTTTATTTATAGGGAAGCCCCCCTCCCCGCCGCCTTGGGTTCTTTTACATGAAAATACTTCCAAGCTCCTCTCCTTGGTGGAGCATGCAGGCACCCCACAATGACAGTCACCTAACTTTTTCCTGAAGTTTCCATCCAATCTAATCGTTCTTGGGAAGGCAGGTGGGGGTGGGGGGAGAAGAGGGCGGGAGACAGCAGAGCCTTGGGCCTCCACGTGAGTGTTGTAGACCAGTATCCCCTGCTGCATGTGTTAACTGGACAAGTATGTGTGGTTTGGAACCGAAACAAGAAGCCTTTTCCAGAGCAGCGTTCTGCTGGCTCTGACTGCGTCTTCTCATCTACGTGTATCGGGCCGCGTTTGTCTGTTCCCAAGTGAAGTTTTGTGAAAGTGGCACGGATGCAGCCACGCTCACGGCGCCACGGAAGCCACATTGAAAAGCCCAGTACCCTTCAAACAGGCCACGCGTGCCCTGTTCCTGCATGTGTGGTGGGAATTGATGGTAGTACTTGCAAAGACGCTTGGGTACGAAGCCACAGAGACCCGGCAGCAGCCATTTCACAAGGGAAAATACAAGTACCGTGGCAAAGAGAGGAGTATTGGACTTTGGGCTGTGCATTTGCTTGGTTATTTCTCTAAATACCTTCCACTGTAGGCTTTGGATTACAGGACGTCCTAGGAAAGTAGCAGATGAAGGTTTATGAAGCCGGGCTCTGAGGTTGCCTCCAGAGTATTTCTTCACCTTTTTAGTCAAGACCCAAAATGGGAAGAGAAGTGGGAGCTGGCAGAACTTGAAATATTCAAATGAATTTAGCAAAGCTCTGGAGTGTCAGAGCTTATCTCCTTATTTAAGTTAGATAAGGAGGAACGGGAATTTGAAGGGTAATGATAGATCAGTGTTTAAGAATAGAGCCATCAGAACTCCGAGAATGCGCTGGAATCCCAGGACCCCTGTGTTGTGCACGTAGATGTGAATTCCAGTGGCTCTGAGAGCTTTGGAGTAAGCTCTGGGTTGATTTCAGAGAAAAGATTTATGGTTTTTGACTTTCAGTAAAAACACTCCCGAGACACCACCCAAAATTTGTTAAAGGCACTTTCCACTAATGGCCTTCCGGATACGAAGTTAAAGCAGATTTTCTTAAGGAAGAGCCCTTTGCTGTTACAGTGTTTGCTTCTTGCCTATGATTCTCCAGGATCGAAGGGAAGGCCCTCCTGGGTCAGCAGAGCCTGAACGCAGTCAGGCTGGGCAGGTCGGAAAAAAGTGCACAGAGGGAACTTAGCAAATCCTTTTACTACTCTTTCATCCCAGCCGGGAAACACTGCTTGTAATTATCCTACCCCGAAAGTAGCCATTTGCTCTTCTTGGTATCACACAAAACACATCAAACAGAATTGGTTTCCACTGAGCCTTGAGGGAACTTCCAAAGATTAACATCTTAATCTTTGTACTAGGACACAGCAGGGCAGCCAGTTCCCCCACGAGTGTTCCATGTAGCGCAGAGGAGAGTGACTGACACCCCCGTGTCTGGGGGCAGAAGCGACTCCAGGACTGTTTGGGAAGTTTCTGTTTTATCTTCAGACTGTAAACGAACTGTACATTTTATCGCAGGTTTGTTGTCATAACTTAATGTTTCTGGTTGCTACCTGGTAAAATCAGCCCTTTAACTAAGATATACCAGGGCGTTCTGTAGCCACTGCCTTTCATCCTCATTCAAGAACCTCAGGATACACTTTCCAGATAAGTCCCGCGGACCCTGGTAGCACTGATGGAAAGACAGGTGTATGAACACGAGTGAAGAGCTAGAGCCTAGTACCTACTTGACCCTGAGGCTCTGCTTCTGATCTTTGGCCATATCTGTCTGTTGGCTTGATAGCTGTCTGCTACTCGGGGCAGTCAGGGAATCGGCCGACAGGTAGTTTTATCATAAGAAGGAATTTGATTTTAGTGAAACTGAAGAATGATTGCTGTGTCCGTCCAAAGGGAAGGGACTGTTCACACCTCTGTGCTGTCCGAGGGCAGCACATTGGGTACAGGGCAGCCGCTCTACCTATCTTCTGCTCCCCCTTGGGTATGTATGAGGTGAGAGCCATCTATTCTCACTTCCTGCTCTTGCCAAACCAGACCTTTCCAGAGAATGCCCGAAGGTAGATGGAGCATTTTTCTCACTCTTCCTGAGCAACCCCCACAGAAGAAACAGCTTTCAGAGCTGTGTTAGGATGTAGGATATCTCACATGGGTCTAAAATTAAGCTGATGAAGTTACAGGATAAGATATTTTTTAGAAACACTCTAACAGTCTTTCATGCCTTATAAGTTAAAATTCCTCTCACAGGAACACAAACAGAGAGATCTTATTTTTTTTCCTTAAGACCAACTTCTTCTCTCTTGCTGAACTGTAAATACCATACTCCCCTTTCACTCAGAGGCTCCAGACGATGCCGTTCTCATTATAACATAACTTAATGGAAGGCCCAGATCTGTTGCTGAAAAAAATGGAAACCGGCACACACGTATCTGAGAAGAGACTTTTCATTTCTGAAATCTCGTGACTCATTTTTATGCAAGATTATCTGTTGTCGGCAGGGGGGACCCACTTCTTTGGTCATGGTACATTATAATCGTTTCTAGAAAGGAGAGTGTCTATTTTTTGCCATTTTTGGCATGCGGAGATGACTGGCTTCATGGAAACAGCAAATCCTGCTTCCAAAAGTAAAAAAAAAAAAAAAAAAAAAATGGATTTCGGCATGTGCCTCCTCAGAGTACAATCCTCCTACCTCAACCAGCAGGTCTTTGTTCAAAGAGAATAAAATGGAAAGTATAATTGCTTTCTGATTTTGGTTTCTTCCATTTAAAACTTAAAGAATCCATCTAACCATTGTACATGTGGAGCCCTTTCCTCGTTCAGGGACTTGATTTGTGAAACTCTGGAATGACTGCCTTTGAGATTCTGGGTTTGAACTTCAAGAGAAACCGAACAGTGTATTTCTTCCTGAGAGAAGTTTCTATGCTATACATTAAAAGAAGGATGAAAAGCCATATCCTGTTTATGGAATTCCTCTGTAAAGGCGTTAGGTTCACTTACTTTTGGCTTTTGATGGCCACCCCTGTGTCTTTAATGGTTTTCCCTTACAGAGTCGTCCCTCTTCGTCCAGCAGGAAATTGGAATCCTCCTTCAAGAGGGGATCCAGGTTTGAGTTCAGATCCCCTGCTCCCAGAAAGCTTGAGTGTGGGATAATTCTGAGGTACATAGGGGGCCAATGGACCAGGAGGGGATTGAAGACTATAGTGTTGTGTTACAACTAAAAGCTTGTAATCTTTGAGGGAAGAAAAGGTGGGTTTGGGGGGTTATAATTAGCCCAGAGTTTCCTTGCCCCAGTGCCTTCATTTAGTACTCTTTTGCCCAACCACCTCTCAAAGACAGATTCTTGCTAAGTTTCTCACTAACTAGTCAACTGGGGGGAAAAAAGACTGAATTTTTAAAGCATTTTAATCACAAATCTCCTGCAAGAAAGATTCTGTTATATCGGGCTTACATAACTCAAGTTGGGTTAACAGTGTTCCTAAACTATATCCTTAGTGGATTTGCTTTGCTACATAGAGGAAACCGATTGCTCATTAGCACAAAATGTGTCCATGTGGGTCCTTTTAGAACAGAGGCTCTCAAAATATGGCTTGAGGACCCCTAGGGAGGCCCATTTTCCCAGGATCCATAAGGTCAAACTTACTTTTATATATTTATATAGGAATTCATAGGTGGCTAGATAGTTAAATAACCAGCATTATAATGATATTCCCTAACGAACATACACGGTGGAGTTTTCCAGAAGCTACCCAATGTGTGATGCTGCATACACTGAGTGTACAAGCAGATAAGAAAATGAAACTGTTTTCTATTAAGCCAGACTTAAGGAGATTTGCAGCAATGTAAAACACTGCTGCCCTTCACACCTGTGACTCCGTGAATATGCCACCAGCCGACGAACACCTGTCCCTGGTTCATTTCTGTGACAAGATGCTCTATGTGAAAGCGTGGTGATGAGCCATCATCCTGCTGGGAAATAGCGCCAGTCGGCAGAGGCGGATGCACATGGATTAAACTGCAGGAGCCCCCGTGATAGGACGCTTCACCTTGGCTTCCTGCCGACACTTGTCAGCCCTCCTGGTTTGCTCCTGACTTTTACTGGGTTTCTTGAGGTAACAACTGGAAAGGTTTTATTACGTACCAGAAAGACCTCTTACAATAATTTACCTAATTTAGTCCTTCACCTTAACCTACCCTCCCAATAAATTTTAACTCCAGCGGCATGGTGAGCAAGGAGCACGTTACTTTAGAGCGCAAGGCCCATGTTGTCAGAGGGTCGTTGGCTCCGGCTAGCACTGCCCTCAGCCCTTCCAGGAAATGGAGAAGGTGTATCTAGGTCATGGGTTCACGTGAGCAAAACCTCAGCTTTCTCCCCTAGCCGAGCTGGTGGAGCAGGACAAACCCACAGTATTTGGATAAGCTCCTTTGAACTCTCCGTGAAAAGCTGTTTTTATGAGGCAGCTCTGTGTTAACACCAGAGGCCGCTCCTCGTAGATTCTCCTCAAACGTACTTCAAACATAGATGATGCCAGCGGTGACCCAAGTGGCACCATAAAGTCCCAGGGACTGCAGGAGACTTCAGAGGAGAGTCAGAGCTGAACCTCGCTTCTCATTACAAGGAGGGTGGACCACCGGAATCCTGGCCAACTCTACTAGGCTCAGACTTTTTGGATCCACTGGAACCCCCCCGCTGAGTTCTGCCAAGGTCGACAGGGCAGAGCTCCTCAGTTCCCTAGACTTTCCAGATCTGCCCCGGCCACACAGTGAGGGTGGCAGTGACTGGCTCCTGCCCACCTCCTAAGGCGTGAAAGGCCAGATTACCATGTGTGTTAATATCCCCCGTGAAACGATGAGAGCCTCTAAGAGTCTCTGCATGTTTGTTTGAATTGTTGAGGGGCCCCATTGATTCAGTTTAGCTAATTCTAAATGTGTGATACTCCCATCCAATTGCTTAGGAAAGACGCTGGCTTGAGTGTAGGCAAACTGACAGTAGAAGTTCATTACTCGGTTAAGTACTGACCTCCTACTATGTTCCAGGCCTATAAGAGGTAAAAATGCCGAGAATATTTAAATACTTGAGGACAAACTGCCTTGAAGAATCTTCCAGATTCTTGAGAATCACCAAGCTGTTTGTGCATTAATATTCTTAAATTGGTCTCATGTCTTCACGAAAGCAGCTTTCCTCTAGGTTTCTTGAAGTGTACCCCCTTTGTTCATGATTTCCTGTTTGTTCTTGAAAACCACAAAGTTGCGTTTGTGTTGTGGTGGTGTATATTGGGGAGGTCTGGTTAGTTACAGGCAGTTTTTCCGACTTTATTAACAGGTTTATCATAGCTCTTTCAAAACTCTTGAAAGATCTCTACTCTTTCTGCCTGATAGGTACTTACTAAATATTTAATTTCATGCTGTGACTTTGACCATAATTGTCTCACTAGAACACATTTTTTTATCTTCTCAAACTCAATTTTATTTTGCCCAAGTAAATACGTGTCCACACTGTTAAAAGTTGAAGACTTCTACATGTCTGAAAATAAAAACCAGCAGTCCCCTGCCTCCGTTTCCCCTGCTCCCCCAGAGGCAACCACTTTAAACACTTTTGGCTGCTGCTTTGATTTGGAGGTATTTACCTCTATGTTCCTTTAAAAAAAAAATGCTATTTCTTGGTTTCATTTGACTTCCTATTGCTGTACGTACATACTCCCTCTCCTTTTTCAGTATGGTTATATTGGCCTTTTTGGGCAAATCGGTATTTAGTTTTTACATTGTTATCATTGTGTCAACAGTATTCCCAGTGAAGCTATCTAGGTTACTATGATTATGTTTCCTTTCTGGTTTCTTTTTTCTCCCTGGAGTTTGTAACTGCTTTGACTATTGTTGTTTGCTTAATTTGCTACATGCATATTCCCACTTCTCCAGCTCTTACTTTCAGCTTTTTTGCTTTTTTTTTTTTTTTAACCGCAACGTTAGTAACTCCCTAAAAATGTTTTCTTCTAGTTGCCTATCACTGATTTATCCGCAGGCTCTTTCTGTATGTTTCAAAATGTATGAAGCAACTTGTCGGCTTTATGATTTTTCTGGTAAGTTCTTCCCTCGAGTGCTGCCTGCTCCTGCGTGGACCTACAGCTCTCTGGAACACCACAGGCTGGTGCTCTGGTGCTCCTGTTTCTTTCTCCCGTTGGCTTGGCCTTTTTTCTTTCATGAACAGAGATAGTTCTCAGGTGGTTGGTGATTCTTGACTGTCTGTTCTGATCCTCTTTAAAGCCGAGGGACTGACAAGCAGCCTGGGAGCCCCGTGTGGGGCCAGGAGCCTTCCTGTCTTCTGTCAGGAGGAGCAGGCTGACAGGGTGAGGGAGAGGCCTGCAGGTCTCGTGGCTGCTTCCATGGCTGGGAACCAGCCTTCCTGTTTTCAGCACCACCACCCTATGCCTCCCTGTGGCCCCGGGCCCTCAGGGCTTCCGGGCGCCCTGTCTTCCTGTAACCTGGTGGGCCTGACCGTCCTAATTAGCCTGCCGCTCTGTGGCTCCCACTCCCCCAGGCTCACATTTCAGCACCGCTTGTCCGTCTGTTCCTCAGCTTCTAAGATACTGCTGACACCTTCTCCTTATCCTTTTGGAGTCGTGCCATTTGTATCCCTTTGCTTTCGCTTTCGAGGGGTCTCTCGGCTCAGTCTGTCATATTTCATAAGAAGCCCTATAACATTCGTCCCTTCTTGACGTCCTTTCCCCGTCCACACCCAGCCAGTAGCTCTGAATTCATGTGGTTTGCCCGCCGTCCATCTCTGTGATTTCTGCTAAAATATTCCTTCAGTTTGGTGGCATCGAGAAAATAAATAGTAACATCGCTGCTGACAATTTTAGACCTTTGCCGTGAGCCGGGCACCGTTCTGGGCACTTTCCATGTATCCCCTCCTTTTACAGCAACAACTTCTGAACAGTGGCCGCTTGGGCAGCCAGTGGCCCTTCCTTCCCAGGAAGGCTCAGAAGGCGCCTGGGGAGAAGTCGTGGCTACTCCCAACCCCAGCTTAAGTCTGGTCTTGGTCTTTAATCTCTTGTTCTGTGTGTCATAAAGAAACAGGTTGTAGAAGGCTCTTGTCAGATCGCAGGAACATGAAGGAAATAGTACACCCCACGGTAGTGACATGGCCCTGTCACCACCCCTCACGAAACCATAAAAGCTATTCAGAGGGGCCGGCAGCTGGTGAGCGACTGTGCTTAGATCCTGGGTGCTGATGGGTGTTTTGTAGTTTCCAAGGGAAGTTGCTGAAAGTTTTCTTATCTCGACACTCCAAGGGCAAGAGGTCTTTCTTCAAAGAGAAGCGGTCATTTCAGAGAGAGATGTGGAAAGAACATAAAGTCACAGGTCTCCCCGGTTCTGGAGAAGAAATAGGAAGTAGCACTGTGGGCGCCCCTGTGAAAAGGAACCAGGCATTTACAGGAATCAGGGAGAGCTTCCCGTAGCAGGCTTTGGTCCCCACGTCTGTCAGACAAGGTCAGAGGGCCTGCGGGGAGCCCGACAGCCCTGGACCCCAGTCCCTGCCCTGCTCTTTGTCAGCTGTGGCCTGGGGCACGTCCCTCCCCACTTCCTGTCTCTGAGGTGAGAGCCCTGTCACTCCTGTGGAATGGGAGCCTCTGTGGCGCTCACGTGGAGTTGGTGGCTTAATGCACGAAAGCACTTAGCCTGACACGGGGCGTGCGGTCAGGGCTCGAGAAACAGCGCCAGTGTCCCGATTCTTTCAGAATACAGATTGAGTGGGCGTGAACTGGGGATTAAGTCTTCACCGCTCGAGTCTACCTGATCCCTGAAAACCCCACTGACCACTTGCCTTGGTCTGTGAGGCCAGACTGCTCAGTTGGGTTTCTGTCCTTCCTGCTCTCCTTCACACAGAACAGACCATGAAGTTCAGGCCCACAAACCTGGGCCTGTCACTCGGCTGCGGTTGCTGGGCGGGGGCACTCAACCTGGCCTCGGCTTTTGTGTATGAGAACCCCTTTGAAAAAGGTGTGCGGAGGCCACGAACTCGCTCTGAACCCACTTGCGAAGAGCAGGTGATCCCCAACTATTGTTAGTGTCTGCTGTAAATGATACGCCTCTGGGTTCGAGCAGAGTTCAGCCAGAAGCCCCACATGACATGGAAATCTGTCCTGGAGCCAGGTTTGTCGGGTAAAAGTTATGTAGCGAATGTCTCCAAACATTGGCATCTGTTGTCTGCCGAGACTGGGCCGCCCGGGAGTGATGGAGTGCTTCCGGAAACTGGAATGGGGCATGCGACCCTGTGACAGCTGACAGACACTGTCAGGCCCCTGTTGCTCATCCAGCTCTGTTGATAAACAGCTTTAAAAGCATTACGTGGTTTGGAAAGCATTCCTCAAAAAACAGTTATACTTTCCAGACGCATGACAGGCCACCATGGAGTATCGGGGAAGGCTCCGAGTCATAGAATCAGATTCCCCTTCAGCGGGGCCGTTGGAAGAGCGAGGGCTTATCTGCGTGGCTCCCGCCAGGGCGGCATCACGGCAGCGTTATCGTGTAGGCTGGGGTCCCCCAGCCTGTTAAACCAACAAAAAAGTGCTCTAGGGGTCAGGGCTAGAGTTGAAAAAGAAAAACTCTTTCTCTCCTTTCTGGGTTGAGCCCATGGGCTCCTTGAAACCTCACGTTCATCATGCGCCCTTCATGTCATGGCTTCTGCATAAGGAAAGGGAGGGCTTTGGGTTATTATGAAGCTTTGAGCCTTTCAGAATGAGCTTCCTCTAGATCATAAATGTTCATTTCATGATTCACTTCAGAGCACCCCTTCCCATTTGTGCTATTTCCAGAAATTTAGCTCCCGTTGCCTTTGGCTCCTCCTAGGAGGTGCTGGGTGCCGCACGGCGAGGGAGGCGGCTAGCGGGGGCATGTGTCTGGGCTCTGCGGTCCATTTGGGACTTAGACTCCTACGGACTGTATGAGATGGGCAGAGTGCTCTGGCGACCCACTTTTTACAAAACTTTTACTGACTTGTAATACACCACAGGTTGGTTTTTTTGTGGGTGTTTTGTTTTGTTTTGCTTTTTTGCTTTGTTTTAAGTTTGGGGAGAGGATTCACAGGATTTTATTCTTATTCCCAAAATGCGGCAATGGTGCTGACAGAGTAGCACGGAACATCATTCTGATTTATCGTGTTGAAATGACAGCAGTTCACATTCTTTTAATCTGTCAGTGTAGGATCAGTTCCTCCTTGACTCAAGTCTCTGCGATCAAAATAACCTATTTGGATGTTCCCTTTGGGTATTGGAGCAACATGGCCTCTTGACAAGAGGACAGGATCATAAATTGTGAGCCCAGAACCCCAAGTCCAGCCCTGACATCCCTCTGCCTTATGGCCTTCTGCCACCAGCCTCTCGTCCCCTCCTCAGGCCAGTCTCCGCACCTCCGAGGGGGTGAGGGTCGTCCTGGCCTGGTCACGTGTACCTGGCTGAGGTGAATAACCCCTTGAGGAATGGTGCAGAGGGGCTGGCTCTTCTCCCCAGGCTGGCTTCGCCATCACAGAGGAAGCTGGGCGCTGGGACGAAGAAGGAGCTCAGGCAGGACATGTGAAAGCTTGATAATATTTTCTAAAAATAAAAAGGCAGTAGGTTAATCTGAGGCAGTGTCATACCTAAAATATTCCTGAGCAGTCCTTGGCCCTAGCCTGAACCCCAGCTGGGCTTAGCACCATTTCAGCTGGTTACATCTAATCCCCCGAAGCGTTGAGTAAGTGGCCCCAGACATTGCAGGCTGGATCACATGGGGGCAGCATGTGAGGACAGCCTACATAAAATGTAACATCCAGGCAGGCCCTCGTAAACAGCCTGCTTGCCCCGTGCCCAGTCGCTATAGAGGTACCTGAATGTTACGCAGATTCTGTTAGTGGATGCCCAAGGAAAGCGGCATTCCAGAAAAGCCCTTGACGGAGGCCATTTTGCATCAAGAATGGATTGTGTATGGTATGAAAAAGCAAATTCCAGAACATACTCCCTTTCAGTTCCCAAACTAGTATCAAATTAGTCCCATCTTAGGCCCTGCCTACAATGTTAGAGTCAATAGCAGTGCTCCGTAGCTGACGAAGGCGATCCAGAAAGCACAGAAGAGAGAAGAGTGAGCAGCGTGAGTCCGCTGCTGGCGGCTCTGGGCCTGTGCGGTGGCTGCTGCCACCTCCTCGTGAGCCACTTGCATTCCTGCCCTTTTGAAGTCAGGCCTCTTTGTTTATGATTATATGTCCCCAAATACAGTTGTCAAAGTGACCCTGAGATAGAGAAAGTCCCACAGGAAGTGGGGGCATCTAGGTCCCTGTTTATTAAGCTCTCCTAGTCTGTCTTGGCCCATAAGAGAGTGTCATTCTCGGTGGTGGGTTTGGTTTTCCAAACTTTAATATATCAGGGAATCTTGATGCATCTGGGCTCATGACGGGCCAGAGTGAGTCTTCAGAAGGCCTTCTGTTATGCACCAGCACCCAGTAGGGCCTGGCTTCACTTGCGAGTATTAATGTAACCTGTGTGATGATGTGGGCATATGCAGGAACTTTGTAGACTGCCCTGGGAGAGGTGAGGTGGTACTAAGACTTCACTGAGCCCTGAATTCATATGTAAATAACTAGAGGCAGATTGACTGGATTACACATTTTTCTTGAGAATTTCCTAAATTAGCCTACCTAACGTTTTCTTGCCTTTCTCTTTCCTGACCGAAGTAGCTCTCTGCAACCCGTATTTTGTACAAACCAGGACTGATAGTATATAGTAGAAGAAGAAGTACCATAGAAACTGGGATTCTCAATAGCTGGAGACAGTTTTCTGTGATCCATTCATTCCATGGCACCTCCTATCAACCCCCCCCCCCCCCCCCCATACACACACACAAAAAGGTGCTTTGGGCTTTGGAATGACACATCCATTAGCTCAGCTCACAACATCAGTGTAGTGGACAAGGAACCCTTTGAGGAAACAAAAATGTGTGTTTTTACAGTTCATTCAGAAAGACAGGGTGAGTTCCGATGAGGAGGCACGACTTCACCTTCAGGTTGAACCCGGCTCTCATTCAGAGCCTACCACTGGCCTTGCTGGACCCCATCAAAGAAGTCTGCCTCTACCCAGAACTGGAAAATACCTTAGTGCATGTTGTTGCTTGTGTGGGATTTTATCCTTAAGCAAGCACTGGCCCTAGTCTAGTATTCATAACAGTGGCCAGAAAGACCAAACCAGCAGAAGAGCACTCAAAAAGCCAGCAGTGCCTCCCTCAGAGGCCTTCCTACCTGGTCCTCTCTGCGTGTCTTCGGTTTAGTTTTGGCTTGGGGTTTTGTCCTATTTCCTCTCTTACTCCTCCTTCCTCTGTTATGCTTAGACTTTGGTTAGAAGAGTTCTGGTCATCATTCCAGACCGTCAGTAGCCTCTTTTAGAGATGGGCCCACTGTGGCACAACAGATGCTAAACATGATGGTTCACGTGATGAACTGTGGGTTCACAGCTCACCCCCCCACCCCCCCCAGAGAACCTGGGGTCAGCTCTGGCATGACCGCCTTTCCGGCTGTCAGACAGCAGCCTCTGGGGTGAGCTGCAAATGCACCCTTCATGAGCTGTTCAGGGAGTGCTCACCCCTTGACTTCATCTCTAAAACCGAGGTGGCGGCCTGTCCATCGAGCTGTCGGTTCTGCCCTTTGTATGTTCATCAGAGCTATTGAAGATCAAGGGCGAGAGCAAATGGGCAGACTCAGCAGGTCTCGTGCAGGGGACCTTCCCCTATTTGATTCCATGAGACTGAATCTCTGTGGTTGGCTCCCTTCTGTGTAAGAGGGCGCAACACACGCACAGTCACATACGGTGCTCACACGGCCCAGCCTTGTAGCCAAGGACTGGAAAAGGAGTTTACTTTTTTTTGTGTTACGTGTTAATATTAAAACCAAGAGCAGCCACTAGTCAGTGTCTGCATCCCCGTCCCCTGTGGGACCCGGGCAGGCTGCATTATGGCGGCAGGGCTGTGGCTCCGTTTAAGGGCTTGGCTGTATGAAGGGCAGGCGGGCCCCCACGGTGCCCCCGAATTCACGAGTTTGCCTGAAGGTGCACTGTGGGAAGGCCCGCTTGCCGTTTCCCCGACGGTTCATCAGGGATCAGACCGGAGATTCTGCTTTTGTGAGAACAAAGTGCAGTCACACGTTCGGGAGCAGCTCTGGGCCTATATGTCGGGCCCAGGGCCTGCTGGGATGGGGTTTTACACTTGGGCTGTCCTTTTGCCCTTCCCCTGAACTCTTTCATTTCAGCCATGAGCAAACAGTCAGTGCCTGAACTAACAACCCTGCCGTCCTCCAAAGCATGGCTCGCTTACAGTACCGAACAAAGGGAAGGAGGGCCGCGTGGGCCGGCCCAGGCCAAGGAATGCGGCTTCAGGGTTCTGCTCCATAAATTTAACCAGCACGACGAAAAGGAGATAATATGAGCCTTCGTGATGATCTGAAAGGGGGAGGTTCTGTGTCCCATTGATTGCGGTCTGGCCTGGTGCCAGGCCCAAGCCTGACCGACAGTTGAACCATATCGTTAAGGCGTGTAACACAGCTCAAGTCTTGTACCGCCGCCAACGAGTACATGTCCACAGGGCAAACGTTTATAAGGAGTCGAGGCGGCTGTCCTGTTTAACCCTCTCACACTGCGTGTAATAGACCCAGCTGCCATTCAGAACCTGCCCGGCGGAGGTCACGCAGGAAAGCCCGCACGATTCTGCTCTTCAGTCGGAGCCTCCCGGGACCCAGGAGAGGGAAGAAGCGCCATCCAGAGAGGGTNCCAGAAACGGGACACCGGAGCGCTCTATTCGAAGTAGCTATGTGTTTGCAGTATAATGTTGCCGAAGGAAGCGGGGCTGACACCACAGGAAACCTAGCCGTCTCCGAGGAGGCAGCGCTGGCGGCAGAGGCGGTTGGACGCCGACGGCGGAGCGTGCGTGCTCCTCGAGCTGCTGCCATTCGGGCTGATGCTGTGTCCCTTCCCTGCCACGCAGCCTCCTCGAAGGCTGCCCATAGCCTCACTTCCTGGCTTTGCAGAGCGGCGCCCAGATGCAGAAGCAGAGCAGGTGGAGGGCTCTCCCGTGGGTTGGCCTGTTAGCCCCACGAGCTGACCGTCAAGAGGCGGGCCACCCCGGAGGGGCTCAGTCCCCTCCCCGGGGCGGGCGTGAGGGAACGGGCACCCCATCCCCCCCACGCAGGGGCAGGGCCTGGGTTCTCCACCAAGTAAATGGGAGACAGACAGGGCTCCAGGCGTAAGCGGTGAGAAGGCAGGCACTGTCTGTGTTCCGAGGACCCTAGGAAAACAGTAGTGGGCTAAGGGGTAGTTTAGTCCTGTCCATCCTTTGCCCAAACTGGGGACCTGCCTGTCCTTTGTCCACACTGTCCAGCAAGACATACATTTCTGTCATTCCGAGGGAGCTTGTCTGTAGGGGACAAGGCATCGTGGGGGGGATCCCCGTGTCCTGGCCGACAGTGCTCCAGATGCTGAATGCTGATGCGTGCCACACACTGTTTTAAGCATTTTATTTTCATACATTACTGTCATTACCGTTTCATTTTCACAACAGCCCCATGACGCGGACGCTTCACTTTCCCCATTGTACAGATGAGAAACAGGAGACACAGAGACGTTACGTGACTGGTCTGAGATCTCAGAGGTGGCGAGAGAGGGAAGCAGAACTTGAACACGGCAGTCTCAATGCAGAGTGCACACTCCTAACGTCTGTGCTGTTTCTGGATCACCTCTTGGTCTCTCTCCCCAGAAGACCTCGTGATTTAAATCTGAGGCTTCCCACCAACTCTCATGATCCATTTCTGTTTAGTTCTGAGGTATGGATATGGAGAGAGGGGGTAGGCTATCTGCCTCGGACCCAGAAGCCATGGGAAATGATGCTGGTGCAGGTGTTGGGGGAAGAGGGTGAGTCAGGAGGTAGTTTCTATAAACTCTGGGTCCCCTGGCGGGAAGGATGCTTATCACATTCAGTCCACCCCTACCAGCTTAATCCAGAGCCAGTGCGAGAGGACCAGGGGTCACCCTTGCCAGCCAGTGCCCATGCCTGGAGAACCTGTGTCTAGGAGCTGTGCTGTCCCAGGGCCTCCCTCCTGCGCCCCCCACCCCCACCCCAGTGATAAATGACTGCAGCCTCCGGGATGTGGCGTCTGTCGCTTTCACAAACTGGCCGTGATGCCACCTGGCTCCACCTGGCCTTTGCTCTGCCACCCAGCAAAAAGGTGCCTTCAGCATCTGGTCACCTGGGAGCTCCAGCTGCTACACAGTGCAGGAAGCCTCAGAAGGAGACTGTCCGAGGTGTGTGTGCTCAGCACGCTGTGACCTCCTTTTCATGGCCATGGATAGCTCCTGCTTGCTTTGGTGCTATGGGGCCCAGAAAAAAATGCTTTTAGGAGTAGGAAAAGCACCTGAGTGCCTGGGAACCCCTGCAGCCAATGGATTCTATTTGATTTTGATTCTATGGTCAAGGTGCTTTAAAAGCCGGGGTGGAGGGGCGCCTGGGCGGCTCAGTCGGTTAAGCGTCCGACTTCGGCTCAGGTCATGATCTCACGGTCTGTGAGTTCGAGCCCTGTGTCGGGCTCTGTACTGACAGCTCAGAACCTGGAGCCTGCTTCAGATTCTGTGTCTCCCTCTCTCTCTCTGCACCTTCCTCACCCATGTTCAGGGTCTCAAAATTAAATAAATGTTAAAAAAAATAAATAAAATAAAAGCCTGGGTGGAACCAACTTATGGCGTGGTCTCCATGAAATGACTGCTAAACCCAAAGTTTAGGAGACTTTGGTACCGGATGGCTCCTAATAGGGCACCCATTCAGATGTTCTCTCTGTCATCTATTTGAATGCATTTGGCATCAAGGGGCTGTGCTGTACCTGGTCTTTTGAAGTATCAGAGAGAGATGCTAAGGTAGTCGTGAGCAGTTAAATCATAGGAAGAAATTCTGCTTTTCTCAATGGTTTCTGTTCAGTTTAGCAGTGATCTGAGATCCCATGAGGTGGCCAGATGGTCCAGTGACTAGAATTTATCGAAATTCTTATCTGCAAAAATTTTAAGACAGAGAGAGTATTAGAAAGTTTCAGTGCTTCATGTAACATGCAGAAGGAAGTCTGGTCCGAGCGTTTGGCATCTAAGTGATCCTCCAGAAAAGGAAGGATGAAGAGCAGCTAAAGAGGCACCCCTTGCCTGATGTGTGACTCAGCCTCCCTTGTGGGCTTCAGAGCTGTCCCAGGCCCGCCTGCGTCTCTCCATCCAAGGAGCTTGGTCTTTGGAAAGCCACATGTCTGCCCTCCCTATTTGCCTCTCCCTCGAGGTCCAGAGGGAGGGACCACCCTAAGCCAGCAGGAGATGCTAGAAATAGGCGTTTCATATTCGCCGTGGGCAGAGTAGAGAGGGGTGCTGTCACCTGTGCTCTGGGTCGACTCCCAGACGCACCTGCTCTTCCCAGAGGTGCAGGGAGGCCCAGACGGGGGGGTTGGTGCCACTCCCGATGGGTCTGTGTTTCCCAGTGCACGGGGCGGGGCGAGTGAGAGGTTGGGGGCGGGGTGCGCTTGCGGAAATCACACGGTAGTATGGGCTTGACTAGATCTGAGAGGACTTTATTCTGCTCCCCGCTGTGTCTGAGAGTCTAGCTTCTTTCCCCACTGCCTCCTTGGCTCCCAACAAGCTCTAACACATTTGAATCCCCATTTTTTCTAGTCCTGTAGAAGCAAGTCCCGGTCCCACAATTCTGATGGGTTCGGTCTTGTTGGTCGTTTCCTAGGAGAACAAGTACTCTGAAGGCTTGGTGTCAACTCTGGCCCCGGGGGGGGGGTGCGTCTGATTTCTGTGAAGGCACAGAAATGCACCTGAGATGACCCCACGCCCTTTTCTTTTCATTCTCACCACCTGGACCATTAATTCTGCTCTCCAAGGGGGCTGGGGGGGAGTGGGAAGGAGAGCATTTCAAAGCAAAGCTGATTTGGTCTGTGAACCAGCTTGTCTTCTAGGTTGTACTTCACCCTGACGAGAATCAGAAAGGACAGTCTGTGAGCCCCTGAAATGCAATTTCCAATGAAACACGAACTTCACTCTAGTGGCTCTGCAGCTGGAGAGCCTCAAAACCAATTCCAGATGTTCTCTCTCCCTGTGTTAGCGGGAGGGGAGCGTCGGACAAGCTGGGAGGCAGAGCGCCTTTGCTTTTACCCGCTCTCGGGGTGCCCCCTTTGCAGGCCCCGACTTGCCTCCCAGGGCTGTTGAGGAAGAGTGCTGTGGGCACCTGGGCCTTGGCCCGTCTGCCTCTCCCCACTCCCCGGGCAGGGCATGTTTGCGAGCTGGCCACCCACCGCTGGAGAAGCCCTCGCTCTGCTCTTCAAGGTCAAAAAGCAAGATAGAGCTGGAAAAGTAAGTCAGGTGGGCTGGGAAGGGAGCATACTGCCGAGGACCCTCAGGTCACCAGAGCAACACCGGTGGCCCTCACCCCCGTCCAGCATAGGGTGGGGCTGTGCCCCCGAGTCTTGGAAGAAGTAACGTGGACGGTAGTGGTCATTCATTGTCCCCGTCCTCTTGAGAAATCTCCACTCGGACTGGCCCCTTATCCACGAGAAGCCGTTCCAGACGGAGCCGGGTCATTGTGACCCCTCCTCCAGTCTGCCTCCAGCCCTCGCTTGTGCACAGCATATGATGCTAGAAGCCGGTGCTCCCTCGTGCTTTGCTCTTTTAAGTGTGCTGCAGACGTTTTGGTGTCTGTCCCTCACGGCGCCCTGAATCGTCTTCTGAAAGAATAGCCCTGTTGTCTGAGTTTAAAAAGATGTACAAATGTGAGCTGTTGTGAAAACTCAGAACAGCATATGAGCGTGCACAGTGTGTAGACACTGTTCCAAGGCCCTCATGCAAGGGCTACTCTTTGTAGCACACCAGTGAGCTCGATCCTACTATTCCCATTTTAAAGAAGAAAAGAAAAAGAACTCAGTTGCCCTGGCCACTGATAATCGCCGAAAGGTAAGGGTGGTGGCCCCGGCAGATACGTCTGTGTGCACGTGTATGGGTGTGCGCGTGCACACGTGCGTACGTGTGACTCACATGAACAGGAGCGCCCGTGCTCGTGGCTGACCTTTTTCACTCAGCAGCGACTTTGGGACACCTTTCCATTCCGGAAGTAAATCATCACTTTTACCATTTATATAATATTAAGCTGCACGTGTACAATGGTATCCCTACCTGTTGTGAGACACATCGCACACTGACCTCTAGGAAGTTGAAACCCTGTGCGCTCCCACCACTGTGCTTGAGAGGACCCATGTCTCCAACCCTCACCTCTGCCAGCTCTGGCTATTTACTCTCTTAGAATCCAGCCAAGAATTTTGTGAAGGAAATATTAGACTAAGAGCAAAGCCTCATTCATTTTGGTCCCCACCAATCTGATCCGAGAGAGCAAATTTTCCACATCACGCGTGCACTTCTTTGATAAGGAGGAGTGTGGAAGCATCTTTTCATACTTCAGTCAGCCGTGTGGGTTTCTCGTTTTGTGACTTCTCTCTGCCCGTTCTTCACCCCAGCCCTTTTCACAGCCCTTGAGATCGAAGTTTGTCTCCCTTTTTTAGTGTTTGGCTTTGTCTCCTCCCAGCCTGTCTCAGCGCCACTCTTCCAGTAGCTGTCATTTAATCTATTTCTCATCCATATTAGTACAAATCTTTCCTCCAAATATTAATGAAACCGAGATTAGTCACCGTGTGAATCCCCGTGAGTTAACGTCTGCACCTTCACTTTATAAAAGGAGAGCTGTCACAGCTCCAGTCGGCTGCTTTAGCACCGAGAATGAGGCTTCAATCAGATGTTTCAGGGTTCCATGTGGTGTGGTCTGCTAAGCCGGCTTTTATCCTGTTGTCTTTTTTCCTCCCGGTTCTTAGTGTTTGATTACCGCTGGCTCTTGTTGTCAAGCATGGCAGGTTAGTACTGATGCTCTACCTTAATAAAAAATCTTGCTCTGCCTGTAGGCAGGACCCTGCTTGAAGCCAGACCTTCCCATCGTGCCGTATGTCTGTGTGGCGCCAGGCGTCCTTGGCTGTCTCCTCACCGATGCAGTGTCTTGGTTTCTTCCCCGCCCATTTCAAGGATGTCCATCTTACCTTCCCAACTAGATTATAAGCTTCCTGAGGTCACGCTTCTGCCTTCTTTGGTCTCCCTCTGGGATCTCCAGAATGCTCAACACAGTGATGGGTCAGAGTATTTATGAAAGACCTTTTCATCAGCACTCATAACAAGTGTCCTGAGTCCAGGAGAATCAGACAGACCCAAGGTCAAGTTTGGCTTTGCCACTTAGCAGCTGGATGGCCTTAAGCAATCTTGATAATCTCTCTAAGGCACAACCTCTTCCATGAAATGGAATACTAACTTCACAGCTTCCTATAAGAATGTTGTGAAATAAACATGCCCCGTGTATAGTCCACACAATAAATGCAGCTGTGGGGACGTACCAGGGACCGTGGCGGCCCAGCAGCCTTCATTCTGGCGTCTCTCACTTAAGGTTGGTGGGGTGAACACAGATGTAAGAGAGCTGGTTGAGGTGGCGAGACACCAAGTTTTTCTGCGGAAGATCCTTAGAGGCTCCTCTGTTGACTCGTTGTTGAGTCTGAATCTGGTTTTTTCCAACAGGGAGCCTTATAATCACTCAGGGCCTCAGCACGATGCCACAAGTTTAAAACATGCCAGTTTCTCTCTTATGCTGTGCCAGTTTTTCTTAAAGGGAGTGTGCGTGCCTATGCCTCTGCGCATGTGCGTGAGAGAGAGAGAGAGAGAGAGAGAGAGACACGCTCGGAAGAAATAAAGATGGCATCCAATTTTGCCTGGCTTGACAGCTGTCATCTCTGGTAGCCTCTAAGCATTTTACCGAACGTACTTCAGTTGGTTTCCTTCTGTTCTATTTTTATTCTCTAGTCGTGTACGTGGAGCCAACTCCTTCAAATGAGACATTTTGTCATTAAAACATGTTATTTAGTGTAACCACCACAGGCCCGGCTTCAGCAGCGTCGAGGACATCGAAGGAGGGGTCCCGTGACCTCACCACAGCAGCCACCCACCGGTCTCTACCGTGCATGGGCCAAAATCGAGGCCAATGGCAGCCCTCTGTCGCCTGCATGGCACGCTTGGCACACGGCACCTCCCCAGGCCAGCTCCTGCCCCTCCCTGCCTGCCTCTGGTGGCCCTCAGCCCCGCTGTGGCATGTGGCACAGGAGCCCTGCCGGCCCACGTCACCCCTGTGTGCTGATTAGACAGGAATCCACGAGTCTGTTGAGCGCATGTTTAATGTGACACAGATGTGGGACATATTGCAGATCTTTCTGCTTTACAAATTTTCAGCTTTTTGCATTTCATCAGTGTTGCTTATTATTTACAGAATGTAACTTGAGACAGCAGAACAGATCGTAATTTTTGAAAAAAGGTTTTGGGGGGTGATGGGGCCGCAGGGGATCTGGGAGAAAAAAAATCCAGTAGTGTGGAATGCTGTTTGCTGTCCAGACCAAACAAACCAGTTTGCCAAGGGCTGATGGACTATGGCGACCAGTCCCATTCATGTTCACACTGGCAGTGCTTAATTATAAGGCAGTGTGACCTTCTTATCGCCAAATAAAGAACAGTCTTTTGTCACCAAGTTGAGCAGCATGGCACCAGGTAGGACGTGTACCTTTTGTGGAGGCCCCGCGGGGTAGCACCTCACTGCTAGCTTGTGTTCTGCCTCCTTCCTGTCCAAAGAGGAAGGACACCATTGAACCCACTCCCCACTCAGACACACGGATGTTCCGCTGGCCTTAGTCCCACTCTGGCTTTATACCCAGGCACTGTGGCAAGAACCCGAACAAAGAAAAATCTCTTCTTTTGCCAGAAAAATTCAAGATATTCTTGAGGGCACCGGAATGATTGGCCAGGGCCAGTTAGACCCAAGTTCAAAGAGAAGGTGCCATCTCATGTTTGTAGAGGGGCAGATTTGCCTAGAGGTGGCCTTGGCTTCTGAGAAAGCTCAGCCATAGGTTACGTTTGATGGCGAACAATGAAACAGCACTGGCCCAGTCAGCGGGGAGATGAGGAGGAGGAAGAGGTGATTGATTGGTTGATTCCTTTATGTTTCTAGGTCAAATGAGTCTCAAACTTGGGACTGAACTAATGAAAGCCATACAGCAAAACTCCTTTGAAGGGAGTTCTCCTTGGAATTTGAGCTAGTGCAGAGACTCGGTCACCTTGGTCAGCAGGTTCTGAGCCGCAGAAGTGCTGAGTGTCGAGACTAGATTAGCCTGGGCCCCTGAGCAACTTCCAGAATGCCAGGCCCTCCTCTTTTCTCTGCTGGAAAAGTGCAGACGGTGCACAGTCCCCTGAGGCCACCAGGCAGCTGTCCAGTTGCCGCCAGGGAGAACTTGACCTAGGCAGTAACTTCTTAGCGTGCCCCTGCGAGGGAACGACCAGCATTACAGCGCTCCAGGGGCGCCTGGGTTGTGACCAAGTCCCAGCCTTGCTCGGCCTTTGGCTGCCCCTTCCCCACTCCCTTGGCTTCAGCAGCAGCAGCTCCCGCTGAACTGCCACCAGTTCTGACTCCGTCTTGTGGCCGCTGGTCTGCTCTGTGCGCATGAACACCCATCTCCAGATCCTGTTATAGGTGCTGGGGTGCAACGGTGTGTACAACAGGCACAAAATCTCTGGTTCCATGTAGCTTCTGCTCCACACTTCCCACGCCTTCCAGGCTGTGCCTGGCCTCGGAGCACCAGCCCCCTCCCTGGAAAAGTTTGGTGGCTGGAAAGGGGGTGTGTCACAGCTGGCTCTGTGACCTTCCCAGGGTCTCAGTGTGTCCGTCCACCACCGAAAGCCTAACCTCAGGGCCTGAAGCAGAGCCCGCTTATCCCTGGGAGTGTGGAGGCTGTGTGCAAACTTTGATTCTCGTGACCGCCGTCAGTGCTGTGTGTCTTGTCCCGTTCCCTTCTCCACCTCCCCTGCTCCCGTACTCTGTTTGATGGTAGAGGGATGTCTAAAACTTCTAGCCTGGACGAACAGGTGGTCTCGGACAAAGCAAACAAATCAGGAGCAGGCCCCTTGCTGGCCTGCGGCACCCCGTGCCCACTCCACCGTGGTCGGGAAGGGGGCCCTTCACACAGGAGAGTGGGGGGGCCGCGAGCTGAGGGCACGTCCCCTACGCCTCCTCAGGGCAGCTCCGTTTTCAGGGCTTGGATGTGTTCAGGTTCTCTTACAAACTTCATTTAGAGAGAGTGTTCTGCCACTAAAAATAGCTTCTAAAAAATCTCTATTATGATGAATTTTATTAATGGCACTGTTCTAAAACCCATCAGTTCCAATTGTAAGAATTTGACATTTGGTGTAAGGTATTGAGCTACTAGGTGGATTAGCTCTAGTCCTTTAAGGACAGTTCTTTGAGCACACGGGGCGCCTGGGGTAAGCCAGGTGAACAAACACTTAGGCTTTAGTTCCTTCAGCAAATACCTGTGTATCCAAACGTTTGATGTACTCTTTGTGAATCATGCCTACATGTTCAGTAAGTCAGGTTTCCGTAGTGTTCTTTCAGGCTTAAAATTTAAATCTAAATTTTAAAAGCTGTGCATTTTGGTATTTTCCATTGACTTAGCACCCAAAAATTCTGAATTAGGGTAGGAGAGAGGGAGACAACCTTCATGAGTACCTACTGTGTACCAAGCTCTTTGCTCTGTGCTTTTCATATGTTATTTCAACATTATCAACCACCTGAGTACCATATTCCCATTTACTGATAAACAGAGGCTGCCAACAATCTAGTGACTTCTTTGAGGTCATTCCACTTACAATGAATGGATTGGAATTTCAGTCTGTGCTTATCTTTTTCCAAAGCCTTCCATTCCTCCCTATATCACCATGCTCCTAAATTTCATCTCTCTTAAAAAAGATCAACCTTTGGGAGAAGGTAGATAAACGTAAAGATGAAAAGAAAGAAATTGTGTCATCACTTGCCAGAAATCAATCTGAAAATACCTGGTTTATTTGGTTTAATCAGCTTGTTATCATTAGCGTTTTGCCACAAAATCAAGTTTACCCGGAATTGTGTCTTTTGGCCCAGGTGAAATACTTTAGGATTGACCTTTGGGGTGACAGGTTGGCAAGGAATGTGCTGGTGGCTTGAGAGATACCCGTAAGCACTACACTCTGATTCAGAACCCTGGGCTTAGAACGCAAACGAGGCTTGTGTTGGTCAAATACCTCATTTTTGTAAAGATGTTGAAAGTTGCAAACCACTTTATAAGCTACTTTTTAAAAAGCAAAGCAGCAAAGCAACCCCTGAAAGCATGCAAAAAGGCCTTTTAGGAAATCTGAGGCGCTCAGGCTATAATCTCACTATAGCATTATCCACTGGATTGGAATTCTTAACGAGCCCAGCTGGCTTTGCCCTTCCCCCCACCTCAGGAACAGGTAGGCCCCCTCCCCCTGCCCCACCCAAGGCGGTTAGTTGCCTCGGAGAAAAACTTGGGAGTAGGGTTGTTCTTAGAGGTTAAATCCCAATAGGCCTGTCTGTTGGCATGAGTCCTACCAGCTGTCACAGTCGCAATGTCATGGGGTCCCCAAAACATATGTTGGGTTATAGGAAGCCTTGACCCCTATAAACAAGTCAGGTGTGAATCCCACTGATGGGAGAAAGTCCAGCCCAGGAAAAGTCCCCACTGCAGGATGTCAAATGACTAAAAATTTAACAGTGATGGTAATACAGCTTCTGACGATCTCATGAATCAGCATCTTTCCCCCATTTTCAGTTGCAACGATAACAGTGCGGGTTTTGTACATTTTTACACATATGACCTCAGAACTCTAGAGAGGAAGTAGGATGTTAACCAGAGAGCGGAAGGAAAGAAGAAAGATTTCTGTTTGAAGCAGTCTCCCCAATAAGAAAACCGAGTAAGAAAGATTGTGGATGTTGGATGGGGCTCCTGGGTGGCTCAGCCGGTTGAGCGTCCAACTTTGGCTCGGGCGGTGATTTCATAGTTTGTGAGTTCGAGCCCCGCGTTGGGCTCACTACTGTCAGCATGGAGCCTGCTTCGTATCCTCAGACCCGCTGTCCTCCTCTCTCCGCTCCTTCCCACTCGTGCACACTTTCTCTCAAAAATAAACATTTAAAAAAAAAAAAGGATTGGATGTTGGACCCTAGCCCATCCTGGCCTCAGCTGCCTAAGCTAGGTCAGGCCCCCTTGCGCACCCACGGCACTCTCCACAGGCACATCATCATCACAAGTAACATTTGTTGCCTGTTCTATCCCAGGCACTGTTATGAGGACCGTATGTATTATGTACTCCTCACAACAACCTCATTATTGTCATCCCCATTTTACAGATGAGGAGACCAAGGCTCCAAGAGGTTATGCAGCTTGCCGTAGATCACAGTTTATAAGTGGTGGAGCTGGAGTTCTGACCCGGCAGCCTGGCCCCTGGGCCCAGGTTACACCGCCCCTATGCCGGTGCCTTCCCACTGCATTAGAATGGCCTGTTTTTGTTTATCTTCTGCGTTAGACTCCAGCAAGATTCCTGGACACTTGATTCATCCCTGTCTTCCCAGAGGCCTAGTGCTGGCCTGTGCGTGTGATAGCTCAGGAAAAGTCATTAAATGGGGTGGGGACAGGGGGGCAGAGGCAGACACAAGGCTCTGAGCAGATGCATTTTCCTGGCTGCCTGACTTTGGGTCCCTAGTTTCATTCTGCCCAGCCTATTTTTTGGTGCGTTCACAGCCCAAATCGTTGTGGTGGATATTTGGTTCAGTCTTCTAGGTTCAAGGCTTAGTTTAGTGTAGCCAGAGCTCAGCAATTACTATTAAACCTGTGGATTGGATGCTGTGTCTGAGTGTGTTCTAGAAAGTAGATTTCTGTTCGTCATGGAACTCTGGGGAAGAATTTCTCGGGTCAACCGAGCCAAACTTCAGAGGCTTTCATCCTCTCGCAGAATGCCCTCTGATGACAGTTTCCACCGAAAGGAGTAAAATCCACGGAGGGAAAAATGCTTTTCCACTTGATCCTTGAAAGTGGGTACAGGAGAGACGAGAGGGCCACAGGTCAGAGATGGGATGTATAGCTCATGGTGCGACAGGCTTCTCGAACTTCCAGACACTGAACTGCGGTGGGTATCAGAGGTTTTAACCACTTCGTGCACCCCCGTGCAGAGTATTGTTTAGATAGACTTGAGTCCTTTCAGAGGACTGACATATGTTTGGTTGACCCATTCAGTCGAGAATGCTGGTATCTCGTAGCTGTCCCCGACCCATAGTATTCGGAGATAGTCTGGGTTGACCTTCTATTCTCAGCCTAATTGTTTGTGCTCAGTTGAGCCCAGTACATATCTGTAAGATGTTTAATTAAAACACAAGTCTTGGACACACACATAAAGTAAATGCAGGCGCAATCCATCACTTTGTTGGGGTCAGTACACACAGCCCCTAAGGAAGATGGCAGCCGTGGGTCGAATAAACGTTCTATTGTACTAGGGACTCACATGTTTGACACATACACTTTCTCCTCATTCACTGATTGTTTTTGAACCTCACTTGGTTGATAGACATTGGCCATGACAAATTTCTCAACCAACTAACAGCTTAACTTCAGCTGTACAGGGGTATGTGTATGTGTGTACAACATCTGTCTTCAGCTAATAGGGCTATGACACAGTTACTCATCATATAACAAAGAACAAATAGAGGCTGGCCAACTGTTGACCCTCAGGCTGAAAGGCAAGATCAACCGAGTGGAATTGGCCAGATCTCTTTGTGGCACCTTGTTTGGATTTGTCGTTGCTTAAGGAAAATGACACAGAGTGTTTTCACGATCCTCGTCTTTGATTTGGGGCCTCTAGCATATGTTGGATAGCACCGGCCAGAGGCCGGCAGACCCGTCCTGTATTGATCGCTCTCGCTGGGTGGATATCTGCCGGGTATCAGCCACTGTATCAGCAGCCCCTTCCCTGGGGGGGAGAGTCGTCCCTGCCGTGCCGCCGACTCTCTGACATTTTCATGGAGTTCAAAGCTCAAGTTCCTTTGGTGCTGACATTTTGGATTAACTGGTTGACTGGAAGGCCTGCTTCTTTCTATACACTGTGAAATTTATAAACCGCAGCAGCTGAGAGCTTAAAATGGCCGACAAGCCCCCAGCTGGCAGCAATTAAATCCACCGCAGACCTTCGGCCAAACACAGGTTTGTGGAGGCAGGGTCGCTGCCTCTGCACTAAACAGACTCACGTTTGAAACCCTCTTTCATGTCAAGCGGTGGTACGAGATGCTGTCAGCTAACGAGAGGTGAGCAGGCAGAGTTTTGCCACCTCTGGTGCGATGGATGGTCCGTGGTCCCCAGGGTCCCCAAGACCCTGCCCAGGACGCGGCACGTCTTGACAGTGAAGGTGATCGTGAGAAAAGGAACAAGGCAGCCAGGGGAGGCCAGAGGATGGTCCAGCAGTGGTGGGCCAGAGCGCCTTGGACTTCGACCCTCGGCTCTCACCTCCAGCCTGCTGCCTCTCTCTTAACAGACGCCATCATCCTTTAGGTTGAAAAGAGAAGGCGGGAATGAGGAGAAGAAAACAGGATGCCGTTTTAAGGAGGAGAAACGTGAGAATCTAGACCAGCACTGTTTGACACGCAGTTTAAACTTAAATTACATTAAATTAAACCTCTAACATTCAGTTCCTCAGTCCCACTGGCCACGTTACTGGGTCGTGCTCTCCTAGACAGGACCAGGTGTTGGAAGGGTAGAGATTGCAAGTCTCTCTTAAATGCACTGTTGTTGGGAGTGTAAATTGGTTCAGTCACTTTGAAAACAGTTTGAATTGTCTTGGTGGGTGAACATTCATGCCTGGCACAGGCCCTTTGTTAGCCTGTGGACTGACGGTAGCTGTCTCAGGGCCCGGGCGACCAGAGCAGGGCTTTGGGCCTGGGACAGTGTGCCGTGTGCCGCACTCCCTGCATCCTTACGAAAGCAGGTGTGCAGCCTCGTCACTGGGCCCCCTGCAGCGGCTCCTTACACTGCCCGCCCTCCCTTCAGCCAAGAATTAGCACATAAACAGGCAACCAAACTTCAGGCCAGTTATTTACAAGAAGAAATTATTTCAAGAAGAAATTGAGACTGTGTAGTGGGAGTCCGTGAGAACATGATACAGATTAAAATTGGTTTTGCCTCTTCCCTCAGTACAGATCATTGAAAACCTCTTTATGGTCTCACGTCACCCCTGAAGAGCTCAGAAGAGCTCAGGCGGTGGTAGATAGGGCATCCTTAGTACTGAACTTCTAAAGACTCATCACTGGGCTTGTGGCTCGCTGGCACATATCAAACATTAACCAGGACTGAGGCTTCAGTGAGCAGAGCGTTGACCTGGGTCCAGGAGTGCTCTGCAGTGTCTCCGTTTTGCGTGGCCTGTGGAGAGTTTCTAGACTGTTCCTGTCCACGTGACTACCCCTGTTCGCTCGGCAGGGCACTTCTTGCCTTTGCAGGCAGGCTTCTACTCCGCTGTTAGTACAGTACTCGGTTCTGCAGTGCTGATTCCGGGTGCAAGCCTCCTGCTCGCAGTGAGCCGTGTCTGGAGAGGGTTGTTTTGCTTCAGTGGAATCCAGGAACAAATAATGAAAAGTACAGCGAGTACAAGGCTGAGGACAGACCCAGCACACACTTATCAGTCATCTGAAAAATGCACGGCCTTTCCAAGACAAATATGGACTCCTGTTTCTAGGAAAACACCGAAAAGTACTTATCAATTACCCTGTATATGGTTTGTGGAAAAAGACCACATCGGCCTACCCTGAAAGCGATGGCAAAGCAGATTCCTCTGGGCAACCGGCGGCCGAGTGGCGTGAGCGAGAGCCACGGCTGAATCCCAGACTGTGGCCTGGGACCAGTCCACGGAGCGCTGCTGCTCCCTTGGAGGATTCCTGTGTCCCTCGCCCTGGGCCCAGGTCGCTGAGGTCCTCTTGAAGAAGTCCAGAAGCCCGGTGTCTGCTCCTGAGACGCCCAGGTGCCCTCGCCGTTCTTCCCGGCCCTCGCCGAGTCCAGAGGCACCTCTCCTGAAGATTCCTAGAAAAGTGGGGTTTTCCCGAGGGGAAGTCTTAGTGGCAACAACAGGAGCCGTCTCCAGTAGATAGCCCACATCCTGTCAGGCACAGGCAAGCACCATTTTATTTGATCCTCACAGCGGGCCTGTGAGGTAGGTGTCCTCATCCCGTTTCACAGAGAAAACTGAAACCCAGGGTTCAGAGAGCCCACTCACTTGTCCGTGGTCACGTAGAAAATGGCGGAGACAAGGTTGTGGTCAAAACTAGAGAGTCCTGAACAGCACTGTCCCCTCGTGAGTGCGCTCATGGGTGATGCCGCGCTCACTTCCAGTCGCTAAAGTTAGACCCCTCCTGCGCCGCGTAGCGCTTTTTCTTTCCGATGAAGAAGGGGAACCATGTCAACCATAATGCTTAACCTCCCTGCCTTTTCTCCCCTTGCCCGTCCAGGACTCAAGCCCAGAGGGTTCGCAAGCCGCGCTGCTGCACCGGGCCCCAGGGCCTGCTGCCCCGCTATTCCGAGAGCCAGGCAGAAGGGCAGGAGCAGCTCTTCAGACTGACAGACAACATTCAGGACGAATTGTAAGTGGAGCCTCGGGACTCTGCCGGTTCCCGAGTTATCTTTTCCATCTCTGAGTCTAAGTGGTTGTTACTCTTCTGAGCATCGTCGGGACTCTGAGGTGTTAGAGTGGAACTCGTCGAAGATTCCTTGACCCAGACAGTTCATAGGTTCAGGTATGACTGCTTGTGCAAAGCCTCTGATGTCAAGTGGAGATTCTCAAACAGTTCCCCAGAGGGACCTCTGGGTTTTGTTTCCAGAAGATGGTGGTGCTTCTGTAGTTTGTTCAAAGAGAGGAGATCATGAATGGAATGTTCTCAGTTTTAAGGCCTTTTTCTCTGTAAAATGTCCTTAAACTTTGGAGTTCTACTGTTTGCTGCAGAACAGTAATGAAACAAAACAGAAACAAAAGGTAGCTGAAAATGTTAGAAAAGCAATTTTTAACTTTTTTTTTTTTTTTTTTTTTTTTTTTTTTTTTTTTGAGAGAAAGAGAGCACGCACATGAGCAGGGAAAGGGGCCAGGAAAAGACTCCCAAGCAGGGTCCACACTCAGCACCGACCCAGATACGGGCCTCGATCCCATGACCCTGAGATCATGGCCTGAGCCAAAATCAAGTGCCAGATGCTCAAACCGACTGAGCCACCCAGACGCCCCAAGAAAAGCAGTTTTTGAAAAAGTGTTTTGTTGCTCTTTGAATGCGAGGCCTTATATACCTCGGGTCTTGGAGTATTTTCAGTTAGTGAAATTATTCCAAGTTGTTATGATAGGACTCAGTATATCATTATTTTAGGATATTCTACAGAGACCCATTAGCATTAAAAAGAGCTCTGTAACTTGAATTGGTGTCAGATCCTCCAGTCCAGAGAAGGCAATTGGTTGTGCCTGATGAGTTTCAGAATGCTCATTCAGTTTCTTTTAATGCTCATTTCTCTCCTTTAAGCTATAGCAAGAGAGGGAGGGCTCTGAGGGCCATGAATATTGTTTGGTTGATAGAGGAGTGTCTGAAGCAGAGTCAGGATAGCTTTCACTGTCCTTGTTAGAGACACTGTTAAGCTGACCCCGTCCCATATTTTTGTAGCAGCATTTGAATGGAGACATCAGAAATCAAGTCCAGAATTCATCTGTTGCTTGCTGGGTAGGATGGCATCTTCCTGGATGTGTTTTGGGACCCAGGCCCCCTGCAGTGTTNTCAGCACAGAGCCCGATGCGGGGCTCGAACCCACGAACCGCGAGATCATGACCTGAGCGAAAGTCGGACGCTTAACCGACTAAGCCACCTAGGCGCCCCAGAAGGTCTCTTGATGAGACTTTATATCGTCTCAGCTCAGGCTGCCGTCAAAAGTACCATAGTCTGGGTGACTTGAAACAACAAAAATTTATTTTCTCACAGTTCTGGAGGTGCACCAGCCAGTTTGGTTCCTGGTGAAAGCTCTCTTCTGGCCTTGCAGATGGCCACCTTCTGGCTGAGAGAGCGTGTGCACGAGCTCTGGTGTAAAAGGACACTAATCCTATAGGATCAGGGCCCTGCCCTTAAGACCTCACTTAACCTTAATACTTCCTTACTCCAAATAGGACCTCAGCATAAGGATAACGCAGGGACGCAGTTCCGTCCACAGCATGCTTCTTGAATACGTTGTGCTCGTTTAGTCTCGCCCCGGCTCGGGTCACCGCTCCAGTACCCAGAATCCCCAGGCAGCTTCACTCCAGGGGGCACTTTCTATTCCTGCTTCCTTGGGGTAGGAGTTGGTGCCACAGCTGCCCTTCATACGCCTTTGCTGGCGGAACTCTTGGATCAGAGGCCTGGAGAGTCATTCCTCGGGTCCAGCAGGCATGGTTCGGGGTCGGCTAGAAGGGCAGCGCCAGGAGCACTGGGGTTTTCACCTGTTGCATTCACTGTGCCATCCTCAGCCTCTAGAGCAGCACCTGGCACATAATAGGCACTCAATAAATATTTGTTGAAAGAATAATAGCTGGACAGCTGCCGTGTGGCATTATATTAATACACGTTCACTTTTCCATCTTTTGGAGGGTTTTTTGGTCAAAGGTTGAGATTATAAAGTATTGTACATTATGCTTTTCATATCCTCCCCCACTCACTGCTATCCGATTCAAACCGTCTCTGGTGCTTGTAAAGTTCATTTTCAGTAGAATGGCATGTTCCAGAAACACAAGGGAGAAATGGTGTAGTACAGCTAACGTAGGGTCGTTCCCAGTGAGGTACACGCACATTGAAAACAGAGCCACGTAAAGCTGGAAACTGGAATCAAACCGAAGTTGGTAAAATAGACTTCGTGAAACCCTTGAAATTCATACGAGCTGGGAAGAGATATTGGCATGAATGAATTTTGACTCTACAGATGAAAACCATGTGTCGCTACCCAAGTTTGTGGGTTAAATCTCGCCAGTTCAATGTTGAAGAACGCACGTGACCATGGCCTTCCTCAGCGTACAAGGAAGAAGTTATCAGGGAACCCAACAAATGTTTCTCTGAAGTATTCTTGGTTGTCAGGCTGGGTCTTCATGGTGACGTGAACATTAGAATCATCGCTTTGCAAGAAAGGGGTTTTCAAGAAATGCACACGAGTGCCAAATTATACCTCTGACTTTTATCCTAGACTTGTAATTAAAAACATATTTAAAGACCTAATTATTTGCATATTTTCCTTCAGAGTTAACCCCTTAAAAGGGTCTTTAATACCTTGCTCTACTGTTCTAACTAAATGTTTCCACATTTTTTTCCAGTTAGACTCACTGTTTCACTTCTGGAAAATGTTGTGTAATTACTTCCTGATGTAGTGAAAACCCCACAAAGTCCCCAGTGCCATGGGCGCTTCAAGTGTGTTCTCCCAGATCAAGTTGCATTTAATTTTTTTATTTTATTTAATTAATTAGTATTAAAAAGATAGTTACTGACATACAGTTTAAGATCTGGCCAGCTGAAAAAGCTTCAGTTTTAGGAAGAATCAGCTATCTCTCTGGTACGCTACAAAATTACCATTGCTTCCCATCCTTTTCAGTTTGGGTTTTGAAATAGGATCCTGGGTTAAGATGATGTTCAAGTAAAATTTGCCCAATCTGATTAAGTATCTTTCCCTTATAACTAGTTTCTAATCTGTAGTCAGAGACCTCATTTTCATTATAAAAAAAGAAGGAGGAGAAGGAGAAAAAGAAAGAAAAAAGTCCTTATTTTCTTTCTACAACTTTATCACAGACAAAGTGACACACCAGCATTGTAAGCTTTTTAGGGTGGCTCTTACCTTTTGAGAAAAGGGTGCCTTGAGCCACCCATGTGGCCTATGAAACTGCTCTGATCTACTGTTTTCTGGAGTTTGACAACTGGATTGTATTTTTAAAACATAGTTTTAGAAAATAACATTTATGAGATTGTTTTTAAAAATACAGAGAAGTATAAAAAAAAAGAAAAGAAAAATAGCCTGTTAACCCAGCTGCCAAATAAGCTGCTTTCTCTGTTTGATGAAAGAAACGCATGCACATGGTCAGCACATTCAGAGAGTTACAAAAAGAAATAAAATCAAGAGTAACATTTTCCTTTCTTGCCCTCCATGTAAACATACTGGAGGGCATATGTTTACTCCATGTAAACATATGGCATTTTGGATCTTGTCTTTCGTGACAAGTTGCAGATGAGACAGAAATCAGAATTTTTTTTCTTAGACCACAGTACTATGTATAGTGTTGATTCTAACAGTGTAGAATCATAAATATAAACCTTATAGTAACATATAGAGCCTCAAAACAAAAACAAAAGACAAGTCCTTCTGAGGAATGGGCTAAAACTCTTTAGCCTTCATTTTCTAAACCAGAAAATAATCTGTCAATAACCATAGACACTTAGGGAATTGGACATTCTTTGATATGCCCCTGAAGTAAAGCTCATTTGACAGATTAGCCAGCTGTGCCGATAAAAGTTAATGGCTTGACTAAATCTTTAGTAAGTTAAATCAAGTCTAAGAGAGTTTTTTTTTTTTTTTAACTTGACTACTGGTAAAACATACCCAGCATACAAAGTTGTATGTTCTCTGGCAAACTTCACCGACCTTACAATGTAAATTCTCTGTCAGGTTTTTTTTTTTTTTTAATGTTTCATTTATTTTTGAGAGAGAGAGATCGAGACAGCATGAGCAGCAGAGGGTCTGAGAGAGAAGGAGAGACAGAATCCGAAGACAGGCTTTAGGCTCTGAGCTAGTTGTCAGCACAGAGCCTGACGTGGGGCTCAAACCCACAAACTCTGAGATCATGACCTGAGCTGAAGTCAGACGCTTAACTGACTGAGCCACCCAGCTGCCCCTCTCTGTCAGTTTCTAAGACTAACACATGAATGTATCGAATGCTAGTTTGTGCCAGGAAGAATAAGAAATGTGCTCTTTCCCTGCCGAGTTCACAGTCTAGCAGGGGAAGCAGACAGCATTACCAACTCTGTAACATACGATTGCTTTTAAAATAGAAGTGTGAGCCATGTGTTGTGAGGCTGCAGGGGGAAGGGATTAATTTATTCTCAGAGAGCCAGGGAAAGCCGTGCGCAGTTGGCCTCGTCCTGCAGAATGAGGAGCATGTGCCCGGGAGAGAAGAGAGAAGGGCCCATACGCAGAGAAGGGTGCTGGGCTCGGGCACAGAGGTGGCAGAGCTACTGGCATTTCTGGGGGGTTGGGGCTCGCCAGGTGTGGTGGCAGCACCCGCGTGGGAAGGTGGCTCCCAGCCCCGATCCTAACAGCCACACCGAGTTCACCTGTCCTGTGGGCAGTGGGGAGATTTTGAAGAGGATCCCACTCGGAATTACATAGTAAGGATGGAACCTTGCGGACAGCAGAGAAATGGATCAGAGTCAGNGAGCACAGGTGGTGGCGGCGAGAAGCATTGGGAGGACGGAGCTGAGGTATCTGGGGAGGTGGCATCAGCATAATTTAGAGTCACGCTGGCTGAATACAGAATCGGAGTCGGGGGGGAGGGGTGGGAGGGACCCCCAGGCTTCTTGCCCGTTTGGCTGGACCAGGATGCCGACCAGTGTGACAGGCGGGGGGCGGTGTGGGGGGGATTGGAGAAGCAGGAGCAGCCTGGCTGAGCCCATCCTGAGTGTGAGGATGTGCGGGATGCGTATGCGTGCAGAACCAGGCTCAAACACAGATTTGGGGGTCACAGATGGACCCGGAGGTGACACATTCGGGGGGTGGTATTCTAGGAGCGCTTCTGCAACAGGATGACTCAGAACTTTTCTATTTTGAAATGACTCCAAAATGGAGTAGAATACGGATATACAAACAGAGTTAATAGGCAAGAAATGAAAAGTGGGAGGAAGAGCAAGAAATCACATTGAAGAGGGGGGTGAAGCAGTTACGTGGCAGATTGCTCTCTCCCCAGGGACCGGTTGGTCCCCGTGGACCCGTTTTCCATGTGGCCGCTTGGAAGGGCACTCATTTCTCCCACCTGCTGATGTTAGGGTTTAGGGGCCTCTTGTGCCCTCCTCCCATCAGGGCCCCTTAGCATCTGTCTCAACAGAAGAAGGAAATTGCAGTGGCCACCATCAAATGTTCCAACTCTTCCATGTAGAGGTGATGGGCCAGGCGGGCTGGTTCTGGTGGCTTGTCAGCCACGCGACTCGGAGAGGATGTTACCACCTGCCGCCGAGGGAGAGACTGCGGCTAACGTTGGTGATGCCGTTGGTGGCTGAGAGTGCCCACATGGTGTTCGTGGTTGGGGGATATTGTTAGCAAGAGTGGACTTTACTCCTGTGACATCAGGCCTTGCCAGAGTCACCCACTATAAGCACCTGTCACCTCAAAGAATGATGTGAGTGAGCCATGTGCTCCAGCCTTTCTGAAGAAATTTTCTGACCTTGATCCCAAGGTCAGAGTGCCCTCTTTCTCCCCTTAAAGGAGGATGAAAGGTAAAAATTTTACCTGAAGTCTAAAAATCCTGTTTTTTATAGAAGCAATTATAGTGTCTACACCAACCTAAAACGTATCACCAGGTCGCGGGGTGACCTCCCTCTTTCCCTGCGTATTGAAGGGTAGAGCTCATCCAGATGCCTTGGGTTTCAGGCCACAATTTTTCATTCTCCCTCCCTGTGGGTTCTTAACAGGTCAGAGGCTAGAAGGATGTGCTCACGATCAGCCCGAGACCACACTGGCTTTCTTCCTGCGTCATCCCCTGAGGTTTCACAATCGTCCCTCACTTATGGGTCAGGAGCAGCCCCGTGTGAAGCACGGTTGTTCTAGAATGAAGAGTGGGAAGTCGGGTCCGGACTGGGCTCCAGGGCAGCAGTAGCTGCTGCCGCTCTGTTAGCAAAACCCCGAGCCCCTTGAGTGGAGCCCACGAGAGCCTGTGGAGAGAAGCTTCTCCAGGAGGAGGGCCAGGAGGGGAGGGAAGCGCTGTGGTTCTGGAGAAGAAAGGGACAGAGGAAGGCGCCTTTGGCAGAGTTTGGAAAGCTGCCTTGGCCAGCTTCTCTGGTCACCCTGAGCTGTTGGTCCTCTTGCAGATGACACGCTTGGGCCCTGTGTCTGTAACAGGAGACCCCAGCCTCGAGCTCAGTTTTAATTATTCTTTGGCATGGTTTCCAGAGTTTGTAAAAAAGAGAAAGATGATGACCAAGAGGAAACCCAAAGCCCTGATGGCTGGTCATAGGAGCACAAGGGAAGCGTCAGGAGGAGACGGAGGGGCAAAGTCAGTCTCTGGGTTCTTCATGGTTGGGCCGGCACCCCAGCCGCGGCCTCACTATCTCCCATTCTCCTGCTCTCCATTGTACCGTTGACTCTGATCTGCTTTTGATTTGAAAAGACTTCAGAAGAGTTCGTGGAGGGACACGTGGGTGGCTCAGTCAGTTAAGTGTCTGACTCTTGATTTCAGCTCAGGTCACGATGGGATCGAGCCCCGCGTTGGGCTCTGCACTGAGCATGGGACCTGCTTGGGATTCTCTCTCTCCCTGTCTCTCTGACCCTCACCCCCCCCCCCATAAATAAACTAAAAAAGAAGAAGAAGAAGAGTTCATGTAAATGTCCAGAAAGTGTCAGTAATGTGTGGTGGCTTCAGCGTATGAAGGGGGCCCCTGGTCGCAGAACAGAGGTCTATGCACATTCACAAAGCTGCTCCTCTCCCCTCACATTTCTGTGTGGCCATGAGCAGACTTTCCTGCCAGGTAGTGTCACCTTTGTCGTCAGATGAAAGAACTGACCCACAAGGACAGCAGTGGGGCTGCCCAGAATCTCTGAGCCCGGCGGCGTCTCCCGGCCCTTGCTGCCTGCGTTTTCTCCTCTGTGTGAAGATGTGTCAGTAGAGCACCCGGGCTCAGAGCCCCCTTCCTCCCGAAGCGCTCCTGGCCTGAGGACTTGTGCTATCTGTGGCATCGTGGAAAGAAGTCTATTTTAAAGCCTATAAAAGTGTTCCAGCATGGAAAGTGCACTAGTAATTCAGCCGCCCGGGCCCCAGTGTGAGAGCAGCTGCCCGGATGGAAAGGCCTTGGCTCTTTCTAGAGGCTGGGCCTAAATGTCAGCTACGGCAGGTGCCCAACGAATGAGCGTGGGAGCAAGGGTCGTGGGGTAGGAGTGCCCCACCCCGTGCTGGACCAGAGGAAAGGAAATAAACTGTTGGATTTTTCTTTAAATTTTTTAATGCTTATTTATTTATTTATTTATTTATTTATTTTAATGTTTATTTATTTCTAGGAGAGAGAGAGAGACAGCGTGAGCAGGGGAGGGCCAGAGAGAGAGGGAGTCACAGACTGAAACAGGCTCCAGGCTCTGAGCTGGCAGTCAGCACAGAGCCCGACGCGGGGCTCGAACCCACCAACCGCGAGATCATGACCCAAGCGAAAGTCGGACGCGTAACCGACTAAGCCACCCAGGCACCCCATAATGCTTATTTATTTTTGAAAGACAGAGCATGAGCGAGGGGGGGGGGCAGAGAGAGAGGGAGACGCAGAATCCAAAGCAGGCTCCGGGCTCCAAGCTGTCAGCACAGAGCCTGATGCAGGGCTCGAACCCATGAACCTTGAGATCATGCCCTGAGCTGAAGTCTGACGCTCAACCGACTGAGCCACCCAGGTGCCCCGTCAGTTGGATTTTTAATGCACACTGCTGCTCTCATCCCAACTGAGGTAGCCAACTCTGGGGTCTCTTTTGAGACCCCATTGCATGCCCAGCCCAGCTGTGCTCAGAAACCATGAGCTGATTTGGGTTTTCATGCTAGCTGCTCAGCAAGTTCTGGGCCTGTGGTGCTTCCTCTCTGTGTCAGGGTGCTTTTCTCAGTTCTCTCTTTCTGTCTGTCTCACTCTCTGTTTCCTCTTTTCTTCCCCCATACGACCCATTTTATTTATTTTTTTTTTTTTTTGAGAGAGAGCAAGCGCACTTGTGCATGCACAAGTTGGATGGGGGAGGGGCAGAGAGAGGGGAACAGAGGATCCAAAGCTGGCTCTGTGGCTGACCGCAGCGAGCCCGATGCAGGGCTCGAACTCACGAATCGCGAGATCATGCCCTGAGCCGAAGTCAGACACTCAACCGACTGAGCCGCCCAGGCGCCCTGGGACAAGCTATTTTAGATTCTGTTTAGTTTGATTAAGTGATAATGCTGCCCCCTTGATACTGTCAGAGCCTGGAATGTGGGAAATTCTGTGCTAAGTGGCCTCAACACCAAAGGCTGCTGGCTACTTCTAATTTTGGCATCGAGACTTTACAAGTCTGCATTCTTGGCATTGCCAACCAGTTAGAATAGAACAATAAACCCCAATTTTTGTCATGCAAGGCTGTAATTAAAGTGGCAACTGGAACAGGCAGACGCTTACCGAGGGTGTAGGGGGGTGGCTCACTCGGTAGGGGTGGGCTCCTGGGCAGACGGTGGCAGGGGGGGGGTGTAGGATGCAGACCCCACTCTTACACCAGCTTAGAGAGCCGAGTTAGTGTTTGGCAGTGCTTCTGAAGGTGAGCGGTTAGGCGTTCAAAAGTGGGGGCAGGACTGGAGGATTCCAGGCAAGCTTCGTGGAGGAGTGGGAACTTGGAAATCCTCAGAGGGGAAAGCTTTGGGGTGGAGGTGGGGGGGGGTTCTCTGAGCCCCGTACATGCTTGGGTCTCAAAGGGAATGGGCCCATGCCCCAGCGGCCCACGCCCAGGCCTCCGTCCCATTGATGTTTTGTGACGGCTGAGAAACAAAGCCATCCCGGGACCCCAGTCCCCACGCAGCTCCAGGGAGGGAGCCCCGCTTGGCTCAGCGACCACAGTTTGGAAATTCCTCTCAGGACGTCAAGTCCCAGGGGGCCAGAGCTTGACAGCCAGCCTGTCGTCAGCTCTTAGTATTCTTGCCGTCATCTGGGCTCTTTTGCTGTCCCTCGACGTGGCCGCCCCATTGTGGGAGGCTGTCACAAGATGCCGCGGAGGCAGCCAGGCCCCGGAGAGCTGCCGCGGCGGGTTCCAGGGGTCACTGCCCTTCATTCAGGAGCTGAGCTGAAAGGTTTGACGTGCATAAATTTCCACATTCAATCTGTGAGCTCCATGGAGGACGGGGAATGAGAACCTCCCCCCCACCCCACCCCCACCGAGCGGCCCTAGAGCCCCTACAAGTAAGGCCTGGAAGTCCGTCAAGTCGGGATTAGAGCTGTGCTTCAGAAAGCACTCTCTGCCTTCCTGGAGTTTTCTGAACACGCGGCGGTCCTCTCCCAGGTTCCCATCGCTTAGTGTGCGGCCGAGGCCGGGCCGGGCCGCCCCGTTAGAACCGTGACAAGGAAGGCAAGACGCGGGCGCAGGTGTAAGAACACCAGAGGCGTCATTCCCAGCAGCTGCCTGGGAAACCTCTTCACCTCTGCGCCCCCCTCTGCGCCTCCACCCCCCACCCCCTTGGCCCGTGTGGACACTGTCAGCAGCTACTTCAGTGGGTGTCGCAAAGTGTGCTGTTTTCTTCCTCCGTTCTGCCCAACAAAGCCCGCTTACATTTCCTCTGGGCCTCAACCTCCCTAAAAACTCTCACTGAAAAAAAAACCCCTATATGGTGCAAGTCCAGGGCTTAAAATTGTCTCTCTCGTTGGTAGTGGTGGTCGTCATCCTGGGCTACTTGTAGTCCAGCGCCCCATGTACGGGGCTGTGCACCGACAGGCCCGGGAGGTCAGTGACACCTTAGTCCAGGCTTAATAAGGGAGAGGAAAAGTGAGGGAGCCTGGTCAGGAGCCTGCACACCAGGCCTCTTCCCCTTCCTTTGACTCGGTGACCAGGGGTGGCCTGGCCGCCGTGGGTTGAGGCCAAGCTCACGGGGCCCTTCTGACCCTTCCCCCCTTTCTCACAGCTTCATAGCCGTGGAGAACATTGATAGCTACTGCGTGCTCATCTCCTCCAAAGCGGTTTACTTCCTGAAAAGTGGGGACTATGTGGATCGAGAGGCCATCTTCCTGGAAGTCAAATACGACGATCTCTACCACTGCCTCGTCTCCAAGGACCACGGGAAGGTGTATGTGCAGGTGACCAAGAAGGCCGTGAACTCAAGCAGTGGCGTGTCCATCCCCGGCCCTTCCCACCAGAAGCCAATGGTGAGTGCACTCCCGGCCCGTCTTCTTCATCCCTCTAGTCTCCCAGAATGGTTGTAGTCCACGGCTGAGAGATAGAAAGGGCCCTCGGAACGCCTCTGCCCTGCTTACGCTTTTCAGCAGGAATTCACTTTAGGTTTGCCCTGGGCTGTTATTAATCCCCAGGGGTGCCGCTCCTCAGTGCTGCATACAGGAGGAGCTCAGTGTGTGCTAACTGGGGGTGACGCTGCCCTCCCAGCTCTACCAGTAATGACCACGCCAGTTACTCAGCATTTGTGCCCCCACTGCCCATCAATACAGTGCAGACAGGACCTAACGACATGAAACGTGGGGATTTTTTTAATTCCTAAAACATGACTCTTCGGTGCACGAATCTAAGGTCTTAGAGTGCACACCGGCTTCTCTGTTGTTCCTCCGGTGGAACTATTGCAAACTTCCCTTTTCTGCACAAAGCAGCAGTGGCTAGCATAGCATAGGCCCTTCCCCAGAATGAATTAAAAATAAACATTTGTAAATAAAATGTATACATCGCCTCCGAAGGGCACAAGGTGTTGGCACGGCAGGACCTTTAAATAATAACGTTCCCATTAATAACCAGCATCCGTTAAGGATGTGCTCTGTGCCGGGCTGGATGCTAAGTGCTTCCTAAGGGTGATGTGATGCTCTCTCATCGTTCCCACGTGATGGGCGAGGAGGCTTGGTGAGGGCAAGGGGCGTGCCCGAGGTTATATGGCCACCCCTGGAAGGAACTGGGCTCCAAACCAGGTGGTGTGACTCCAGAACTGGCAGTCTAGACCACGTTGCTCATGCTTCCGCTCGCACAGACTGTTGGCTCGGCAGAAGCACGTGTGAGGAGACCCACCGTCTCTAGCCATAGCCTGACTTGGTAGCTTTTCATGAAACCCAGGTGCCCATCGTGCCCACTTTTCACCTGGCATGCCGGGATTTTCAAAGCTGCGCTCAAGAACCATGTGCCACTCAAAATGGCCCCGCTTCCAATCCCTGGCTCTTCCTACAGATCAGAAATCACAGCCAACCTTGTTGGGCCTCCCTCCTCAGAAACTGCTTGACCTTCCCCTGCTCAGGAATGTACTCGGGTCTGGCGTGGCTTGAGCAGCTCCCCTGGGGTCGTTGGCCTAAGCCGGGGCTGGTAGGTTCACACACTTAACACCCAGAAGTTGAGTATTTCCACAAGTTCCTTTTCGTGAGCCTTGCCCAGCGACACTTGTCTCCTTTCAAAGCAAGTGAGCGCCTCAGCATTCCCGACAGGAAAGGCCTCCAGACATTCTTCTTCCCTCTTTGACTGGCACCAGGCACTCGCGGTGAGCCCCCCTTGGTGCCGCCCCTTCTCCTCGCCCTCAGCCTGTGGCCTCAGCAGACCCTTGTCTTCCCAGGGCCGAGGCTGGTTGGCGCTCGGTTCCAGGGCGTCCCAAATATCGGATGACTGTGGCTTGGCTACCCTGTCACCTGGGATGTATGTCAAAGATGCAGATTCCAGGAATCCAGCAGTAACCAGGAGCAGGCGCTGGGAATCTTTCTTAAAAGTAAACCCGTACCGTTCTGATCTGCAGCCAGCCTGGGAGCCGGGGCCTGGGCCGGGTTACTCGCCCGCGCCCCGTGGTTTGTGCGGCCTCCTCCTCACGGGCAGGGTGCTCACGCCGCTCTGCGCTCTCTCCAGGTCCATGTGAAGTCGGAGGGCCTTGCTGTCAAGCTATCACAGGAGATAAACTATGCAAAGAGCCTTTACTATGAGCAGCAACTGATGTTAAGACTCAATGAAAATCAAGAGCAGTTGGAACTGGACTCCTGAAAATTCCCAGCCGCCAGCCAGACGCTCCCGGACACAGGCCCCAAGTCAGTCAGGAGGAAGGACCCAAAGGCTCGGCCTAACCCAGAGGCAAAACCGGAAGAAGGTTTGGGGGACGATATCAAGGACCGAGGGGAGGATACGAACGGAAACCATATTAATTTGTGGGTGGGATGGGGGTTACTTTAGATTATGGGGGAAGTAATTTTTAAAAGGTATTGGCTGAATAACGTTAAAAAAAAAAACAAAGTGTACTGAGATGAATCTAATTTTTAGGCGGCCCTGTATTTTGTTAACATGTATATATGTACAACTGTGTGTCTGTAAATACACAGGAGCATTTCCAAGCAGGGCCTGTGATGCGTGTAAAGGTTTGTTAACTGTAAAGTAATATAAAGTTACATTGGATCTTATATTGCACTAATTCTACATGTCTGATTCAGGGTACTCGCTACATAAGAAGCATTCTCGAAAGGTGAAGAATGTTGTGTGTTAGTTTTGGAAACTAGAGTATTCCCAGGAACGAGGACGGAGGCCAGACGGGAGAGGCCCTCTCGAGTGGCGGCCTCGAGGCTGGAGCGGGGAACCGGCCCCCAGAGGGAGATGCAGGGCAGTGGCGTGGACCCCCATCTTTTATTTATTTCCCACCCCCGTTTTAAAAGTAGTTCCTAGATTGTCACAAATTCTTTTCTCGCCATCTACCTATTTGGCTTTCTCCTGACTAGAGTCTTGCCAAACTCTGAGGTAAAATTGTGTTCTGTTATTGTGTGTGTGTGCACATGCACACGCACACACACACCCACACACACACCAGCACCAGCATTGTAAGTTTGTCTTGGGTTATCGCAGAGAGGATCCATTTGAAACCCTGTAGGCTCTGTTGATTACAAAGGGGAAAAAAATCTCACAGAATTGTTTATTGTAACAAATCCGAAATCCACAGATTTATCAGAAGTCCACAGTTAAGAAGGGCCTCCTTTCAGAAGGTCCTAGAACTTTTTCCTTTTTTGATAAAGCCACAGGCAAGCACCACAACCGCCCAGCCCTGGGCTCAGTGATGGTAACCCTGGGACGGGAAGGGAGAGGGAGGGAGCCTCCGAAAAGGGGATGAAATCTGAGCATGAAAAAGCTGTTTTGTAAGTTTTTCATGGAACCAAGGGTTGGCTAAGACATCTCTTGTCCCCATTTTAAATCCCAGCCAGCAGCAAGGCCGGGCATGAGTGCCCTCTTCTGCCGGGGTCTTGCTCTTTTTGGAATAAACAGTGGGAGCGGGAGCTCACTCTGGGATGAATGACTAGCCTTGTGATTTTAACATTTTTATTTTAATAAAACTAACCTGTTTCTACAACCTCGTCCCATGTGGCTGAGCTCTAAAAGGACTCAGTGGATCAGCAGATGTGTACAAGGTTTGGGTGTCTGTAACTCTTGACCCAAACCCTTCCCAAGACTCAGATGAAGCTGATCTGCCCTTCTCACCACCCCTCCCCTCTGCACACATGCGCCTGTGCCTCCGGGTTTTTAAAGAAGCAAGAAGGGAGCTTTAGGCCACGTGCTCAAGAGCCTTGAACGCCGAGGCCCACGTAGTCTTCACTGACTCTAAGTTGGTGGATTGCAGCACTGAAGGGTTGTGGGTGGGTTTGGGTTTGTGGTTTGTTGGCTTGTGTGTTTTGTGCTGGGTGCCAGTCGTGACTGCGTCTGCTCACACACAGGATCCGCAGCAGGGTGACCCATGTGGTCACCTGCCACGGGTCTTCCTCACCAGCCCCCCCAGTCTGCACCCCGCAGGTTGGGCTTGTGGTTTTTGTCACCGGTGACCCACTGCCAGGCATCACCGTCTCTGAGAGGTGAGACTCTCAGAAGGGTTGAGTGTTGGCCTCAGTGAGTTTCTGTCGCTTTCTGGAATGAAGTCGGTGGAGTTTCGTATGACTGACGGGGGCTGCCTCGGGGCCCCCCCCCAGCGGCAGCTGTGACGCCGCAAGGTGGCGGAGGGCGCAAAGCTGCTTCCCCTCAGGACCCATTGGGGTGTTCGTTCGGATGCCGTCCTCTGGGCTCCTTTCTAATCTCAGCTCTAGAAACAGTTGCCCATCTCGGTGGATCGTGCAAGGCCTGGCTGCTGGAGGGGCCTGGGAAGAGGCTCCCCTCCCCGCTAGGGCTTCCCAAGCTCTCTGCGCCCGCGGCCCTCACGCCAGCCACCAGCCACCAGCCGCCAGCCACGGTGGGAAGGCTTAGCCCCAGCCGTGGACTTAGACGCCTGCTTGGCCAGGACAGAATGGAGAGCTCTGAAGCAGGCCCGGCCCGGCTCCTTGAACGCCCCATTTCGTTTTCAGTTGGTGTTTAGCCCTTGATGTCTGGGACTTTGTTATGATAATTTCTACCGATTTTCATGTGGTCCCAAATACACAGTTTCTCTCTGAGGAGAGTACAATAAGTTGAATAAGGAGAAATTGGATAAGGAGAAATCAAAAGCCATCCTAATTCCCTGACCCCGCAAGATTGGCAGGCCCAGCCGGCCGCGCAAGGCCAGAGCTGCTGCTCTGCCCGCTGGGGGGCTCACCCGAGGGGTCAGGCGGCTCCCCGTGCCCACCGACCAACCGACCGACCACAGGGCAGGAAAGCAGCCTCTCAGCCCCAGCTTGGTGGGTCCTCACCGGCGTGTTCAGAAGGCTCTAGGGCCACTGTGTTTTTAAGCATCATCTGTGCCTCAAAATACCATAGTAGCTGCTTGATAAAATCCCGAAAATAAAATACCTGGTTCTCCACTGTGTAAACACGATTATGTACAATCACCAGTCTGTTAAGACTCTTTCATCTGTCTCTCATATCAGAGTCGTTATTTTTCTTCCTGTGGAATAAAATGCTTTATCAACTTCCCACACAGGTCGTTCTCTTCTGGTTTCTCGGTGTTGCATAGATTCTAGAACCGTCACCAGTGACAAACGCCAAACACATTCTGACATCTGTTCACAGTAACACGTAACCTCTCCCCTCACTCCGGGGAAGCACGGTCCTGGGGCCGACCCTCACCTTGAACGTTACTTCACTTTCCAGGAGTAAGCAGCGCGTTCCGCTCCCCAGAGCCTGGCTTTGTGGGGGCCGCCTCTCCCCCCACCGCGCAGGCGAGCCTCCGAGGCCCAGGCAGGGAGGAACTTGTCGCATTTGCTGAGAAGGGGAGACTTGAGGAGGAACAGCTTTGGAGCCCACTTTGGAGGTGGGAAGTTCAGGGTGCCTACTGGATGCCGCTGGAGATGTCGCAGGGGGGCCCACGAGTCTGGAGCTCAAAGGCCAGGCCAGGCCAGAGGTGCCCCACTGGGAGCCACCAGCGTACACAGGACAAGCGGAGCCTGGATGAAATCCCCAAAAGAGTTGAGTGGGAGCAGCAAAGACAAGAGGCCCCAGATCGGAGCCTTAGGGCTCCCCAAAGTCTAGAGTTTAGGCCGGTGGAGAGGAAGAGCACGGGAGACGGCAAGACCCTCTGGAGACACAGGCACGGACGTGAGGCCAGAAGGGTGTGGGTCCCAGGGGCCGAGTCCAGAAAGCTTTCAGAAGGAGGGAGGCCGCTAAGGGCTCCTGATAAATCAAGTGGGATGAGGAGCAGCAGCACTGGGGTTTCAGCGTCAAGGTCACTGGAGTCTTCTGGAGCAGTCTGAGTAGCACGGAGAGGGTAACAGCCAGATTGCGTTAGAAGGGACAGGAAAATGGAAGTGGGCGGGGGGGCGAGGGGGGGCAATTGGAGACAACGAATGTTGACAACTCTGTGGAATAACCTGGCCGTGGATGGAAGGGGAAAAGCGGCTGGTACTTCGAGAAAGGGTGGGGGGTAATGATAAGGGCAGTAGAAGGGGAGAAGGGAGACTGGCCCGGAAGAGGGAAGATGTGGTAGAAACTTCAGGAGAGTTTCCTTTCCTCATTTCTGTTGCTTCTCTCTGGTCAGATCAGCGGAGAGGTGATGGAGTGGGGTGAGAGGTGACGGAGACTTGGAGGAGGAGGAGGGGCATGTAAGACAGTCATTTAAGGTCCCGGGCAAGTGAGTGGACAGGGAGGTATGTACGGCAGGTCAGCCAGGAAACATCAAGGGCCCATTTGAGGTTGGGGATCATGGATTTAAGGTGAGACGATGCAGCCTGCTTCCGGTTTTCTCCAGCCGCACTCAGCTGCACGATTCAGCCCGGAACGGGCAAAGAGTTGGATTAATCAGGAACTGCCCCTCCTGCGCATGCAGATGCCCCAGTCACCATCGCCCAGTGGGACTCCATGAGAGCCAATGTCAGCACCCAGTGTCCCAAATCTGAGAGCTCAGAGGAGGGAGGGGCTCCGCTCTCCAAACCAAAGCACCCGTCCGAAGAGGGTGCCCTTCCAAGTGGGAGAGATCCTAGGAGGCGTGGCTCATGTCCCCACATGTGGGGCCGCACAACGTGAATCCTTGAGGGGCTCCTGGGCAGGGGGATGGTGTTCGAGGTTGCGCTATCCGGGCCCCCTAGGCCTGGGAGGAACCTGGCACAGAAAGGGTGTGCGTGTGACCTTGACCTTCCTCGATGGTGGCATGCCACCACTTCAGAGGCCAGGTCCTGAGTAGTAGCTACTGACCTGAGCTGCTTTTCTCTGGCTGGGGGACGGCTCAAGCCATCGTAGGCCCCAAAGAGAGAGCTCCTTGCTGCCCGATACTCCTGCTGCAACTTTTTAAATTAGTTGAGATTTTTTTCCATACAACCGCAAGCCAAAAATACGAGTTCACATTATCTGTTCTCATATGACAGCAGGTAGTGCAGTATTTGTCCCTTTCTGCCCCGCGTACACCCCGCGCACTGCCCCAATTCTCCCTGCGCGTGTATACAGATAAGTACACATAGGGAGACATACACACGCACACGTGGTTTCCCGGCCTTTGTTTCTGTGAATATTGGGATCCTTTGTGCTGTGTTCGCAACTTCTCGGCGTCCCTTTGAGATGCCCTCCCCATTCTCTCAAATGCTGCCGTTCTGTAACCGACTCCGCGGTTTCCGTGGCCATGGGCTC
>NW_027530007.1:93767-116145 GCF_008692635.1 Crocuta crocuta | reverse complement strand
ACCCATAACAAGGCTACAATAAAATCCTCCTATCTATGTCCGTATACCCTGCATTTCCACGTTGTAGACCCCTTGGGGCCGACAGCAGTTGGGGGTGAGCACAAGATCACTTTCAAAAGCTGCTGGTGAGGTCCGGGAAGGCTGCCTCATCTGCAGTATTGACCCGGTTGACGCGCACAGAGTGAAGTCCCGTCCTCAGTTTGCGTTTCCCTAGCGGTGAATCCGGGGCCGTCTTCTCACCTGTACGGACTCCTTAGGAACGGCTGCTGCATGACAGCAGTTGCCCTTTCAGCATTTGTCCGTAGAACCGTCTTCTTTTTTCTCCTTTAACCTTTCTTTTCACATCATACATGATGTTGATAGACTTCCTGACAGGGTACCACCCCTACTGCCTGGAATAAGCCTCATTTGCTCAGAATCCGTTGTTGTTCTTTTGATACATTTCCTGGCTCTGTTTGCTAATATTGTTGAGCCTTTGCATCTTTAAAGTGAGAGGGCTCCGTCATTTTCTCCGTATCTACAGCAGATTTTATCATTAAAATTTTGCTGCCAGGGTGCCTGGGTAGACCAGCCAGTTGGGCATCCGACTCGTTATTTCAGCTCAGGTCAGGATCCCAGGGTCGTGGATCAAGCCCCACATTGAACGTGGAGCCTGCTTAAGATTCTCCCTCAAAGGGCGCCTGGGCGGGCTCAGTCGTTTAAGCGGCCAACTTTGGCTCAGGTCATAATCTCACAGCTTGGCTTGTGGGTTCGAGCCCCGTGTCTGGCTCCGTGCTGACAGCTCAGAGCCTGGAGCCTGCTTGGGATTCTGTGTCTCCTTCTCTCTCTGCCCCTCCCCCACTTGTGCTTACTTGCTCTGTCTCAAGAAAGTAAACATTGAAAAAAATTTTTTAAAGATCCTTTCTCTCTCTTTCTCTCTGCCCCTCTCCCCTGCTCATGCACCCTCTCTAGAATAAAAAAAAAAAAAAATTATGCTGCTTTCATAAAATAGGTTAGAGAAATGGCCACCATTTTCTATGGATTTTGATACTTAAATTATGTGACGGTTTCATGTTCTAGATTAAAAAAACTTTTTTAACGTTTATTCATTTTTGAGAGATGGAGAGAGAGCGTGAATGGGAGAGGGGCAGAGAGAGAGGGAGACATGGAACGCAAAGCAGGCTCCAGGCTCTGAGCTGTCAGCACAGAGCCCAGTGCAGGGCTCAAACTCATAAACCATGAGATTATGACCTAAGCCGAAGTCAGACACCAAACCGACTGAGCCACCCAGGCACCCTTCCTGTTCTAGATTTTTAAAGTTACATGGCAGGTTCTAGATTCTTCCTCAAGGGCTCCCCTTCATCATCACTCCCCTGTGCCTTCTGCTGATTGGGACATTCAATTTCCATTTCTTCATGAGTCCATTTTGGTGGCAGGTTTGGTTTTTAAAATCCTCCAGTTTGTAAAGGTTTTTTAATGGGTTGCGTAGTCATTTCTCTTTCCCGTTCCTAATCTTGACTATTCATTATTTATTCTTCTCTTCAAAGAACTGGTTTGGGGTTTCTCTTTGCTGTTTTGTTGATTATGTCTCTAATCTTATTTCCCCTAGCTAGCTTGTTCTGATGTATTTTACTGCTCCTCTCTTGCTTTCTAAGATAAGTACTTTTTTCATTTTGTTTTGCACCAACCTTTCTTCTTAAACAATGATGGCATTTTTAGGTTATCAGTTTTCTTCTGAAAACAGTTTTGTTTATCTCAGGTTTTGGTATTAAGTGTTCTCTTTGTTGCTTTCTCTGTAGTTTTTACTCGGACTTTAGATTTCTTCTTTGAGCTAAGAGCTACCCAGGAGTATTTCCTTTCTAAATGTCAAAAAAAAGTCATCCTTGCTAAATTAGTTACTTCAAATATTATTGGCTTACAATCAGTAAGTGTAACCTGAAGGTTTCCATATTTTAAAAAATGTTGCTGTAGTTTTCTTTTTGTCCAAGTACTTGATCGATTTTTATAAATGTTCCATGAACAGAGGAAACAAAAGTATACTGTCCTTCGGACCTATAAAGACAGGCGCATACTTAGAAACATACATCTTCTATAGCTAGAAGCTTAAGTTTGTAGACTGTATTAATCAAGCCCTGTATGGTCTCACTCACTTTCGTGTGTCAGAGAGCTCCGACCTACATCTTCGAATGGCCAGAGGAGCGAGCTCGAACTCCCACTGCGCTCCCCTGGAAGGTGGTAAGTGCGGAAAGTAAACAAACTTAGAAGAAAACAGCAGCCTTAATGAAGCTGCCTCCAAGCAATCCAGTCGGAGCTTTAGAAGGAGTTGACGCTGGAACAATACCAGCACTTCACAGCTGTGTCCCTTCCCCTGGGAGCCGGGAGCCGGGCCACCCACTTGTCGCTCTAAGGAGCCCGCCCATGTTCTCCCACAGCCCGGCAGGAGCAGCGCGCCCCAGCTCAATAGCTCCCAGGAGGTAATAAAACTTCACACCTCCTGCTTATTCCGAGCCGCCTCAAAAGCACAAAAAAAGTCATGGGTACATTTTGCCTTGGAGGAAAGGGATGCGTCTAGAGCAAATTGACCCTTGGAAGCCCTGGGCCACTGAGCCCCAGAGGGAAGGGGGTGGGGGGAGATGCTGAGATTGACCCCCAGGACCTTAGGGGGCGGGGGGACTCCTGCCTTTGGCGTGTGTTTTCCGAAGACACTTCCCTTCAGGCTAAGTGTGGCCCTTCTGTTCGGTGGTTTGTCTGCAGAGGCCACCGGTACCCAGGTGTGCCCTCTGTGCGCCCAGGCAACACAGCTTCTGAGCCTCTGCGCCCCAACAACAGGGAGGCACTGGCCCCCCCGGTCACGCGCACCTGCCTGGGTCCGGGCTCGGTACCGGTTACGGGGATGTGGGATGAGCAGGGTGACACTCACTGCCCTGCTGGGCTAGCGGGGCCTCAGGGTGGGGCTCGGAAGACTTCACTGGGGAAGAGGCAGGTAGCCCGAGTCCAGAGGGCTGAGAACTAGCGCTGCGGAGGGAAGAGCAGTGCTCATATGAAGTTCTGGACATGGGAGCACGTTGGAGGGCCGGGACCTCTGGACAGCCTGGCGTGCACTGAGCTGAAGCTGAAGAGGTGGCCAGGGGCCAGGCCACGCTGGACTTTGCAAACTGTACAGGCAAAGGTTTTAAGCAGAGGATTTCGCTGTAAAACTGTAAAACAGGCATCTAAAAAAATACTTCTCGGGGCGCCTGGGTGGCTTAGTCGGTTAAGCGTCCGACTTTCGCTTAGGTCATGATNTGCAAAGGAAAGGTATTGACTGCCTTTTTTTTTTAATGTTTATTTTTGAGAAACAGAGAGCAAGTGGGGGTAGGGGGACAGAAGGGGAGAGAGAGAGGGAGACAGTCCGCACTGTGAGTGCAGAGCCCAACGTGGGGCTCGAACTCACAAACTGTGAGATCATGACCCGAGCAGAAACCAAAAGTCAGACGCTTAACCGACTGAGCCACCCGGGTGCCCCTTGACAGCTCTCCTTGTACGTGGAAAACTGGGAGGTGAGTTTCATTTTGGACCCAGTGAACGTGGGGCCTGTGGGTCACGCCAGTTAGCAGGTGTTGGATAGACAGAGATTTAGGAGTCCTTCCTTCGGAGACAATAGTTTAAATAAAGTGCAGAATAAATGGCGGTGGCCAGAGAGGGCTTAAGGTGACAGAGACGTGAGCTGAGGTCAGAGCCCTGGGGAGACCTGATGGAGGGTTTGGGAGGGAGGAGCCAGGNGGCTCTGTGCTGACTGCCAGCTCAGAGCCTGGAGCCTGTTTCAGAGTCTGTGACTCCCTCTCTCTCTGACCCTCCCCTGCTCACACTGTCTCTCTCTCTCTCCTAGAAATAAATAAAAAACATTAAAAAAAAAAATACTTCTCTAGGGGCGCCTGGGTGGCTCACTCGGTTGAGTGTCCGACTCTTGATTTCTGCTCAGGTCATGATCCCAGGGTCTGGGGATCAAAGCCCCACGTTGGGCTCTGCACTGAGCATGGAGACTGCTTAAGAGTCTCCCCATCCCCCATCTCTCCCCACCCCCACCCCCTCTCTCAACACCCTCTTTAAAAAATAGATTTATTAAAAGAAAAAAAAAAAGACCTCTCTGGCTGTGAAATGGAGCCTGGATAGAATGAGTCTAGAGTGGAAGACTGCGGCACTAGTCCAGGTGAGAAATGGTGGGAGTAGTGGAGAGAGAAGTGTATGGACGGGACATGCTTTTAGGGAAAAATAGGTAAGACAGAGGGATGGAGCTAATGTAGAGGATTAGGGAAAAAGACATATCAAGGGTAGTTCCCAAGGTTCTAGTAACCAGATAGCCGGTGATGCGATTACCAAGATGGGAAAGTGTTGGAAGAAGAGCTGGATGTGTGTGGCTGGTCCGTTTACTGACTCTTCAATATGTGTTGGATGCGAAATGAGTAAGTGAATGTCTTCTCGGGTTTGAGATGTCAGTGACCTATTCAGCAGAGACAGTGGGCAGTTCAGAGCTGGAGGGAGCGGCTGGCCCACGAGCAGCGCGAGCAGTCACAGGAGTTGGTTAGGTTATGGGGAGCGCAGCTTGTGAGAGCAGAGGGGCTGGGCCAAGCTTGGAAATTCCAGAGTCTACACGCTGCGTGTAGGAGCCAGTAAAGGACGCTGAGAACGAGTACACAGAGGCGTGGGTAGAAACGTAGAAGAGAATGTTTCAAGATGGCGGATGTGGGCACCTGGGTTGAATGGTGTTGACAAGTCAAAATGTATGTTGGATTCAGCAGTATGGAGGACACTGCCCATAAGAAAAGTCTGTTGGAGTGGGGGGAGCAGAAGCTAACTTAGCTCGAGGTAAGGACGGCTGGTCAAGTGGAGACAGCGTGTGTCATCCCCTTTGACAGTGGCAACAAAATTGCTGGCCCATCACAACAACACACCAAGGTTGGGAGTGGTTGCTGAGTGCCTGTAGACCATTAAAAAATAAGAACAAAACCAGGACTAAAAGCCAATCTGCCTTTTAGTATCACCAGGCACGTGGCAATGGTGATAAACAAAATGTGTAATAAAACTCTCCTCCCCTTAAAACTCTTTAGTGGGCTTAAGCTCCATTGAGTTTTAATAATATATATGTAAGCTCCAAATTAGCACGTTTGTATTAAAGCTTGTATTGCACATGGAAATTAATTCCAAGAACTCTCGGGTACGCGGTGGGCTTCCAACACAGAGACTCAGCTATCGGCCTTCATCTGAGAGGAGATTCCAAAGACTTGGAGGTGTTCAAGCCTACTTTGGGCACAGCTCAGGTCTCCAACTCCTGTGTGAGTACGTACGCCTGGATTAAAACAGTATATTGAAGGAAGTGATGATAGTGATTGTGAGATGAAGCAATGGAACTTGAGTCATTGTATGTGACCGACCGCATACAGTTTTTAATTTGTGTTTAAAATTTTAAGCAGTGAAAACGAGGGCATACTATGACATGTAGTATCTTTATTTGGGAAGTGCAAATTTTGGTTCGTAAATGAAATATAAAGAAAATAAAGCACTGTGTCCCTGGTATAATGTATTTGTTGCCGAAATTGTACCTTTTGCCAATGGATTGATTGAAATTGATTAAAATTCACCTACTACTGGGCAATTATTTAAAAAAAATATTTGTTATAGTGGTCTATAACCAAAAAATTAAAATTCAAACCATTAAGCAAATGTAAAATACATATTAAAAGATTAAGTAGTTATGCCCTTCTTAGTACTTTAATACTTATTTAATTTTTACTGACATCTTTTAAAAGTTTGATAAAATTGGGGCACCTGAGTGGCCCAGCTGGTTAAGCATCTGACTCCTGATTTCAGCTCATGGTTTGTGAGTCTGAGCCCCAAGTCAGGCTCTGCACTGACAACAAGGAGTGTGCTTGAGATTCTCTCTTCCTCTCTTTCTGCCCCTCCCCCACTCACGTGCACATGCTCACGTTCTCTCTAAATAAATAAATGAACTTTTTAAAAAGTTCAATGAAATTTTTCACAGCATTTCCTGCTACTACTATTTGTTTCATTCATGATTATTACTGAAGATACTTCTACTCTATTGAGGAGGGGAAATCCTCTGAGTTTCAGGTACACTAAGTACACCATTGTCCCAAGGTCAGGATCCTTGGGATGTCCAGGTCTGCTATCCCCAAAGATGATGTAGAAACTGGGTCTGATAACCAGAGAGATGGGACTGAGCTAAGTAAGACCCCCAAAGGCACTGATGAGACGAATTCCCAGAAGGCTGGGGGCACAGAGCACACTTTCGGTGCAGCCTGAATTGGGAGAGGGAAAGGCAAATGAAAGAGGTGAGACACAGGATGAAAGGACCCTGGAGTGGAATTTTGCACTAGTTTGGAATGAACTGTTTTTCAGTCCTTTGCCCACCATGCCCCACCATTCACTAATCCCATCTACTTTCAACTTGTTCAATTTCTTCTGGTATCTACTACATGTTTATAACCTGTTCTTGATTTCTTCCCATCGGAGGTGTTATCTACCAGTTTTCTACTATGGAGAATTAGATTTTAGTTCTTTCTACCCCATCATTACCCCACCTACACACACACACACACACACACACACACACAATACTCCACACTGAACAAAAGAAAGAGGGACATCATCACAGATCCTATAGACAGTTAAAGGATAACCAGGGGGTATTATGGATAACTTTTTGCCTTTAAATCTGATAACTCAGATAAAATGGGCACATTTCTTAAAGGATACAAATTACCAGGTGTCTGGGTGGCTTAGTCGATTGAGCATCTGACTTTTGATTTCAGTGCAGGTCATGACCCCAGAGTTGTGGGATTGAGTCCTGCATCAGGCTCCACACTGAGCATGGAGCCTGCTTAAGATTCTCTCTCACTCTCTCTTTCGCTCACTCTCTCTCCCTCCCTCTCTAAAAGAAAAAAGAAAAAAAGAGACAAATTACCAAAATTAACAGAAGAAATAGAACATCTGAATAGCCCTGTATCCATCAAAGAAACTAAATTTGTAATTAAAAACCTTCCCACAAAGAATAGTCTAGGCCCAGATGGCTTCATTTGTGAATTCAAACAAACATTTAAGGGGAAATTAATATCAATCCTATACAAATCCTTTCAGAAAATAGAAATCACTTCCAAATCATTTCATTACTCTGACACCAAAACCAGACAGCAGTCTTACAACAAAAGAAAACTGAAGAGCAATATCCCTCAACGCAGATGCAAAATTTCTTAACAGTTCTTTAGCAAATAAACTCAATGAGTCACGTAACCCAATTGAAATTAAGCAAACATTTCAACAAACACTTCACAAAAGAAATATACAGAGGGCCCGAAAGCACATGGAAAATGTGCAGTGTCACATCCAGAGAAATGCAGATCATGACCACAACGAAATACCACGACACACCTGTAGAAATATTAAAGTTAAAAACATCTGACAATAGCAAGGATTGGCAAGAAGTGGAACACATGGAATCCTGCATTGCTGGTGGGAATGGAAAAGAGTAAAACTAATTTGGAAAATTGCTGGGAAGTTTCTCAAAGAGTTAAACACACTCACCGCATGACCTATCCATTCTACTCATTGTCTACTCAAGAGAAATGGAAATAGGTCAACACAAAGACTTATCCACAAATGTTTAACCATAGTAACCCAAAATTGGGAGACAGATGTCCATCAATAGGTGAATGGATTAAAAAAAAAACAAAAAACGCAGGGCTCCTGGATGGCTCAGTCAGTTGGCTCTTAGTCTCAGCTCAGGTCATGATCTCAAGGTTCGTGGGTTTGAGCCCCACATTAGGCTCCACAATGACAGTATGGAGCCTGCTTGCGATTCTCTCTCCTCTCTCTCTGCTCCTCCTCTGCCTTTATGTGCATGTGCTCGCTCTCGATCTCTCTCTCTCTCTCTCGCTCTTGATCTCTCTCTCTCTCTCAAAAATAAACTTTAAGAAATGAATATTTTAAAATGCAGTATGACAAAGGATGGATTACTACTCAGCAAGCGACATGAGCAAACTACTAACACATAATGAGAGACAGAAGTCCCCTCAGGGAACACTGAGATAGTCCAGGCAAAACAACAGACACAAAAAAAGAACCATCCCAGTACTTTGCGAGTATGTGACCAAAAGGGAAGGACAAGGTCATGGCACTTCTTAGACTGGACATTCGCCCTTGTTGCCTGGCCAGAAATCAGTTCTCCCTTCTTCTAGAAGTGGACTTTACATTCCTTTCAGGGAACCATCTCTCACGCACTCTCTGTCCTTGCAGTTCAAGCGAGGCTCCAGCCCCTATGGGAGAAGCATGAACTCTCCTGGCCGGCCACCCAACCTGGTCTTCCTGGTGNGTTTAACAATCAGTGCAATCCTAGCTCTGGATACAGGGATCGATTTCTGGAATGGACCCTTGGTCTAATCAGAGTGAATCGAGGGAGTTGAGCAGAAGTCAGGGAGAGCTGCTTGCTTTCCACCGGGCTTGAACCTGGAGCTGGCAGGGACCAGCGTGTCGGCAGGGCCAGCCCCGGAGTGAAGCAAAAATGGTGAGAAGCTCACTCAAGAGGTGAAAGGACGCCAGGCCCTGGGGACATCCCTAAAGCACTGGGCTTTGCTTAAGTCTGTTCCAAGGTCCGTTTACTTACGTAGGTCACTGCAAAGGAAAGGTATTGACTGCCTTTTTTTTTTAATGTTTATTTTTGAGAAACAGAGAGCAAGTGGGGGTAGGGGGACAGAAGGGGAGAGAGAGAGGGAGACAGTCCGCACTGTGAGTGCAGAGCCCAACGTGGGGCTCGAACTCACAANTTCCGTGGGAAGGGGCTGAGGAGGGAGAAAGAGACTGGGCAGTGGTGCCCAGCTCTGCTGTGAGGTCAGCCGGGCTGCGTAAGACCAAAAAGAAGCCAATGGATGTTGAAACTAGGCCGTTGGTGACGGTCACCACAGGAGTTTGGGAATTGTGGGTGTCAAAATAGAATCCAAAGGTGAAGAGTGAGTGTAGAGGTCTCCAGAATTTGACTGTTGGAGACAAAGAGGGAAGGTGTCTTTCCTTTGGGATGCTTTATGAACAGTGGAGAGGTGGGGATGCCTGTGGACGGGAAAGAAGCAGCCAGGGGGAAGCGGGGCAGCGAAGGAGAGAAGAATGAGGGGCAGGTAGAATGCCAGGAAGTAGAATCTTGGGGGGGAGAAGGGGGGGCTCTCTCATAGTGGAGAGCAGGCCTCTGCTTCTGAGATGTGTCCAGTTGCATTTTGATACATTAATCAATGTGTCTTATGTTCTGTTTTGTTTTCTGGGATTTTGGAGGGGAGGCGCTGGCAGGTGAAGGTGTGCAAGGGCAGTTAGATCAGAACGAGGTTGTTGACCTGCCACTGAGTGCACAGGACTAACAAGGGGCCGGGGGCTGGGCGGGCGGGACGTCTTTGGAAGATTCGGATTCCTTGTAGCTGCCCTCTGAGTTTGCCGCAAAGGGTCTGGGGCAGCGAGACCGTCCATCAGGAATGATCTCGGGCTACAAGACAAGAGCAAGGACTGACTGGGACCACCTTGACCCAACGGTGACCTTCAAAGCCCAGTGGCCACTGCTCACCTTTCCCTCCCACGTCTCACGCACCTTCGCTTTTGATGCTCTACGTTGGAAACATTCAGGAAGAGATTCTGAGAAGTGCAGTGCTTGGCTTTACTAAGCAGACAGAGATCGCCCCAGAGAAGTGTCATAATGCAAGTCACATACGTAATTTAAGATTTTCTAAGAGTCACATTTTACAAAAAGGAAAAGGAAATTGAAATTTATTTTAATTTTTTTAATGGTCCTTTTATATTTTGAGAGAGAGAGAGAGCATGAGCAGGGGAGGGGCAGAGAGAGAGGGAGACAGAAAATCCAATGCAAGCTGCAGGCTCCAAGCTGTCAGCACAGAGCCCGACACAGGGATTGACCTCATGAACTGTGAGATCCTGACCTGAGCCGAAGTCAGATGCTTAACCGACTGAGCTACCCAGGCGCCCTGAAAATTAATTTTAATAATATACTTAACTCCCGTCCAAACTACCGTCATTCAGCGTGTAATCAGTATAGACAGGATTAATGAGATACTTTGCATTCTTACTTTGCACCACATCTCCAAAATCTGCTGTATGTTTTATGCTTCCAGAGTATCTCCATTCAGACTAGGCACATTTCAGTAGTCATAGGTAGCCAGTGGCTGCCAGACTGGACAGAACGGAAGCAGATGACAGGACAAGCCATTGTTGGCTGTTACCCAGAAACACAAAGAAAACGCTCTTGGAAGTGGCCAGCTCCTGGGCTCTCAGGGAACACAGGCTGGGGCTTAATGAGAAAAGCCATATTCAAGGAACATGTACTCGGCCAGGCTGGAGAGTGGCCTTCATCCTTCTTGGCCAGCACATCATCTGCTCCCTGTCGAGCCTGAGAGAAACTAGCTGTGCCCCATGACGGTGACCCCCACCTGGCTCTGTATGTGGACATAATCCTGTGTAATCGCTCAGGGCACTCCGAACCCCCGTCAAGATGGAGTGTGGGCTGGAGTGTGGAAGGGTGGCTGAGGGTGGTACCAAGGGGCACGATGCCCTTCCCCGTGCTGGTTGGAGCTGAACCAGCTGCACAGTGGTGAGTACCAGAGTGTGGACAGAGTCGCCACATGGCAAGGCTCCTCTGCCCAGGCCCTTCTGGATCCCCAAGTGTGGCCATAAAAGCCACCATGGAGATTCACGCCTCCAAGTTAAGTCCTTGGTACTCTGGGAGTCTTTTGGATGAAGGGCAGATTGCTATCAATATTCAACCGTGGCTTGTGGGGGTCATGAATCTATTTGGTTTTGGAGTTCTGTGGGAACACATTTGGATGAGAGGAGGGGTGAGGAATGCTTAAGAAAGGAAGGAAGACCCCCACAGAAAAGACGCGGGGCCCGTAGGCTCCATGTCGCTGCGGAAGCAGAGGGCATAGCGGGAAGGAGGGTACAAGGTGACCTGTCAGCCTTAGGGAACATTAGTTCAAGTCTAGTTGGCCCTGAACTCTTGGGAGCTTCTTGACTGAAGACCCCGAAGATCAGAAGAGGGAAGAGGGCCATCTGGTTTGCTGTTGTCTGGGCTCCAGGAGCCTGGCTAGGTGTGCTAACCACCAGTATCAGATTGGGCAACACTGCAAACAAAATCAAGGCCTCTGGCCAGCCGCCCAGGGTGTTTAAAGTCCCCGCAGAGAGGCAGATGTGCACGTGGAACAGAACAAGGGAAGGTCAAGGCCTCGGTGGCCGGGTCTGACCCAAAGTCTCCCGCACGGCCGCCTGTGCCCGTGTGCCTCGGTGGCAGACTTCAGTTCATTTCAGAAGGTGACACCAATTGCATTATTGGGGTAGGAGGCATCCTGCCCTCTTGCGGCTCACATTTTGACCCTCTGCTTTGTTCTGTTAATCCTGTTAATCTAGTTATCTCATCAAGAGAGGCCTCACAAAGGATGACGGAGAATGTCTATATTCCCTTTGGATTCAATAACACATAATGCTGAAAGTACGTCCAACAGACTGAAAACTGGAATGGCGAGTCACTGGTTATAAACTACCGGCGGTAGAGTGTGGCTTTTCCGTCTGAAACACAAAGTGGGTACTTTGCAAACGTGACCAGCAGACTAGCCTACAACACCTCCTGTCACTGTAGCCTAGTCTGTGGTCAAATTGCTGGATTTAAAGGTCCTGCAAATTTTCTTGGTGGGATTTCTGAAACACGGCTATCTAGAAGAGAAAATGTAGTATTTAGAAAGGGAACAGAAAGTAAAGTAGACTATGTGAGTATTGTTTGTTACACACTGTCTCCTGCCATCTGTGTTTGTTTTTATTTATGCTTTCTTATCTTTTTCCTCCCTCCCACTCTTATCATTCAGGATCCAGTTCCCCTCCCTGGTTTCTTATGTATTTTTCCAGGGAGATACACACACAGAGACTGCCAACCTATCTATCTATCTACCTACCTATCATCTATTTATCTATCCAGGCAATGGCATACATATCTACATATTTTGCTTACTCTTTTTTACAAAAATTTTAACATACTATTTCCTGGCCTTTTTTTTTCTTAATAATACAATGTGGCTATCATTCCCTAACAGTACATAATGACTCTCTAATTTTTTTGAGTGGCGGCATGATTTTCGTTGTACAAATAGACCATAATTTATTTAACCAATCCCCTACTGATGGTCACTTATGTTGGTACCAGTCATCTTCTACAGACAAAGCCACAATGAATCACCTTGGACAGACCTGATTTCTCGACATGAAAGTTAAAGTCCTAGAAGAGGAATTGTTAGATCTTTTGTGCCTTTGTACTTTGTATTTTTGATAAATATTGCCAAACTACCCTCTGTAGAGTTCTTTTTAATTTACAGATTGAAATGGATAAGGGTGCATTTTCCCACACCTTTACCAATGCAGTAGGTTGGTAAGTTTTTCGATATTTGCCAATTTGGGGAAAATGAGCATCTCTTTGTAGTTTTAACGTGGACTTCTTTTGTGAGTAATTATGTTTTGGAGCTGTTCCCTCTGTGAATCAATTACTTTTAAACATCTTTTCATCCTTGGGGCGCTTGGGTGGCTCAGTGGGTTGAGCTTCTGACTTTCACTCAGGTCATGATCCCGCTGTTCGTGGGTTCAGGACCCGTACTGGGCTCTGTGCTGACAGTGCAGAGCCCAATGAGGAGCCTGGGTGGGATTCACTCTCTCTCTCTCTCTCTCTCTCTCTCTTTCTCTCTCTCTCTGCCCCTGTCCCGCTCCTTCTCTCTCTGTCAAAATAAATAAACTCTAAAAAAATATTTTCATCCTTACGTGTTATCTGTAAAGACTGAAACAAATCTCTGAATGTTAAAACACATGTACACCATGCTGATATGTGTTCATATGTAATGTTAGTTTTATGTATGCATGAAAGCTGTAGAAGCAGCCCACTTGTCACAGCTTTCTGTGGCCAGCTTGGATTACCCTGGGACAAGGTTCTGGAGAACAGGAGCACATCAAGTGTGAGAGCCTGGTGAGGATCCTGCCCATCCCCAGGAGGCCCGGCCCATAGGACAAGGCCCAGTGGCCAAGACCGACGCCATTTTGGGAAAGCTCCACTTCTCCGGCTCCTTGATCCCGACACAGATACCCCAGCTCCTCAGGCCATTTCTTCCCCTTGGGTCTGTATCCCATCCTGCCTCCTCAGGTCGGCTCATTGTCCTGCATCACCAATTCCCACCCCTCCTGGAGTGTCCTCACCAAAATACAAATATGCTGTTATTTCTCTCATTTGGATCTACCCTGGATCCCATATCTCAGTCCAGCCACTCCTCAAGTCTCTGCTCTCTCCAAAGTGCAATTCCTCAGAAGATTAGGGTTTCTTTCTCCACCTCCTCACATTCTCTTTTTCAAATCCTCTATATTTGTTTTGAGTCTTTATGTCTGCTTTCTGTCAATATCTCAGAGAGGAGTGTTTAAATCTCCAATTATTATTGTGGATTTGTTGATTTCTTTTAGTTCCGTTAGCTTTTGCTTCATGTGTTGAAGCTGTATTATTAAGACTATTAATGGAGCACAGTTAAGATTATTATGTCTACTTGCTGAATTGACTCTTTTCCATTATGCAGTGACCCTCTCTTTGTCCAAAACTCTTCTTTGTCTGATATTAACATAGCCTAAATTTCTTTTGATTAGTGATGTACACTTTCCCCAGGCTTTTTCTTTCTTCCCTTCGGTGTCCATATATTTAATGAATAATATATAGTTGGTTTTTGTTCTTGTATCCAAATGGATGCCCTCTGTTTTTCACTTTGAGTATTTTGTCTGTTTACATTTAATGTAATTACTGGTGTGGTTGGGTTTCAGTCTACTATCTTTCTATGTGTCTTCTGTTTGTTCCATTTTCTCTCTGTTCCTTTGCTTTTCCTTTCCTTTTCTTTTTTTTAAAGCTTATTTATTTTGAGAGAGAGAGTATGAGTGGGGAGGGACAGAGAGAGAGAGAGAGAGAGAGAGAGAATCCCAAGCAGTCTCTGTGTTGCCAGCACAGAGTCCTAGATGGGGCTCAAACTCACAAACCATGAGATCACCACCTGAGCCAAAACCAAGAGTTGGATGCTTAACCAATGAGCCACCCAAATGCCCCTTCCCTTTCCTTTCTTAATTTGGATGGAGTATACTTTAGAATTACATTTTGTCTTTTCTCAACTATTTTTTAAAAAATGACTTTATTTTTTAGAGTAGTTTTAGATTCACAGCAAAAGTGAGTAAAAAGTAGAGTTCCTGTAAAGGTTCTGCTCCCAACACAGTACAACCTCTCTCACAATCAACATCCCACACCAGTGGTACATTTGTTATAATTGATGAACCCACATTACACATCATTATCTTCATGGCTTTGAAACTATCTCCCCCTCCCTTTTTTTTCCAGTGTTGCTTTAGATTAAAATATTCATCCTTAACTTACCACAATCTACCTTAAAATAATATCACTTCTCATATTATGAAAAAGTTTGAACGGTGTAATTCCATTTACACCTTTCCTTCTCTTTGTGCTACTGTTGTGATATATTTTATTTCTACACTTGTTATAAACATCATCATACATTGTTAATATTTTTGCTTTAACTAGTCAATAGTCTTTTAAATAAATTTTTGTAAACACCTACCATATTTACCATTTCGGACGCTCTTTTATTTCTTCTTGCAGATCTAGGATTCTATCTGGGATCATTCCTCGTTAGCTGAAATTATCCTCGGTATTTGTTGTCGTGACAGTCTACTGACAACAAATTATCTGTTTTTGTTCTCCTGAAAATGTCTTTATTTTAACTTGAGTTTTGAAGATTATTTTCATTGGATAAAGAATTCTAGGCTGATAGCTTTCTTTCATCACTTAAAGATGTTGTTCTATTATTTTTTGGCTCCCAATGTTTCTGATGAGAAGTCAGCCATTATTCATTCTTATTTTTGTTCTCTTGAATGTGACGTGTCTTTTTTCTTTAGTTGACTCTTAAGCATGTTCTCTTTATCTTTGGATTTTAGTAGTTTGACTATGATGATCTAGGTGTAATATCTTTTTATTTATCCTCCTTGGGACGTACTGAGTATCTTGAATCTGTGGGCCAATATCTATCACTCATTTTGGGAAATGTTTGATCATTATCTCTTGAAATATTTTCTCTATCCATTTTCTTTCTCTTTTCATTCTGGAACTACAAGTACATCTGCCCATTTAATATTGTCACATAGTTCTTGGATGCTCTGTTCTGCCTTTTTTTGTTATTCCTTCTTCCTCTCTGTGCTTCAGTTTGGATAATTTCTGTTGACCTATCTTTGAGTTCACAAAGCTATTCTTCTGCTGTGTCCAACATGCTATTAACTGCTTCCAAAGAATTATTTCATCTACTACATTTGTCAGTTCAAGTATTTCCATTTAAAATATTTCATGTCTATGCTGAATTTCCCCATTTGTGAAAACGTTTTGATCAGTTTTTCCTTTAAATCCTTCAATACATTTATATATTTTAGTCTTTGTTTGCCTGTTCCAACATCAGTATTATATTGGATTTGAGGCTATTGGTTATTCTTTTGATTATGGGTCACATTTCCTGCTTCTTTACATGTCTAGTAATTTTCTTATTATATGCTAGACATTTTGCATGTGATGTTGTGGAGGCTAAATCATGGTATCATCCTCTGAAGAGTGGTGTTTTATTTTTTCTGGTAAGCAGTTAAATAACTGGAGGACTGTCTTGATTTTACACTTTGTTAATGTGAGTCTATTTCAGTTTTACCCATAGTCCTAGGGTGAAGTCCTTACTTGCATGGTGTAGCCCTTCAAAGCCATAAACTTCCTATGTTTTCAGTAGAATTCCCGGAGTATTCCTAAGATCTTGCCTCTCTGGACCGTCTACAACTCCAATATTGCTTTAGCATTAAGAACTTTGAAATCTCTGTTCAGCTTTCAGCCTCCAAGTAGATTTTCTGCTAGGCATTATGGAGTCTTGTCCTATGCATGCATATCTTATAATTCAGCTACAGACATGAAGAGAATCTCTATGAAAAATTTGAGGGCTCTATCTCTGCTGTTTCTTCTCTGTGGTTCCCTCTCCTTTGGTAATTTGCCCCCCAAATTTAGCCATCTTAGCAGCCCTAAACTCTGAACTCTCTTCTTTACACAATGAGATTGTAGCTCTCTGCTTGGGATCCATTTTCTTATGCCACAGTTTGAAAATTACCCCCAGGCAGAAAGTCAAGGTAAGTGTGGAGCTCAACTTGTGTACTCTCATTCTCTTAAGGATCATAGCTTTTCATTGCCTGTGGTTCAGTGCCTGATAACTGTTGTTTCATATATTTTGTCCAGTTCTATTGTCATTTATGACAGGCAGATAAGTCCAATACAGCTACTCTGCTGTGGATAGAACCCAAAATTTTTCTTGTTCTTCTCTGAGCCCTTTCCAATTATGTGTTTATCCTCAAGACCCCATCCTTGGGGGCATCTGGCTGGCTCAGTTGGTAAAGCATCCAACTCTTGATCTCAGGGAAGTGGGTTCAAGCCCCACGTCGGGTGTATATATTACTTAAAAATAAAATCTTAAAAAAAAAAATCCTTTCTCAAGGTTATCATTGACTCCACGTTGGTAACTCTCATCTTCATTATGAAATCTCATCTAACCAAGATAATCAGCAGCATCCTTCGCTATTGATCACTCTCTCATTCTTGAAGCACTTTTTTTTCTCCACTTGACTTCCAGGAAACCAACTGTTTCCTGGTTTTTCTCCTGCGTCACTGACAGCTCCTGTCAGGTTTTCTTTGCTGATTCCTCCTCACCTACTTGGCCTCTAAATCTTGGAAAGCGTCAGGACTCCCCATCAGACCTCTTCCTTTCTCCTCCATCCACCCTATCCTTCATTATCTAAATGAGTCCCAAGGATTTAAATACCATCTACACATTCATAAGGCTCAGAATCATATCTCCAACCTAAATCTGCACCCCAAAGTCCAGACTTGGAGCCCCAACTGCCTTTTCAACATCTCTAAGCCATCTGGCCATTCACACCGGCTGAACCTAACTGGAAGCCAGACAGTTGGTAGTCTGGTGGAACAGTCCACGGAGACGGCCTCCCAGGGAACAGAGTAGGATGGAGACAAGGCAAGTGGGTTAAGGCAAGTGGGGAATGTCCATCAAATCGCATCCCCTCCCCGCATATGCACACCCTGTGGTCCATTCTCCGCATAGAAGCCAGAGTAATTCGTCCACTCTCGCAGAGCCACAAGGTGGCAGAGCCTGGGTCTGTGACTTGCTTAGGGCAACGCTTGGTGTATTGTTAACTTCTCAAGCAATGGTACCAATTATTGTTATTTAATATTTGAAATGAATACATAATCATGCTGTTAATCATTTTTTTCCCAAATGCCTTGTTATAGGCTTTAGGGGATTCTTCTAGAGAATAGAAGGACTATCTGTGNAGAGAGAGAGAGAGAGAGAGAGAGAGAATCCCAAGCAGACTCTGTGTTGCCAGCACAGAGTCCTAGATGGGGCTCAAACTCACAAACCATGAGATCACCACCTGAGCCAAAACCAAGAGTTGGATGCTTAACCAATGAGCCACCCAAATGCCCCTTCCCTTTCCTTTCTTAATTTGGATGGAGTATACTTTAGAATTACATTTTGTCTTTTCTCAACTATTTTTTAAAAAATGACTTTATTTTTTAGAGTAGTTTTAGATTCACAGCAAAAGTGAGTAAANAAACCAAGAGTTGGATGCTTAACCAATGAGCCACCCAAATGCCCCTTCCCTTTCCTTTCTTAATTTGGATGGAGTATACTTTAGAATTACATTTTGTCTTTTCTCAACTATTTTTTAAAAAATGACTTTATTTTTTAGAGTAGTTTTAGATTCACAGCAAAAGTGAGTAAAAAGTAGAGTTCCTGTAAAGGTTCTGCTCCCAACACAGTACAACCTCTCTCACAATCAACATCCCACACCAGTGGTACATTTGTTATAATTGATGAACCCACATTACACATCATTATCTTCATGGCTTTGAAACTATCTCCCCCTCCCTTTTTTTTCCAGTGTTGCTTTAGATTAAAATATTCATCCTTAACTTACCACAATCTACCTTAAAATAATATCACTTCTCATATTATGAAAAAGTTTGAACGGTGTAATTCCATTTACACCTTTCCTTCTCTTTGTGCTACTGTTGTCATATATTTTATTTCTACACTTGTTATAAACATCATCATACATTGTTAATATTTTTGCTTTAACTAGTCAATAGTCTTTTAAATAAATTTTTGTAAACACCTACCATATTTACCATTTCGGACGCTCTTTTATTTCTTCTTGCAGATCTAGGATTCTATCTGGGATCATTCCTCGTTAGCTGAAATTATCCTCGGTATTTGTTGTCGTGACAGTCTACTGACAACAAATTATCTGTTTTTGTTCTCCTGAAAATGTCTTTATTTTAACTTGAGTTTTGAAGATTATTTTCATTGGATAAAGAATTCTAGGCTGATAGCTTTCTTTCATCACTTAAAGATGTTGTTCTATTATTTTTTGGCTCCCAATGTTTCTGATGAGAAGTCAGCCATTATTCATTCTTATTTTTGTTCTCTTGAATGTGACGTGTCTTTTTTCTTTAGTTGACTCTTAAGCATGTTCTCTTTATCTTTGGATTTTAGTAGTTTGACTATGATGATCTAGGTGTAATATCTTTTTATTTATCCTCCTTGGGACGTACTGAGTATCTTGAATCTGTGGGCCAATATCTATCATTCATTTTGGGAAATGTTTGATCATTATCTCTTGAAATATTTTCTCTATCCATTTTCTTTCTCTTTTCATTCTGGAACTACAAGTACATCTGCCCATTTAATATTGTCACATAGTTCTTGGATGCTCTGTTCTGCCTTTTTTTGTTATTCCTTCTTCCTCTCTGTGCTTCAGTTTGGATAATTTCTGTTGACCTATCTTTGAGTTCACAAAGCTATTCTTCTGCTGTGTCCAACATGCTATTAACTGCTTCCAAAGAATTATTTCATCTACTACATTTGTCAGTTCAAGTATTTCCATTTAAAATATTTCATGTCTATGCTGAATTTCCCCATTTGTGAAAACGTTTTGATCAGTTTTTCCTTTAAATCCTTCAATACATTTATATATTTTAGTCTTTGTTTGCCTGTTCCAACATCAGTATTATATTGGATTTGAGGCTATTGATTATTCTTTTGATTATGGGTCACATTTCCTGCTTCTTTACATGTCTAGTAATTTTCTTATTATATGCTAGACATTTTGCATGTGATGTTGTGGAGGCTAAATCATGGTATCATCCTCTGAAGAGTGGTGTTTTATTTTTTCTGGTAAGCAGTTAAATAACTGGAGGACTGTCTTGATTTTACACTTTGTTAATGTGAGTCTATTTCAGTTTTACCCATAGTCCTAGGGTGAAGTCCTTACTTGCATGGTGTAGCCCTTCAAAGCCATAAACTTCCTATGTTTTCAGTAGAATTCCCGGAGTATTCCTAAGATCTTGCCTCTCTGGACCGTCTACAACTCCAATATTGCTTTAGCATTAAGAACTTTGAAATCTCTGTTCAGCTTTCAGCCTCCAAGTAGATTTTCTGCTAGGCATTATGGAGTCTTGTCCTATGCATGCATATCTTATAATTCAGCTACAGACATGAAGAGAATCTCTATGAAAAATTTGAGGGCTCTATCTCTGCTGTTTCTTCTCTGTGGTTCCCTCTCCTTTGGTAATTTGCCCCCCAAATTTAGCCATCTTAGCAGCCCTAAACTCTGAACTCTCTTCTTTACACAATGAGATTGTAGCTCTCTGCTTGGGATCCATTTTCTTATGCCACAGTTTGAAAATTACCCCCAGGCAGAAAGTCAAGGTAAGTGTGGAGCTCAACTTGTGTACTCTCATTCTCTTAAGGATCATAGCTTTTCATTGCCTGTGGTTCAGTGCCTGATAACTGTTGTTTCATATATTTTGTCCAGTTCTATTGTCATTTATGACAGGCAGATAAGTCCAATACAGCTACTCTGCTGTGGATAGAACCCAAAATTTTTCTTGTTCTTCTCTGAGCCCTTTCCAATTATGTGTTTATCCTCAAGACCCCATCCTTGGGGGCATCTGGCTGGCTCAGTTGGTAAAGCATCCAACTCTTGATCTCAGGGAAGTGGGTTCAAGCCCCACGTCGGGTGTATATATTACTTAAAAATAAAATCTTAAAAAAAAAAATCCTTTCTCAAGGTTATCATTGACTCCACGTTGGTAACTCTCATCTTCATTATGAAATCTCATCTAACCAAGATAATCAGCAGCATCCTTCGCTATTGATCACTCTCTCATTCTTGAAGCACTTTTTTTTCTCCACTTGACTTCCAGGAAACCAACTGTTTCCTGGTTTTTCTCCTGCGTCACTGACAGCTCCTGTCAGGTTTTCTTTGCTGATTCCTCCTCACCTACTTGGCCTCTAAATCTTGGAAAGCGTCAGGACTCCCCATCAGACCTCTTCCTTTCTCCTCCATCCACCCTATCCTTCATTATCTAAATGAGTCCCAAGGATTTAAATACCATCTACACATTCATAAGGCTCAGAATCATATCTCCAACCTAAATCTGCACCCCAAAGTCCAGACTTGGAGCCCCAACTGCCTTTTCAACATCTCTAAGCCATCTGGCCATTCACACCGGCTGAACCTAACTGGAAGCCAGACAGTTGGTAGTCTGGTGGAACAGTCCACGGAGACGGCCTCCCAGGGAACAGAGTAGGATGGAGACAAGGCAAGTGGGTTAAGGCAAGTGGGGAATGTCCATCAAATCGCATCCCCTCCCCGCATATGCACACCCTGTGGTCCATTCTCCGCATAGAAGCCAGAGTAATTCGTCCACTCTCGCAGAGCCACAAGGTGGCAGAGCCTGGGTCTGTGACTTGCTTAGGGCAACGCTTGGTGTATTGTTAACTTCTCAAGCAATGGTACCAATTATTGTTATTTAATATTTGAAATGAATACATAATCATGCTGTTAATCATTTTTTTCCCAAATGCCTTGTTATAGGCTTTAGGGGATTCTTCTAGAGAATAGAAGGACTATCTGTGGAATGTAGGAAGGTATATGTGTGTATATATATATATACTTAGAGAGAATTAAGCCTCCCCCCACCAAGAGACTTCTGGTCCACTTGGCCTCCAGGCCTCCAGAGAACCTAGTATAAGAGAGAGCTGGTTGCACCCCTCTGCTGAGCAAAGCATCCCCCGCTGGGATCATGCCATGCATGATAGCCAGGCTCCAAAGATGCCCCTAAAGGACCATGTCTCCCGGCGTCCACTCCCCTGGGTAGGCCCCTCTCACACTGCATCTGGGCTGCCCCATGACTTGGTTTAGAAAGGGCAGAAGTGGTTGAGCATCCAGCTTCAGCTCAGGTCAAGATCTCACAGTTTGTGAGTTCGAGCCCCATGTGAGGCTCTGTCCTGACAGCTCAGAGCCTGGAGCCTGCTTCAGATTCTGTGTCTCCCTCTCTCTCTCTGCCCCTCCCCACTCTCTCTGTCTCTGTTTCTCTCTCAAAAGTAAATAAACATTAAAAAGATAAAAATAAAAAATAAGAGATGCCTGGGTGGCTCAGTTGGCTAAGCTTGGTCTGACTTCAGCTCAGGTCATGGTCTCGTGGTTTGTGGGCTCGAGCCCCACATCGGGCCCTGTGCCGACAGCTCAGAGCCTGGAGCTTGCTTTGGATTCTGTGTCTCCCTCTCTCTCTCTGCCCCTTCCCTGCTCATGCTCTGTCTTTCTAAAATATAAATAAATAAAAATTAAAAAAAAAAAAAATTTAAGGGCATAAGTTATTCTGTGCCTGTTCCTGGCAATGCCTTAAAAAACCCTAACACCTTCCATTTTCTACCTTTTGGGAGCTCTAAGTCGTGGTAAGGAGTCTGGCTACCCGGAAAGGAGACTCCATGGAGATGGAGGGAAAGGCCCAATCACCCAGCAAAGCAGGTGGGCCCAGACTTCCAGGGGCCCCTCAGCCCAGTACATGCTGCATGAGCTATCGGGGAGCTCTCCCAGCCCCGGAGGAGCCCCAGGTGACGGCCACTCCAGGCTACATCACATGGAGCAGAAAAGTCACCTAGGGGAGCCCAGTCAACCCTCAGATTCAAGAGAGGTTATGGGGGGAAAAGTTGTTTTAAGCCACTGGGTTTGGGGACTTGTTACATGGCGGCAGGTAACCAGACAGGGTCCCAAGCTGGCCCACGTGAGAAGCATTTGCTGCCTTGAATCGCCAGCACCGCCCCTGCTCTCATTGCAGAGAAAACCAAAAACCAAGGGTGATGTTGCAACCGCAGGCCTGCAGGCCAGGTGGAAACCTCTGAGCTCC
>NW_027530007.1:93470-93732 GCF_008692635.1 Crocuta crocuta | reverse complement strand
GCTGAGCTCACTGCTCTGGCCTCCATTCCTCTTCTTGATTGGCACTTTAATGAGGGCAGAAGGGGCTGACCCCCCGCCAGGGGGCCAGTTCATGCCCCGTTTATCTCGCAGCTCCAGGCAGGCTAGAACAACACCGCAGGAGAGCAGCCAGCCCGGAGCCCCCGCCCCCGGTGATGGATTGAGTGACCGCGGCGAGCTGGCAGCTGAAGTGTGTGGTGGCTGCACTGTCCTGTCAGCGAGCAACAAAGGGGCCGGCCTTTCC
>NW_027530007.1:81199-93464 GCF_008692635.1 Crocuta crocuta | reverse complement strand
CTCCGACCGCCCTCCCCCAATGCCAATGCCAAGTTTCAAAATACAGGCCTGCGGATGGAGCCCCATGGGCTGGAGAAACGTTCTGGGGGTGGTGCAGAGAGATTGGGGAATTCTAGGCTTGCAGGAAGAGCTGACATAGAGAACTTCCTCTTGGGCTCCTTGCTTTGGGGTCCCAGACGGGGTGGGGTTCTCAGCAAACACCCCTCCTGACTGTGCAGGGCCTTTTACTTGCTGTGCACCCTTGAGCGGGTTTCACCACCTCTCTGAACCCCAGAGTCCTCCGCTGTAAGAACTACTACTTGTATCTCCATCACCAGGCTCCCGTGCAGACCAAATGAGACCTGTGGGCAGACCCTCTCCCACTAGAACGCAGGGCCCTACAAACGACGCCTCAGTTTACCTGGCTGTCTCCCACATCTTCATTTTACATATGGGGAGACAGGCTCAGAGAGGAAAACCCACCCAGCGCCCCGCAGACAGTAGAGGTGGATGCGGGACTCCAACCCTGTGTTGTCTGGCTCTAAACTCGACGCAAACGTTCCCAAAGCCCCGACTTCCAGGCTGGAATTTCCCGGTAAGGACAGCTGGGAAGCCAGTGCCATAGCTGCTGCGCGCTCCTGGAGGGAACGAGCCCGAGCCGCTTCTGGAGAGCGCGCTTTGCAAAACCCACGAAGTGCTTGAGGTGGTGGACATTCTCATTGTCCTGGTCCCACAGAGTGAACTTGAGCTCTGAGCTGTCCTTGAGGGAAGCGGGGGCCAGCAGGGGAAATGCAGGTCGTCCTGCCTGGGGGAGTCACAGAGGTCTGGCGCAGCCCCAAGGTCCTTAGGTCCCGGTCCTCCCACAAGGACCCAAGCCTGTGGCTGGGACGGGACAGTCACGGGGCCCCTAGAGCTGGGAGGAGGAGAAGGCAGAGCTGGACAAATGGCTCTTTGGATCCCAGTGAGCCCTAGAAGGGGAGGAAGGGGCCTTCCCGGGGCCCCTGGAGGGGTAAGAAGCAGCCTCCATTGGAGGAGACTTCACCTCCCCGTGAACTCCCGGAGGCGGAAGGCCAAGCCCCGGCTGAGGTCAGAGAAAGTCGCAGGGCGCCAGGGGGGCCCTGCATGGCCTTCCTCGCTCCCCTCACACCTCTCCCGCCACCAGACAAGGCAGACGGGGCCCCGGGGGTGGGCTGAACCAGGAGAGGGTCCCCCTAAACACCCATCTGGCAGACTAGCAGGGATCCAGCCTTTCCACCCAGAATCCCAGTGCCGGATCTTGGATCTAGCCGTGTGGACGCTTAAAATGATCCCTTCCTACACCAAGGGCTTTGCATGAGCTATTCCCTTCATCTCAAAAAGACTTTTCCCATTGTACCTGTCAGCTCCCAGCCAGCTTTTAGTGGTTTTTTTTTTTTTTTTTTACATTTATTTGTTTTTGAGAGCGAGAGCACCAGTGGGGGAGGGGCAGACAGAGAGGAGACACAGAATCCGAAGCAGGCTCCGGGCTCGGAGCTGCCAGCACAGAACCCGGTGCGGGGCTCAAACTCACAAACTGAGATCATGACCTGAGCCGCAGTCGGACGCTTAACCAACTGAGCCCCCCAGGCGCCCCCCAGCCAGCTTTTAGAAGTCACCTGAAACATCACATCTTCTGGGAAGCCTTCCCTAACTGACACCCCTCGCTCCCCTGGGCCCCCAATCAGAAAAACTCACATCCCTGTGTGACAGCCCTCTGCCTCCATGAGCCCTTCCTTTGTAGTTCATCCATGTTAAATGTCAGCCTCCATTTATTTGTGTGGTTATCTGGCTAATGATGATGAGCCCATGACGTCAGGGGCCATCTCTGCTCACATGGATGTCCCCGATCTCTAGCAGACAGCCTGGCCACAGTAGATGCTCATTAACCATTCATTGACTAGATGCCGTTAGCCTGTAAACGGTGGATTTCACTGGGACAGGGATGTGTCTGTTTTGTTTATACTTATTCCCCCCAAACTCAGAGTCTTGCACACAGAAGGCTGCAAATTTGCTGCAAAAGAAGAAACAAAGTGAGAACAAGCACCAACCCGAAATCAAGAAGACTAACTTAGTTTGGGGTAAAAGCCGCCCAGAACGGGGAGATTCTGAGTCCCTCATTTCAGAAGAATTATTCCACATGCTTCAATGAGCCAGGTCCCTGGGGAACCATGACATCAGGGAAGGCTGACTGAGCCTGAGACAAGATCAGCTAAATTACTCCCAACTGGTACACCTCCAGACTGTGGCTTCTGCCCGCTTGGTCTTGGACAACTGAGGGAAAGTGGTGACTCTACTGGGCCCCAGGGCAGCTCTGGGGGAAGGAACAGGTGTCAAAACCCACAACCTTTCCAATATCCTAAGTTTTGTTGAACAAAGTAAAATGTCAGGAAATACGACATAAAGGAAGAATAGCTACAATATATAAAGAGCTCGTTAAAATAAATTTAAAAATCGCGAGTCCGATACACATGCATGACAGATATGAAAAGATCATTTACCTACAAAGAAACTGGAAGAAGGCAGCAGGCACTGAGTGCTTATCCTGTGGAAGGCACTGCCTTCAGAGTTTTAAATCATTTACTTATCACAGGACGTGCAGTAAGAAAATCTAACAGATATAGAGTTTGATGATATGGTCCTAACTTTTCCTATATTATTTATGAAATGCTGTATAATCTTTTTGTTTGTCTCAGAAAACTTTTGCATTCTGATCTTTTTTTTTAATGTTTATTTTTGAGAGAGAGAGACAGACAGAGTGCAAGCAGGGGAGGGGCAGAGAAAGAGAGGGAGACACAGAATCTGAAGCAGGCTCCAGCTCTGCACTGTCAGCACAGAGCCCGACGCACGGCTCGAGCCCGACGCAGAGCTTGAACTCACGACCTGTGAGATCATGACTTGAGCCAAAGCTGGATGCTTAACTGACTGAGCCACCCAGGCGCCCCTTTGCATTCCCATCTTAATGAAATCTCTCCAGCCAAGCAGGTTTCTGCAGGATATAATCCATTCATTCTGGTATGAAAGATTGGAAACTACTTACCTCGTCACAACCCTGATAGCTATGTCTGGGATAAAATTAATTCACTTCCGAGTTGTCTGCATTCCGCAGATATGGAACAACTATTGTATATTCACGCTACTCTTGAAAGGCTCACTTTGGGCAGTCTGAGAAATACTAGGAAGATAACAATATCTTGTAAGCTCTCGGGGCAAAGGCTGGGTTTTGACTTTAGTACTCCGAAGGTGCTATGTGGGCTCTTGTAAATATGCAAATAAAAAGAAATATGATGGGAAAGGTGCATGCAGAAAGAGTCTAAAGCCATTGAATATGATTTTTTTAAGTTTATTTATTTATTTTGAGAGGGGGGAGGGACAGGGAGAGAGAGAGAGAGAGAGAGAGAGAATCCCAAGCAGGCTCCGCACTGACAGCACAGAGCCTGATGCGGGACTCGAACCCACAAACCGTGAGATTATGGCCAGAGCCGAAGTTGGACCCTTAACCGACTGAGCCCCCCAGGCGCCCCTGAAATGATTTTACAGTGAGAACGCTGAAGGTTGTGTGCAGAAACATCTATCAGAGTGTTAAGTAAAAACTGAGAATCGTAAACGTAAGTAAAAAAACTTGTACCTCATGGGGCGCCTAGGTAGGTTAAGCACCTGACTTCGGCTCAGGTCATGATCTGCACTTCATGGGTTCCAGCCCCACATTGGGCTCTGTGCTGACAGCTCAGAGCCTGGAGCCTGCTTTGGGTTCTGTGTCTCCCTCTCTCTCTGCCCCTCCCCTGCTCGCACTCTGTCTCTCAGAAATAAATACACTTTTAAAATAAAAAAAAAACTTGTACCACATACAAATGTGTGTGTGCCGAGCGGGTCCCGAGGACCATCTGCAGGCAGGAAGATGGTCCTTGCTGAGACAGCTAGTGGGCGTCCAATTATTTTTTATTTCTCCCCATTTTCTTCTTTCTTGACATGGCATCATCTTTTTAATAATACTAAAGAAATACTTTAGGACAATGAGCCCATGGGCGGACCATGTGCTCCGGGAAGCCCCTGGCCCAGGAACTGTGGGAAAGACAGGAAGCAGAAAGGTCACAGCGCCCCAGGGAAATCCCGCTGTTGGAAGGGCCGGCATTAAGGAGAACCTCTCTCTCCGGGCAGGATGCTGATGGCTGTAATGACCCCTTCTGAATAAAGCAGTCTGCCTTCTTTGGAGGATTATATCATTTCCTTCCTTCCTTCCTTCCTTCCTTCCTTCCTTCCTTCCTTCCCTCACTCAACACATCTGAGTGTGGTCCTTGCCCAGTGACAGATAACAGGTGGTCAGGGAAGGCAGCCGTGACTCAGAGAGATAGACACTGAGACCCGAATGCCTTTTAACATTCTTTTAGTTTTTTAAAAATAATGAGGGGCGCCTGGGTGGCTCAATCCATTGAACGTCCGACTTCAGCTCAGGTCATGATCTCATGGCTCATGGGTTCAAGCCCTGTGTCACGCTCTCTGCTGTCACTTCCTTTGTCCCCTCCCCTCTCTGCACCTCCCCTGCTCATGCGCACTCCCTCTCGAAAATAAACACTAAAAAAAAATAATGAGTGTATATTATTTTTTATAACCAGGAAACACAGAGCTTATAACTTCGTGTTAGAAAATGCAAGAAAGGATCTCTGGGATTCCAGGTAGATTCCCTGACGTCGGGGTCCCCTTGCAGGAAAGCCAAATAACTTCTCCCCCCTTCCACGCCAGGCCCGGGTTCTGGGTCTCCGCGGCCCCCGTGTGGAATCATGGGGTGGTGTCTGCAGGGCCCATATCTGGTAGTGCCCTGTCCACCTCTGCCAGGCTCCTGACCCCCCACAAGCACCGGCGGGAAGGAGTGACGACATCTGTCCGTAGCGCTCCTTCTTGGGAACATAGCCAGAGGGACCAGGTTCTCCACATTATTTGGCCTGAAACCAGATATGTTTGTTGCGCCGGAAGGATGGCTCTGGGTCCAATGGAGGAACAGGCAGCTTCTTGGAGGCCACTGCCATCTGGGAGATGACGTGGGCCGTGACAGAGCCTGTGGGCTCCTCGCAGCCCTCCTTGCCCCGCACATAGCCGAGGCCTCGCAGCAGCAGCCAGGGGCGGAGGGTACACAAGGCATGACAGGGCTGTCTGGCTTCTATCTCTTTCGGGGGGCGCGTGTGAATGCAGAGCCGGGGCGCCCACGTGCACGCCTCCCCGCCAAGCGGCAGACGCCCTCGCCCTCTCTCCAGAGGCACGCGGACCCCCAGGCAGCTCTCCTCTCCCTCCGTCCTTGGGAAAGTGGGCACCGAGTTCCCATCTCACAGAATCCAAACTGCGGCCCCGGACGGCCAGGGTCCGAGCCCAGGCTCCATTGGGATCGCCAGCCTCCATCCAAAGGGCCCTCCGTGGCCGCTGGGACCAGCTGGTGTCCCTTCAGGGAGGTGGGCTGCCCTGGGCAGACGACAAGAAGATAATGTACCAGGAGGGCCAAGGGCAAATCTAAGGTGGAGGCCGACGCTGCGGGCCCAGCTCTCTGCCTCACCGCACGCCCCTCCCTTTACAAGGGGGTCTCCTCCTTGGGGTCCTGATGGCAGCTCAGATGTCATCACCTCCGGGAGGTCCTCACTGACGGCTCCAGCCACTGCCTGATATTCACCTCTGTGACGGGTCTGTGTCCTGGTCTATCTGTCCATCCAGCTTCTGCTGTTCTCTCCGCTCAGCCAGCACAGGCTCCTGACCCAGCTCATTCTCTCCGGGTCCCCTGCCCCAGGCCCGGTGCTCAGCATACAGCAGACACTCATCCCGACGTGCCCACGGAGCGAGGGAACGCCTGGCCCCGCCCAGGCCCCGTCTGTCCCCTGGCCCTGCTTACTGGCGCGCCGGGGTCATGATGTCTTCCGAGCGCTAGCTGTGCGTCCGGGCTGGACCGCCACGGGAGAGCAGGAGAGTGGGAGGAGACGGCCCGGTGGCCGTGGTCAGGACCCCCTCCGGCTCCTCAGCACACTCCCCTCCTGGGGCCCATGCCTTCCTCACACACGCGCTGTAGCCGGACGACCCATGAGGCCATGTCCATCCAGGGGACCGGCTCCGAGAAGGCTCCGCTGGCTGAGGGCACGCCCGCTGGCGGCACAGAGCCCAGGGCAATGGCGGTTGCTTGGGGGACCCCCTCCCATAGGGAGCTCGCCCCCTAAGGATGGAGCTGGTCCCCTAGGAGTGGCTCAGGCCTGAAGCAAAGCCAAGAGAAGGGTAGAGGGTCCTGCCCCAAACCTGTAGGGCCGTTTTCAGGGAAGACAATCTTGGCTCCACCCCAATCATCTCAGGCTCCCTCAAAGGCAGGGGCCTTGAATCGTGGGACCAGCCCAGGGTGAGGGCACCGGGGGAGGGGAGAGCAGGGCAGGGGCTGCCCGAGTTCAAACTTCAGGCTGGGTCAGGGCCCCAAGTTTCTGAATGAGATGTTGGCAGCCCTGCGTTGGGCCCGCAGCCTGGGAGCCTGGGGGTTCCATCCCACCCCGTTCTCCTGGGGGGGTTGCTGGTGGCTGCGGGAAGACGCAGGCGACAACCCCCCCAGGGAGGTGACAGCCACGGGGTGGGAGCTGCTGCCACCTGAGTGGGTGTGGAGCAGGTTAGCTGGGTGAAAAGTTCACCGAGAGGGGAGATGTCTGTTTCCCTCGCTTAATTTATCCACTATTTGGCTAACCTTGCTCTGAACCCAGGCCCCGAGACCCCTTCCTCTCTCCCCCGCCTCCCCACTGGGCTCCCCAGCCCCGCTGCCAGACCTCCCGCCCCGGGGGACCGAGAGGCGGGGGACACGCTGGCCTTGAAGAGGCCCCGGCCTGTGGGCCGCAATGGGGGATCGGAGGCCGGCTGCCCGGCCAGGCAGTTATTTATGACCCGAACCTTCTATCCTTAGTAACCAAAATAAAGTCCGGTTGCTGTCGAGGTCCAGGCTCCCAAACGCCAGACGTGGGCCGAGCGAGCGCTCAGAGGCGCCCCACCCCGCCAGCCTCAGCCAAGACACTGACCTTTCCTTCGGGGGCCATCTGTCATCCCAGCCCCGGGCAGGAGCCGGCCGCACGGACCAGCTGGTCGTGGAGAAGAAGCCAGCCTCCTTCCCCCATCGGGGGCCGGCCCGGCCTTTGGTCCGTGGTGGCTTCCCCGGGGCCAGACGTGCAGACCCTTCCTCATCTTAGCTTCCTTCATTCCTGTCATGGGGGAGGGGGCAGGGGTGAGTGTCATGGGGAGGGGAGAGGACAGCCATAGCAGTGACAGCCACTCCTGGCACGTGACATGTGTGATCTCCCGAAACCCACGGGGCAGCCCTGTTCATAGCTGGCAGAGGGGCGGCGTGGCCGGAACCCCCTCCCTAGTCCTGGGGGTTGTCAGCAGCCTGACAAGCCAGGGCTGGGGGTCCCTGTGCTCACCTTGCTGTCTTCCCTTCTCATTCGCCAAGTGCCTTTCCAGAACTACCAAAGTGGCACGTGTGGCGACTGCCAGTGACAACACGAAGACGCACAAAGAATGAATCATCCCGTCCCACCCTTCCTCCACTGGATTGGCAGGAAGAGCACGCGCAGACGCGGTGTGCAGGGGCGAGTGTGCAGGGGCGAGCGTGCTGGGGCGAGCGTGCAGGGGCAAGCGTGCAGGGGCGAGTGTGCAGGGGCGAGCATGCGGGGCCGATCGAGCGGGCCCGGGATCCCACTGTGCCCGGCACCGGGCAGCCGTTGACCACAGCCCGGCGTGGGGGCAGCCCCCAGGCCCCACGATGTCACGTCCAGCGAACTCCCTGATCCGTTACATACACCCGTCTCCGCTCAGGGCCACCACCCTCTCTCATCTGGATTACTCAGTGGCTCCCTGCTTCCACCCCTGGCCCCACAATCAGTTCCCTCTGGATCCACAAGGACCTTCCTAAAAGGCAAGGCGGATCGTGTCACAGCCCTTGGGAGGAGGGCACAGACCCTCCCTCGGGACCCATTGCACCCTCACGGCCTCCCCAGAGCTCAGAGGGCCGCCGGCTGGCACACCCCTCCCCCCAGCTGCTCAACCTTCTTTCACTGCCTCTAAGCTCTAGCCCGGCCTTAGCTCTCTGCTCTTCCCCGTGGGGGGAGGCCACAGCCTCAGCTGACATGTCGCCTCTCTGGATGCCACCCCTCCTCCACCCACAGCCACACGGCACACCTAAGTCGTCATCACACCAGCCAGGTCCCTCTTCCCCAGTGGGCTGCTAGCTCAGTGAGGGCTGGCCCTGCCTGTGAAGTTCATGGCCGCCACAGCTCCCCACCCGGAGCCTCAGCGCCTGACCCCTGGCCGGCTGTTCTAAACTATTGGAAGCTGAGTGACACTGAGCAGCAGGGCCAGGCCCGGCTCCCGTTCGCGCATTTCCTGGATCCCTGCGTTCCAGGGCCTCAGCCCCCTGGCTTTCAGAGGGCACCACCGGCCCCCAAGTCCTTTAGCTCCTGCTGGATGGCGCCCCTGCTACCACAGGGAACCGGCTTTGGCCTCCCCACTGCCATCTTCTGTGGCCAGCTGGGGCGGTGGTGTGAGGAGGGCAGAGCCAGAGCAGGGCCCTGGTGAGCCCAGGAGACCTCCCTCCCCCCCCGCAGGGCAGCCCCCGCCAAGGACTGCCAGATACCACTGCCAAGCACTGTGAGGGCCAACTGCCCACCAGGGTGCCTGCTTCCTGCCAGTCAGGCGGAGGCCAGGGGTCAGCAGGGGGCCGCCAACCGCCTGTCACCACACGGGCCAACTGTCAGTCAGGAGAGGCCCAGGTCCTGCTCTGGGAACTCAGGACTGCCCGTCGGGCATGGCCAGTGGCGAGTCAGGGGGCTCACCAATGGTCACTCTGGTGACGGCTGCTCTCGTTAGTCGGCACCCTTTCACCTTTCCCCTGGCCGGGGCACCCCCCCGGACTTCCAGGAACCCAACACCTTCCCAACTCCAATCCACGCGTTTTAATGGGTTTGATTCCCTTCCAAGCTGCGAGGACAGACTGCTTGACTGAGGACTGGCCAATCAGAGCATTGCATTCCTCTGGCTGTTGTGACTGGATCACAGGAACACGTGACTCAAGTCAAGCCAACCATAGCCAATCAGAGCTAACGCGGATTGACTGGAGAAAACCCAGTCCCTCACCTCTGCTGCCCTTGGGCCTGGGAGTGGGTGAGGCTGGAGCAGAGCAGCCACCTTGCGGTCACTAGAACAAGATGTTTGAGAGCAGAGCCAGCCCAGAGGATGTGGAACTGAAGGTCCTGATTGGTCCTGGGAACATCGCTGGAACCCCTGGACCCAGCCATACCTGAAATCGGTTATCACTGGGCTTTCCAATTACGTGAACCAATAAATCCCCTCCTTTGCCTTAGCAGGAATCACTGCCGATGGGACTCACTCAGGGAGTCTGCCAGTGTCCCGTGTCTGAGGGTCAGGGTACCGGCTCTTGTCTGAAGCCCGGGTGGTCCCAGGGGAACTCCAGACGGAAAGCCAGGGGCATATAGAGGCCCCGTTTGTGCTTTCCCTGCTCCTGGCCGCTGAGGCGTGGCCATGTGGCCATGTGACACTCCCTCAGCCTTTGCTCAAATGAGTGACGCAGAGAAGTGGGTGGCGGGGATTCTGTTCAGTGCTGGCTGCAGCAGGGAGTGTACAGATGAGGAAACTGAGGCCCTGGGGGGTTAAGTGGCCTGCCGCACAGAGCCAGGATTCAGATTCGGCTGCCTCCAAAGTCTAGCCTCGACCCTTCTCTGAGTCCAGCCCTGGCTCCTAGTTAAGTCCGCTCTCCAGGCTGTCAGCCGGCCCTCAGCCAGGGGGGGACCCGGAAGGCTGAGAAAATGTGGGCCGGGCCAGAACCCCCCTGCCCACCCCCTGTAGACAGCCACGGGGAGCCCAGCGTGGGGTTTGGGGGCATCTTGCCTCCTGTCAACGCACCAGGGCCGCGGAAGCTGCCGTGCCCACTGCCAGCCCCGGGGCTGGGCTCTGCGCGCCGCCCCCAGTGTGACCTCCCCAGGCAGGATTCGGTTACATCACAGCGGCAGCTAAGGCACGAACACAGCTTGTGTCTTCCTCCAAGTGCTTATTTCCTTTGTCTTGTGAACAGTGAAAAATGAAAGGAATGATAAGGATCTGAAGGGGGCGGGGGGAGCAGTCCGGAAAATTCTGCTGCGTTGGCGGAACTCACCAAGAGGGCGGCGTGAGGGAGTTTTCAAACCAAGTCCAGAGGCAGAGAAAGTCAAGTGTGACCCGGGGAGGCCAGAGGGGGCCAAAGCCTCCTGGATTCCCGGCTTCTGCCTGCGCATGAAGGGCCCACCCTGGGCCCTTCCCCGGTGCCTCCTGGCTTCCCCTGCGCTTCTGGAGCTGTGGCCTGTCCGGGCCATGGTGCCAGCCCCGCCCCCCCACTTTGGCCCGTGATGGGAACGGGACTAGACAATGCTTGCAGACACGGGGACGGGGCGGGGTGGGGGTGGGGGGGGCAGTCAGCTCCTTGGGGGACATTTGCAGAAATATTTTTGGTGGTCACAACCAGGAGGGGAAGGCGCTGCTGGCATGATGACTAGAGAGCAGGGATGCTGCCAAACAGTCCCCAGGGCACAGGACGGTCCCCTGCAGAGAAGTGTCCCTGACCCCCCTAAGCATCAGCAGTGCCTGGTGAGGAGCCTGGTGAGGGGCGGGGGGGAGGGCAGGGAGGATGCTGCTTTCGTGATTCAGGGGCCCATCCGGAGTGAGAGGGGAGCTGGTCGGGCAAACGGGTGTGGCCTGAGAAGGCAACACGCCGCCGGTAGCTGCCTCTGACAAAGGCTCAGTCCTGCTTCATCCAGACAGCAAATATTTACCACACGGCATCCGCCAGGGGCCGGGCCAGTGTAGACCGGCCCAGGTGCTCACGGAGAGTCTGGTCCACAGGGGAGGAGAGTCAGAGGAAGAGAGCGAGTAAATAGAAATGGCCCGGAAGATCCTCCGAGGGTGAGGACTCGGTCAACAGACCGCAGCAGACACGTGCATTGGAAGATTACTCAGCCGTGAAAAGGCACTGACAGGCACCCCTTGTGACTTGTAGGGTGACACATTTGCTGAGTGACAGAAGCCAGACAGGAAAGGCCACACCCTCCATGTGCATCCCCAAGATGTTTGCGGTGAGGGTTGCATAGCCCCCTGAGTCCGCTGGGCACCCCTGAATTATACACCTGGAGCATGTGACTCTCCATACGGCTTTCACCTATGGGGACATTAGTAAAGGCGCCTGCCCACCTCCTATCTGGTGAGACAGGCAATGGATGGAGTCAGGGTGAGGCTGATGGGGGGCAGCACAGGCCACTGTGGGCAGGGGGGCATGCCTGCAGGGAGGCGGGCTAGTGCGGGCTGGAGAAGGGGCTGCGGGCAGCACCAGGTAACCTTCGGCAACCTGGCATCTAGGCTTAGGGGCCCTGCAGCGATATTCCCTTGCAGCTGCTTCCATCCAGAGAAGGCAGTGACCCCCGGGGTCACACAGCTGTGCACCGGCCTCCAGGCTGCCCCGCACGGCCTTCCCCCACCAGCTAGTGTGGGATGGCGGCCCCGCCCCCTAGGCCTGCCGTCCACCCGAGGGATCCACGTGCCGAGAGCGGCTGCCCAGCAGGGCAGGGACCATCGTGTCACACCGGGCAATGCCCTCCCAGGGGACTTCTGTGGTTCTTTTCTTCTTGAGCCCCAGAGAGACTTGGGTGCAAACGGCTGGCCCAGAGCCAGGCGTGGCGGGTGGATGTGCCCAGGGAAACGTCTGACCCCACCCGCTGTCTCGGAAGCTGGCAGCTCCCTTCCCCACTCAGATACAGCACTTCTCTGCCGACCCCTTTGCTCTGCCCTCCCATGGGCCTCTCCCAGCCCTTGCCCCTACTACCCACGTTGGGGTCTTCTGAACCCCAGCTTCGTTCCACCCCGGCCTTGGAGGAGCTACAGCCAGGCCTCAGAGCTCGCTGCTGTCACAGGTCAGGCAGGCCGTGCCAAGACGGTGACGCTACCTGTCCTGAGGGGCAGCTGGGTCTTGGCTAGGAGCTGTGGGAGCCAGTGGCATCACATCAGCCCTCTCCCAAAGTTTCCAGAACCTTTGCACTGGACACTCCTCCCTGCCCAGGAGGCAAGGGGGCAGGAACATCTCGTCCCTTCCACAGGGGAGGAAAGGCGACCTCACATGCAGGAGGGAGAAGAGCCAGTGGACTCCAGAGTCTGGATTCGTCCCCGAAAATGCTGGGGCCTGCTGTTTCTTGGGGAGCCTCTGGGCCATGGTGGGCTGGGAGAAGCGGGTACT
>NW_027530007.1:37584-81192 GCF_008692635.1 Crocuta crocuta | reverse complement strand
GGGGGGGGGGATGGGAGGGGAGAGGGGGCAGCGGCCCCCAGGCCCAGGCTCTGCCCCACAGCACGCGGTCTGGGAGGAGAAGGGTGTTAACAAATGTGGGTAAATTGGACCCTAGTGTGAGGACCCTACTGGAGGGGAATGCAGAGTGACTGGGGGGCCCACAGGCGGTTCCCAGACTTCCTTCTGTGCCGAGGGACACCGTCATCACCTCCCTGCTTTGCTTAAAGTGAGGGGTGACTGTATATCGACGTTCTCTTCACAAACATAGACCGCTGGGCTCTTATTAACGATCCCCTTCCTGGAAATCAGAGAAGCACCCTCAGAGGGAGACGTCCCAGCGGCACCACCCTGGTGGAAGGACAGCACCCCCAGCGGCCCCTCCCCCACCCTCTGGCCCCATCCACCCACCTGCAAGCATTTTCTTCCCTCGGACAGCAGGATTCATTTGTTTGTGACCGGGCTCCCTTTCGGGTTCCCCATCAGACTGGGACACCTCCAGGAGCATGATGGGCTGTCTGCCCCATCAGAACAGCTCTTGTTGGGGGGGGGGCCGGTATTTGGTGTAGGGCTGAGCTCTGTGGTCAGCCCAGGAGCTTTCTGTCACCCTGGCCCCTCCCGGCCGTCGGTTTGGCCTGAGAAGGAGAGACTCTGCTTCTCCAAGCGTTCTGGCCCCAGGAGCGGGGCTGTGACCACAGGATTCAGCTCTTGGCCACTTGCCAGGCCAGATAACCAGGTCCCTGGCACCCTGCCAGGATGGGCTCGGGTCTGGCGCCTCCCTGGGCTTGGTGCCCACCTCCACTCCGGCTCTCTTTGGAGATAGGGAGGGGCCTCCGGCTTGGCAACTAGGTCATTTCCCAGGGCCTGAGCCTCCTCTGCAGGGCTGGCATGCCCTGTCCTGCCCCTCGGGGGTCAGGGAGCCAGGGTTCAGTGTTTGTCACTCTCATTGGCTTGGCTAAGCTCAGGGACAGGATTAGATCTCCTCCCTCACTCTCAAGGCTTTCCAAGCACCCGGACCATTCTGGGGGAGGGACCAGGATAGGGCCTCCTGGGAATCTGCCCAAGGCTTTTTCCCTGGTTCCTCTGGGAAGAGATCCAGAGAAAGACTGAAAAGTGTCCCAGCAGAGAGGGAGGGGTCGGGGTGGGACCCGGCCATGCTGGCTGTCAGCAGGAGCCCCTGGGGCTCTGGGAAGATGTGAGGTCCCACACAGCCAAGCCAATTCCATTCTCATGAAGCCCTGGTTGGGGGGCGGGGGCCGCTGGCTGGCCCTGTCACTCCCAGAGTCCACTCGGACCCTTGGGATCCTCACTGTCTTCCTGGCCTGCAGGTCGCATGCAATTTCGTGGAAACCTCCGGAGTCAAATTCCCTCCAAAAGGTTGGCCAGGAGCCAGCTGTAACCTCAGAACTCTGCTTGCCGCCCATGGATGATCAGGAAGGCGGCAGTCGCACTGGACACTCACTGGCTAGCAGACGGGCTCGCCACTTCCTCCTCCTCATCCATCCCTGCCCATGATGTGTCCCCTGCCTGGAACCTGTCCCCCGTGGGAGCCGGTGACAGGCATCTGGCTGTGGTTCTGGGACAGCACAGCGGCAGGCCAAGCCCGTGGACGTTCCAGGCCTGACCTCACCGGGCTGGCAAGGGTGCCGGGTGGACGCCGTTAGCAGCTTTCTTCCCCTCCCCCCACTTTGTGACACGTGTCCTCAAGCACCAAAACGAAGGTGATGTGTCTCTTGCTGCTGTGAACGGGCTTGCAGCTCAGAGCCAGGTTCAAATTCTGCCTCTGGTGTTTACAAGCCCTACGAACCCGGGCACGTGATTTCCCTGCTCTGAGTCTGTTTTCTCACCTACAAAACGATCTTTCCAATACCACCTCAACAAAAGGCCAGCGTTTCTTTGGGGCTTTGCTCAGGACACAGTGTGTACCACTGAGAGGCCACCATATCCCTGGACAGCATCTATCGGCTTCCCTCCACCCCCTGCCTACGTTTCACTTTTTCCTTATATTCTTATGGACAACTTCCACGGTGTGGCAGATTGCATAACCGTTCAAAATTATGGACCACTCCTCCATGGAGATTGTATATCCAGCCACACTCATGGCAGTCTGGACCACATGACCTGTTCTGGCCAATGAGCTGTGAGCAGAAGTGACACGCACTGTTTCCAGGCAGAAACTTTCAGAGCCAATCCTGGGTGGTCAGGTGTGTCTACTAGCTCTGCCACAAGACATTGTCCCAGATGGAGGCTCCTCTCTCAGCCAGGCTCCCAGGGTGAAGAGGACACAGAGCAGAGCTACAGCCACCTTTGAAGGACAGGTGGCAGTCATAAGACAAGCCTCCGTTGTTGAAGTCACTGAGACCTGGGGTTGTATCCTGGCTGATATACATTGCAGTTGCTGGAAGGGGTTTCCGAGAGCTGCTGCCGGGTGCAGTGGATAATTAACCGTTAGACTGTGATGCCCTCAACCTGGCGGCCACTTGGCAGGTACTACATGAACAATGGATATAATCATGACTTGGCATTTCTGCACACAGACCTGACTGACAATAGACTGAGCTATGAGATTAATCTTCTGCTAACATGAGTTGTGTGTAAGGCTAACTGGCCTTACACAGGCTTGGGGAAGCTCTTCCACTGCCTGCCCCCCACCCACCCCGCACCTGGCCGTCCACCTGCAAGACCCATGTGGACAGAGGCCATTGTCCACTTGTGCCCCTGCCCAAGGTCAGGTTTACTGAGCTTGCTGCAGCAGAGAAGAGCACACACCAGGCACACCATGGGGCATCTCTCCCGTCTCCTTGGCCATAATTTTCCCCACCGACTGAGCCCCAGTCCATTTTGCCATTCCAGACTTCTCTGTTCTTTGCTATTTCACTTGGTTGTTTTTTTGTTTTTCTTTTTTAACGTTTATTTATTTTTGAAGGAGAGAGTGGGGTGCCTGGGTGGCTCAGTCGGTTAAGTGTCCGACTTCGGCTCAGGTCATGATCTCACAGTTCGTGAGTTCGAGCCCCGCGTTGGGCTCTGTGCTGACAGCTAGCTCAGAGCCTAGAGCCTGTTTCAGATTCTATATCTCCCTCTCTCTCTGACCCTCCCCTGTTCTCGCTGTCTCTCTCTCTCTCTCAGAAATAAATAAAACATCAAAAAATATTTTTGAAGGAGAGGGAGACACAGAATCCGAAGCAGGCTCCAGGCTCTGAGCGGTCAGCACAGAGCCTGATGAGCAGCTCAAACTCATGAACTGTGAGATCATGACATGAGCCCAAGTCGGACATTTAACTGACTGAGCCACCCAGGGCCCCCTTTGCTGTGTCCCTTCTATCCCCTGCAGTCCAGTCTGGGTCAGGGGCCCGTAGCACCCTCCTAACACTGGGCTATTGATGGCGGTCTTCAGAACTTTGGCTTCTTGGCAACACTGCCCTCTCAGTACCCAGTCATGCTCAGTAGACAGTGGGTTCTCACTAAGGACGGGTTCTGCTCTCCTGAGCTGCTTGCTCTGTGCCTGGCAAGGCTGTAGCAGAGCAGAGAGCAGCTCTCCTCAGACCAGTTCATTAAGGTCGTATCAGGGAACCGGAGGGGGGGGTGCAAAGTGTCCCCCAACTCATGGCTGCTGGGAGGGACCTGGCAGAAGCAGCAAGGAACCGTGTACCCCAGGCTGGGGTGCCAATACCTCTTGCCATCTCTGCCTGCTCCTCACCCGCTCCACTCCCAGAAGCTGGGGACCCAGAGGAGACCAACTATCTCTTATAAGATGGGGTCTCGTGGTCAGAATCAGTCCCTTCCCAAAGGGCAAGGACCAGGGGTTCAGGGATTTCGACAAAAGAACTCACAAAAACCATCTCTTTATTTATCATTCCTGCCATACAACCAGTTTGCACAAGCGGAGGATGGGTGGATTTTGGAAAGAAAAGAGCATCTGGGTATAGACCCTTCTGGAAACAGTCTATACACACTGCTATGGCTGGTTAGACTCAAAAAGCAATTTAACAATAAACTCTACAGAATCAGAAATGTATGAAAGTGTCAAGGTGGCTGCTGGCTGGTTTCTTGCCTCCCCATGGGGGTCAGAGTTACGCCCATCAGTCCTGTGCAAAGGTCCTGGGGCTGGCCTGGGGGTTCACCCGGACTCTTCCTGGGGACAGGAGCAGTCCTGCTCACCCAGCAGAAGTGTGCCAAGGGACAGGCACATGGGGGTGTGCCCACGTGCCGTGGCCCCCTCAGGTTCCGTGGCTTTCGAGCGTGTCTCTGCATCCTGCCTTTATGTCCGCCCTTTGAAAGTGTTCATACAGGTATAGGTTCCTGAGAATTTGTGGATCTCTTCCAGTGCAGCCTGTGGTAGTATGCTGGGGGAGGGGGGAGGGAGAAGAGAAGAGAGTCAGTGAGGACACCAGCCACCAGGTCATAGTAGAGCAGGGTCCCCAAACGCTGCCCCCACCCCTCTCTTCAAGCCACGCCCACCCACCCGGCCATGGAGGAAGGGCTTTCAAGTCAGTGGATAAACAATGTTTCCAAGGTAAAGGTAAAGGTGGCTGCTGGAAACAAATTTTCAAAGCCACATTCTTAGCATCTTGGAGCCAATAGGTATCCAGGAGATCAATTACTTCTCACAAGCCACGTATGCAACAAATATTTGCTGTGTGGGATTGAGGAGTTAAGCACCGTTACCACCTCCTCCGGGGAAACTTCCCAGATTCACCCCCAGGCCTCTCATTGGGCTCCCCAAGGCCCTGTGCTTCCCCAGCGGGCCCTGGCAGGGTCCTTGCTGCTTCTTTGGCAAGCCCATGGGTGGCAGATACTTTATCTCTGATCCCGGCCCCACAGTGTGGGGCTCGGCACAGAGGGGGCCCCAATCCATTTGCTGAATCAAATTGAAGGGCCCTGGACCACTCCAGGTGCAGGATGGGAAAGGCTCCCTTCCAGCCAGAGGAATCTGGTAGGCTCCCTGGGGGCGGGGTAGTACTAGAGTTGAGCTTGTAAAGATTTCTTTTGAGGGGAGTGGGAAGGGGGTACAGTGCCTGGGGTGGGAGTGGGGGTGGCCTCTGCTTCTCATGGAAAGTAGTAGAGGATAGAACAGGAAATGCAGGCTACAGCCTTCTGTGGAAAGCACTGAGCTGTTCTAGACAAACCAGCTTTTTTCTAGAAATGTTCAGAAAATGTTTCTAAGAAGCTTCTAAGTCCAAGGTGGAGGGTGGCGGCCTCATCCTGGTGAGGACACGAAGCTCTACCCTCCTAGGGGCTCACAGAGGCAGCCAAGGAGCATGTCAGAGCCGCAGTCAGGATGGACTAAAGGATGCAAAGATGTGGCCCAAATGCCCCCAGACGCCCCCCGCCCCTCTACTCTCTCTCTGAAAGAGCTTTGAGTTTGGAGAACAAAGGACTAGCTGACGTGTCCCCCTCCGTGAGGAAGCTTCTGGGCCTGCAGCTGGAGCCACTCCTCAGCCATAGACGCACAGCCAGAGGGGAACCTGGGCTCCTGGGAGCTGAGGTCTGAAGGCACTTGGGCGCCTTTCAGGTCAGAGGGGTTGGGCGAGCTGGGGCTCCGGGGCCGAAGCTCTCCCTAACGCACCGTGTTCAGCTGGGCACCTGGAATGGCCCCTTCGTTGTGGGACTGGGATGGGCAGGGTGAGCTGCTCAAAGTCTAAAAAGTTCTAGGAAATGCGATGCTGAGCCAATTCTGAAGGAGGAAGATCTCTTCTTTAAAGCCTGCCTCCTGAGGTCGTCCTGGTGTATTTTCCTGGAAAATACTGTCCTGGTACCTCCCATCTGGGAGCATTTCTGTGAATCCCTAACATTGCAATCCCTGTTTTCCCCATTAGATTGAACTTCTGAAACCCGGGGGGTCAAGGACCAGTCTCAGGAATGACGGTTCTCAAAGTGTGGCCCAGGAACACTTAGGGGACACCCGAAATCTCTTCAGAGGCCCGTTTTTGTAATAACCCTAAGACACATTTGCCGCTGCACCCTCTTCTCTCATAGCGTGCGGCTGAATTTTCTGAAGGCTCTGTGACATGTGACATCACAACCCATTAGACTCAGAAGCAGATATAAGAATCCAGTTGTCTTCAGTTAAGTCAGGCAATAAAGAAAGAACTTTCCAAAAATGCAAAACAACGCCATTCTTCCTACTAAGTAGTTTTTGGAAAATACACTTTTTGTAACGAGATCGTATTTATGTTAACAAGGAATGGATTTATTACTGCTGATCGATCCATTTTTTAAATATAAATAAATACATAAACCTTGCAACAATTTTTCTCCGTTTTAATTTCTCATACGGTTACTAACAAAGGCTGGTTTCCTGTCCACTGCAGACATGAGTAATCGATCACAGATGTGCTTTCTCCTCCCGCCTGCCTCTCCCCAGCGGGGGTTCCCCGGTGAGCCTGGCCCCAAGCTTTCTCCCCCAGCCCGTACCTTTTCAAGATAATGAGGGCATGCATTGTCCACGGGAGAAGGAGGAGGGCCTGATTGAGCTGAACCGCTTCCACCGTCTTCCGGGCCACGGTCTCCGGCTTCAGCGGGGGGAAGAGGTTGGGGAACCTGGTGCGGGATGAGACACTATGGGTTTCTCCTAGAGAAGGAAGCTCCTCTACGGACCATCTCCATGGCTATAACATCTGCGGACCGTCCCTCTGGCTTCTCCTGTTTGGGAGACTTGAGTCCCCTTTGGAACACTCTCCCCAAACCCCCCCCAACCCCGCTGCCCCAGAAATGTCAGGAGTTCCTCCTTCCCCTTCTTCCCAGTGAGTCTCGCCTGGAGAGTGGAGGTCTTGGAGCCCACCCCCGGGACCCATTCTCCAAAATGCTGCCTTTAAAATGTTACCCAGGGGCGCCTGTGTGGCTCAGTCAGTTAGGCATCCGACTCTTGATTTTGGCTCAGGATGTGATCTCACAGTTTGTGAGTTCCAGCCCCACGTCGACTGTTCTGGATTCTCTCTCTCCCTCTGCCCCTCTCCTGGGCTCACTCTCTCTCTCTCAAAATAGACATTTTAAAAAATAATAAAATGTCACTCAGCTCCTGCTGCTGCCCGGCTCAGACCCTCTCCAGCACTGCCCACAGCCCTGCTGAATCTGGGTGCTGCCCACCGCCTGACCCCTCTCCCTTGTCACTCTGCTCCCGAAATCCAGGCCAACCTCTTTGTTTCTGTCGCCTCAGCTCCCTGCCATCTCAGGGCCTCTGGCCAGCTGTCCCGGTTCTCGGCCCGTCCACTCTGGGTGGCCTCTGATCTCCCCCTGCTAACCCCCTCGACCACATTTACCGCTCGGCCTCGCCTGTCTGCTTGTTTGCTTGTCCGTGGCCTGTCTCCCCCGTCAGACTGTGAGAGCCACAGGGCAGAGGTCTGGTCGGTCTTGCTCCCTGTTTTATCCCCTGGTGTGCCGTGTCTGGTATGTAGTGGGAGCTCGATAAATGCTTGCTGAACCGATGAACCCTGAACGACTTGCTGCTCCCCGAATGCCCCGCTTGCTGGTCCCCTCCTTGATTTCTTGATTCGCCAATTGAGCCAGTCAAACATATACAGGGCACCTTCCACTGGGTTGGTGAATGAATGAATGACTGAAAAAGCAGACGCCAGGGAGCTTTCTCAGGCCTGTTCGGAGGCCTCTGACCTGAGACCCGCACAGTGATGATGTTCCCTAAGTGTCAGGGCCTGAGCTAAACGCAACAGAAAGCTTTTGCTCCAGTTCAGAGAGAAGGGGGCTGAAGCTCTGGGGAGAAGGCGGGGCCCTAAGGGCTCAAGCCAGGCCAGCATGAGCCCCAGGCCACAGCTCTGTCCCCGTCCTCATTCACAGCTTGTCCCCCCATCCTTCGTGGGCCTGTAGGCGCAGGGCTGACCTGGATCCCACGAAGGGCTTGCGCTCAGGTAGCAGGAGCACTTAGGGTGATGAGTCACTGGGAGCTGATGTCACCTGGGCAAAGGAAACTCTGGAGACCCCAGCAGGGGCTCGGTCGGTCTCCGAGAACCCGCCGATCTCCCCCCACGCCCTCCCCGCCACGAGCTTCTTTTGCTATCCCAATGTGCCGCTAAGGTGCTCACGGCTCTGCAGCCTGGAAGGGCGGCCCCCGGGGGCCTAATGAGACGCATGTGTCGAGGAGCCGTACAGACATGGCGAACGGTTTGGTTTTCCAGCCCCAACCAGGGCCCGTCCTGCTGGCTACGTGGGGGAAGGGAAGACAGGATGGAGAGGGTTAAGCTCTGTGGGTACAGGGGGGCCCTTCCTAGTAACATCCTGCAGGGGATCCCGACAGAGAAGGCCAGCACTGGAGACTTTCTCCTTCCCCTCCTGGTGGGCGGGATGGGTGTACAGGGAACCGGAGGGGCTAGTATTCCCACGGAGGCGGGAGAAGACTTGCCGAAGAAGCGTGCTCGGCCAATCCCCGTCTGTGTGGCCCTGGGCAGGTAGCCTTGCTCCTCTGAGCTTCAGTTCCCACGTCTGGGAAGTGGGGATAAGAGCTCTCTCTCAGCGCTGCTGAGGGCCAAGTGCAACAGCGTTTGTAAAGTAGCTGTTGTGGCTGGGACTCAGAACAAGATCAATACATAGCAACGTGCAAACAACAGCTCGTTCATGGCCGTTCTTGCCAGAAAACCATCAGTTTTGTCCTAAACATCGGTCTCTACCTCCCCTCAACCCTGGGAAGCTGTGAATCATGGTTGGAGAGGAAGCCGATGTTTCTCTTCTTTCTTTCTTTCCTTTTCTTTTAGGAAATGGGAGTTGGTTAAACATCAATCATCCTTTTACGACCTTCCCCCGCACAACCCCAGGTAACTGACCTTCCCCTAGTGCTTACGACTTGCCAGGCAGGCTAGGTGATTCACATCTAGGAGCTCATCTAACCTGTGAAGAAGGGGGGACATTATCAATCCCTCCTTAAAGACGAAACCAAGGCATAGAAAAGCTAAGTAACCTGTCCAAGGTCACACAGAGCTGGGATTTGGTCCTCAGCTGTCTGGGCCCAAACTCTGAATCACTGTCTTGCATTTCCTTCAAGTCATAAAGAGGAAACTACCAGAAGAGGAGACAGGCACACAGCGAGAGAGGTCCGCTGATGTCCCACCTACTTCTGTGCTCTGGAGCCCAACTGAAGCCCTGGATTGCGCCCGCTCCTTTTCCATCCAGTAGACATTTACTGAGCACCTCTTGTATGCCCAGAAGAAAAGAAACCAAACCAAGANAGGGGGGTCGCACCAATATGGAACATTAACTGCCATTAAGCCTCTAAACACAGAATCCATGATCATTTGCATGTGAGTCAGGTGGAAATATGGATTTCTGTGGCACATGAAAAGTATGATCGGATAGGAAGAGGAATCACACATGCATTCATTACTGAGCATCTAGAATGCCCGGCTCTGCACCAGCTGCCTCACATGTATTATTTGTAATCTTCCCAAAGACCCCCAGAGGGAAATATTGTTTCCACTGTTTTACAGATGAGCAAAGTTAAGCTCAGGGAGGTAGCAAGACTGGCTCAAGATTTCACAAGTGTAGAGAAGCAAGGATGACCAAATCATTCTCAATACTAACAGCTAAGGGGGACGGAGTGATTCCCACATGGCTCATGCTATGCTAAATGCCTTCCACCAACCGTCTCATTAAATTCTCGCGATGACTGTCCACGCCATCGTCATGTGTGGAAAAACCTGATGTGTATAATTTAGAAGGCAAATCTATTATTATATGCTGCATTGTAAAAGCAAGGAAAGTAGTTGTTGGATAATTCCCCATTGTCGTCTGTCTCTAACTTTATGCCCCTTCATGACTGTACATCATTACAGCATCATTATTGGGCACTTACTATATACACATGCAGTATCCATGCCAGATCCCATTTTATTCTTATCACAGAACCCTAGGTGTGGACATCCTTATCATCCCATTTTATTTTTTTTTAATTTGAATGTTTATTTGTTTTTGAGAGAGAGCATGAGCAGGGGAAGGGCAGAAAGAGAGGGGGACAGAGGATCCAAAGTGGGCTCACTGGGGCTCTGTGCTGACAGCAGAGAGCCTGATGTGGGGCTCGAATTCATGAGCTGTGAGATCATGACCTGAGCCACAGCTGGACACTCAACTGACTGAGCCACCCAGGCGCCCCACTCATCCTCCCGTTTATCGATGAGCAATGAAGGCTGCAGTGGGAACTAATTGGACCCAGGGTCACATGGTACAATACAGGTATAAGTGAGTCAGCCACCTGCGGGGAGGTGAGCATGAGCTCTCAACCAGTAGTTCCCATTCCCCTGGAGTCCCACTGGCCCAGAGGAGAGGGGGTTGGGCTTCAGTATTCCTCTAAACTGAGCTATAATTTGCATACAATAAAAAGTGGAAATAAATCTTAAGTTGTATAGCATGATTAATTTTTACCTACGTAACTGCCACTTGGATCAGGAAGAGAGAGCATTTTTAAATATTCTAGGATGTTCCCTTGTGCTTCCTCCCAGGCTATGTCCCCATGCCTCCAGAGATGGCCGCCATTCTAATTTCTATCACCTTGGCCTGGTTTTGCCTGTGCTAGAGTTTCCCGTAGTGCATTCGTGCAGAATGCACTCTTTAAAAAAATTTTTTTAACATTTATTCATTTTTGAGAGAGAGAGTGTGGGTGGGGGAGGGGCAGAGAGAGGGAGACACAGAATCTGAAGCAGGCTCCAGGCTCTGAGCTGTCAGCACAGAGCCCGGTGCGGGGCTCGAACCCACAAACCGCGAGATCATGACCTGAGCCGAAGTCGGACGCTTAACCAGCTGAGCCACCCAGGTGCCCCTGGAATGCACTCTTTTAAAGTGTCTGGCTTCTTTCGCTCCACATAACATTTGAGATCCATCCACGCTCTTCATGTGTTAAGGCTCTGTTCTCCTGGGGAGTATTACACTGCATGCATGTAGCACCGATAGTTTGTAAGAGCTCCCTGACCTTAGCCGCAAGACCCTGAGCCACTACAGTGTCCCACCGCCTTGCACATAGAGAATCAGGCAAGAGACCGCAAAACCAAAGATAAAGGGCTTCCGTGACATTTATAAACGTTAGCTCCGTGCGTATTGAGCATGTCCTGGCCCGATCTGCTGTGGGGCTCGGCTTGGGGGCGGGGCGTCCCCGGCTCACTGACCTGACCCTCATACCCTGGAACATCTCGGTGCTGGTGTGGAAGGGCAGCACGGTGGTGGCGCTGACGCCCGGGCAGTCCAGCAGCCCCAGAGTCAGGCTCTCCATGAAGGCGAAGGCCGAGGCTTTGGACGTGCAGTAGTCGATGGCACCGGGGATGGCAGACAGCGCGAGCACGGAGTTGAGACACACGATGTGGCCATTCTGCAGCTCCAGCATGCGCGGCAAGAAGGCCTTGGTGGTCTGTGGGTGGGTGGGAGGTCAGTGTGGAGCTGCGGCGGCCTCCAGCAGCCCCTCTAAAGCTTCTGGGGGGCACGACTACCCTGGGCACATGCATCAGTCCGTGACTGAGCTCTCCTGGGACGGGAGGGGGCCGAGGCCCGCCCACTGCAGGGCACTGAGCTCCACATTTCTCTATGTCCAGATGTCTCCTGGGGCTGGCATTGCTCTTACCTGGCCACCTTGTCTTCCGACATCCCCCTGGCCTGAGCTCAAGCCCCGGTGAGCCTCTCCCCACTCCCCTACAGCACCCAGGAGGGCAGGACACGTCATTGTCACACCCAGGACCGGCTGTGGCCCAGGACTGCCCTTACCCAGAACTGGCCCAGAGTGTTGATGTGCTGGGACTTGAGAAGGGCATCATCGTCACTGTCCATCAGGCTCTTCCCATGGACCACGGCGGCGTTGTTCACCAGGATGGTGATGTCGCCCACCTGTGGGCAAGGGGGCCGCAGGGCCGTTAGGGCAGCTGGTCCTGCTGGGTGGCCTGCACCCACAGGGGAGAGACCTGCCCCCTCAACACCGGCTGTGTGCCCCTGGACAGCCACCTCATGTCTCTGAGCATCAATCTGGATTGGTGAGATGGAGCTGATGGCCGTACCAGGGTTGATCTGAAGGTTAGAAATACTTTGTGGCACAGAGCGTGTTTAATAGTAAGTGAGGTTATTGTTACATAGAAGCACTTAACATTTACCGTGTGCCAGATACCAAACAGGATGGGTTTTGCTCTTTTGGAGCTCACTGATACATTCTGGGTGACCAGGTGGCGGGAGTCAGGAGAAGGATCTTTCCAGAGGGGGACGGGACAGGGGGATGGGGCATTTGCCCCCCGCCCCCAAGAAACTCACAAGGTCTAAACTTCCAAAGGGGACAACAGGTGATTATCCCTGTTATGTAATCAACCCCCACCCTTAATCCCTGCCCCAAACAACACACACACACACACACACACACACACACACGAACACACACACACAGACATGCACATACAGCTTGGGCCAGCTTCTCGGACAGTCCCCAAACATGCCCCCAAAACAGCCATTCTGCCTTTAGCAATGCTCTCTCCCAGGCCAGGTAGGTGAGAATGTTCTCTGGCTATTGTCCTGTGTCCAGCCAAGCTCAGGACAGACCCTCCTGGGCACTCACCTTCTCCCGGACAGCTTTGGCTGTCTGGTATACCTCCTCCCGGTTGCCTACGTCGCAGATGAAGTAGTGGCACTCAGTGCCCATCTGCCGAATCTCCTCTGTCGTTTCCTTCAGGCATTTCTCAGTCCGGCCCCAGAGAACAATCTGGAAGGAGAGGATGACAGCACCAAACAGGATGATTAAATGAGCCATCGCGATTCAACAGTTGGCATTAGAAATTAAGCAGTTTGCCCAAGTAATTGGCAAGTCAAGTAGCAAGCCTCCCCGATTCCATTCAAAGACAGTGTGCCAGGCACATTAACAATATGACTTTCTAAAGGGATAGAGCTTATTCTGAAGTGAACAGACAGTTTCTGAGCCCATTTATGACTAGTCGATTGATGCGTTATTTACAAGTCTTTCTTCATGTTTATTTATTTTAGAGAGAGACAGAGACAGAATGTGAGCAGGGGAAGAGCAGAGAGAGAGAGAGAGAGAGACAGAATTGGAAGTAGGCTCCAGGCTCAGAGACTGACGAGGGGCTTGAACTCACAGACTGCGAGATCATGACCTGAGCTGAAGACGCTTAACCAACTGAGTCACCCAGACGCCCCTACAAGTCTTTCTTATACATTCCTTTCAACAGGATGCCTCCCACCAAACAGACTCTAGTTACCCTACATAGTCTGGAGCGACAGCACTCCCTCTGTATGGTGTTCCAGAATGTTCTCAGGAACAAGCTGGCCTTCTCATCCATTAGGTCTGGAGCCGGGTTTATGAGCACCAGCCTCCAGAATGGACTGGAAAGTCCTGGCCATGAGGCCCACAGAGGCGAAGTGGACTCCCCACCTAGCTGTGGTCCTACTGGGAAGAAGGTGAGAAGATAGGCACCGACGCTCCCACTGAGAAGGAAATGCTGTCATCCCCACAGGTAATAAATGTGGGACCCATTGCACTAGGAGGAGACCCTGGGAGGGGCAATGAATGGACTCTAACAAGGTTGGACAAATTTATGAATGGCTGGCCATAAAAGGCTCAGAAGAGAAGCCTGGTTCATTCTCAACCTTGCCCTAAGCAAGAACAACCCACCTCCCCATGACATGATGCATCCCTGGGTCCAGAGAGGCCCCTGTTGGTAAAAGGGTCAGAAGACAGGGTACTAAGAACCCTAATAAGATTCAGCTTCGTCGGCACAGGGGGACCGAGGCAGGGGCTGGAAGGCATCAGAAAAAGGAAGAGATGAAGTTTTCTCAGGGATTGGTCTAACGGGTTTCTATTTTTGTTTCTTCCTTTTTTCTAAAATTACCAGTGAAATTCCTCCTTGAAAAATGAAACCCAACATGGTACCCCGTGTGTGAAACTAGGTTTCTTCACAAGGAAGACATTTCACGTCCAACTACAGATTTTCTCCCTCTAGAAGAAACTAATGAGCACAGCAAGGTTGCATCGAGCAAGCAGGCATTTTCAAGTGGAGGTTAGAGGTGGCTCCAATCACACCAGCCCGGAATCTGATGGATTCTCCAGTCTGCTTGGTGACACAGTAGAGAGAAAAGTCACCAGACAAGCAGCTGGTGGTGGGAACAGTTCTATCAACTGTACACCTTAAAATCTCAGAACCTTAACTTAAGCAGAAAGGGCCCCCAATGGGAGTAGCTGTCAGGATACACAAAAGAACTGGTGTGTTCCCAAACTTGCTGGAATGTACAAATAACCTGAATAAAGCAATGGGCTTTGCCTTATTAGGAAAGAAAAAAAAGAGAGCTGGTGTTCTCCAATGGACTTGTTTTTTTTTTTTTAGTGCTTTAAAAACTTTCGGAACTTTTAAAACATGTTCATTTATTTTGAGAGAGAGAGAGAGAGAGAGAAAGGAGGGGCAGAGGGAGAGGGAGAGAGAGAGTCCCAAGCAGGTTCCACGCTGTCAGCGCAGAGCCCAAACTTGGGGCTCGATCTCACAAGCTATGAGGTCATGACCTGAGCTGAAATCAAGAGTCAGATGACTGAGCCACCCAGGCGCCCCTGAAATATTTTTAAAAAGATAATAAAAGGGACTTTTCACCCCCTGAAACATCCCTGGGAAAGACCCACCTAGTCCAACCACTTTATTTCTTATAATTAAGTCTTAAAATACAGGAAGTGTTTTACAAGGAAGGATTCCATCAGTGGCTTTCCATGACCGCAAAAGTCCTTCAAGGGTGAACGGACTGCAATTAGACAGCCTCCAAGGGACACTTTCTTGTCTACTGAACTAAAAACAGACTTAGAATATGTTCCTTCAGGGGAGGCAGGGAGATTCGCTTCAGGAAGAAGAAAACAAACATCTTGGAAGGCAACTGGGTGTAAGCATCCTCCACTTGTAGTCCTTATCACCCCAATTTCCTTCCATCCTCCCTTGTCACCCCATCTGTCTGTCTGTCTGTCTGTTCACCCACCCATCTATCCATCCATCCACTCACTCATCCGTCCAGCCAGCCATCAGTCCACTCATCCATTATCCATCCATCCATCCACTCATTCATCCATCCATCCATCCATCCATCCATCCACTCACTCATCCGTCCAGCCAGCCATCAGTCCACTCATCCATTATCCATCCATCCATCCACTCATTCATCCATCCATCCATCCATCCATCCATCCACTCACTCATCCGTCCAGCCAGCCATCAGTCCACTCATCCATTATCCATCCATCCATCCACTCATTCATCCATCCATCCATCCATCCATCCATCCACTCACTCATCCGTCCAGCCAGCCATCAGTCCACTCATCCATTATCCATCCATCCATCCACTCATTCATCCATCCATCCATCCATCCATCCATCCACTCACTCATCCGTCCAGCCAGCCATCAGTCCACTCATCCATTATCCATCCATCCATCCACTCATTCATCCATCCATCCATCCATCCATCCATCCACTCACTCATCCGTCCAGCCAGCCATCAGTCCACTCATCCATTTTCCATCCATTCATCCACTCATCTATCCATCCATCCACCCATCCACCTCTCCTTTCTTTCCTTCTACCCACCCTCTCTCTCACCATCCAAGCACCCTCCATCTAATTCTGAATATGTTGGCCTGAGGAGGTGAAGGTAATCTTTGGCCTCCTTTCTCCTCCCCTGGCCCCTGCTCAACCCTATCCCACCTCCAGATCCCCACAGGACCACAGGGTCTACACGGTTCCTTAGGGTCTGGCAGAAGGCAGTGCCTCTGAGGACTCTGAGAATTTCTGGACAAGAGGAAAGAGAAGGGAAGCTGAAAGCTGGGGTGCGTGGCAGGTGCAGGGATCCTGGGAGCACACGCAAGCACCTCAGAGGGTCCGGAGCGGCGACGCGCACAGGAGGCAACCTTGGGTTGCTTCTCAGCACACGCAGGTGTGCAAGGGGGTTCCGGCAGAAGGGGCACCCGGGGCTCCCGGCCAGATTAACTAACTCTTCCTGACCTGGCCCCTCTCAGTTCTCAGGTAGGGCAAGGAGGGTCAGGTCTAGCCCGCCCCTGGTCTGCCCAGGACACCAGCCGTCGGGAAATCAGGGAGGCCAGGACAGTCCGTGTGGCTGGAAGAATGCGCGGAAGAGGGAAACGGGCTGGGGCGAGGGGGCAAAGCGAGCGCTGTGTCCGCTCATTTTCCACGGGCAGGGGCCGTTTTCTTTTCGGGGTCTGCTGAGGATGCCCCGGTGGGCTGGCTTCCTGGCGCCTGTGCTCAGAGCCCCCAGCTCTCCTGGGCGCGATGACAGGTCCACCCTCTGCCGGCCCCGCCCCACCCCCACTGGGCTGGAAGCCCCCCTGACGGCCCTCAATCCCGGCTTGTTCATTTCCATATTCCAGAGCCCCGCACAGCATGTGCTGTTCGCTGGGTGAATGAATGACAGCTCAGGGCCACAGGTGGGTTGGGCGGGGAGGACGTATGAAGGCTGAGACCATCCCATCTTCCTTGACGGAGCCACTGATCCCTCAACACAGACTCGGCTTGGACCAAAATTCGGCGAGACCCAGATTTTCCGCAGAGCCTCAAAACCATCCTGGGGCTGCGCTGTGAGGTGAAGAGTCAAGTCAGAGGCTGAGACCCTTGAAGGGGGCAAGGGGTGAGTCTCAGATGAAAAAGAGGCTCAGGCCCACGCGTGCCTTGCTGTGGTCCTCTGGGGACGGGAGGTGACGGCGAGAACTTCGCTCGTGTCTTGCTGGCTCCTCCTTCTCCAGTGCCCGGCCTGGACCCCTCTGGGGACCCAGAGTCACTGACCAGGAAACTGGCAGGTTCAGCCCGGCAGGTCTACCCACACGGTCCCCACCCAGAGTCAGCGGGGGGGTGACTCCGGGCAGCTGACACGACAGAGGTCCCACCCAGTGACAAACAGAGGAATGGACGGGAGGGCAGGAGGCAGGCGTCTGAGAGGAGCGTGGGCTGAGCAGGAGAGGAGGGGGCGGAGGGGCCCCTCCCAGGACAGGGGACGGCTGGCGACGGCCAGGGGGCCCGGGATTCACTCAGGCCAGGTTCACAAAATGAGGGCCTGGGGTGGCTTCGCACTGGCGGCCTCCCAGCCTCTCTGGGGTCAACGGTTAGCTCCTGTCCTTCAGGCTGCGTGGAGAGAAGGGGACCAAGACGTCCAGCCTCCCAGGCCACGGCCACCCTGTCTGGCCAGGGGCCCCTGCCCTTCTCTCCCTCAAAGCTGCCCTCACCACAGCTCCAGCCAGCCTGAGCCCGAGGAGCCCCAAGGTGAAGGCCACTGTTACCCGCTTCTTGCAGCTGAGGAGACCGTGAGGCCGGAGGTGCTAAGTGACTTGCCCAAAGTCACCCTGCGTGGGCAGTGGAGGCGGGAGTGGAACCCGGAGCCCCTGACCTCAGGCAGATGCACCCCTGACCCCCAGGTGCAGTGGGGTATCCTGAGCTCTGAGCATCCCGCTCTGAAGCCCCCCGTGTCCTCCCAATGCGCCTGCCCAGCCCCGACTTCTGTCTCGCCCCGCGTCCACAGCAACCCCAGCCGTCTGCCCACCAGGACTGCCCGGAGGGCCTGCTATATAGACCAGGCACTGTGCCCAGCGCTAGGGACCCAACGGAGAACAAAACCCATGCGGTCCCTGCCTCAGGGAGCCCGTGCTCCAGGGAGGGAAGACAGTGACGGGCGAGAAGACAGTCGGACACAAATTATGGCGGTGGGATAAAGAACAAAAAGGGGAACTTCCTCTAAACTGGGGGATCGAGGGGCGCCTGGCCGGCTCAGTCGGTGGAACGTGCAACTCTTGATCTCAAGGTTGAGTTCGAGCCCCGCATTGGGTGTAGAGATCACTTACAAATAAATCTTTAGAAAATAAGTACACAAATTGGGAATTGATGAGGAAGCTGTATTATGCCCATTGTAGACACAAGGAAACGGCAGCTCAGAGAGGCTGAGCAACTTGTCTGAGGTCACACAGCAACTGAGTGAGAGAGCTGGGGTTTGAACAGAGGTTTTTCACAAGCATGCGCTCTCCCAGTAGGAGAAAAGCCATGTCCCTGCTTCATGGGGTCCTGTGGAGACTAAGAATGCAGAAGCTGGCACCCAACTAGTGTTCGGTACATGCTTTCTATTACTGTTTCTCGCGGAGACAAAATGCTGAGAAAATTACAGCAGTCTCTTAATACAGCCTCATCTGCAGCCCTTAGAACGATGAGCGCTTACGACATGGGAACATTCTGAGGGATCTAATGTTCAGGGAAAGAGCTGCAGCCCTGTCCATACAGGATAATCTCAACTCTAAAAACATAACAGGTTAAGGGAAGTCGCCAGGCCACCTAAGAGCGGGGGTTGTCCTGGGGCGGGATTGTGGCTGATTATCCTTTGCTCCTTTATGCCTCTTTTGGGAAAACTGTCTCTAAAGAAAACTACTGTCATTTAAGATCTTCAAAAAGTTACGCAGAATAAAAAGCTTCCCCACGGATCACCCTGCAAACAGATCACTGACACACAGGTAACTCAGCACCACGGGTCCAAGCCCTGCCTGCTCCCCTGGCCCCTGGCTCTGCCTCTTCCGAGCTCCCATCCATTGTGAGGGGAGTGTCCGTTGGGATCTCTCTCCCCATTGTTGTGAGGAGGAGTGAGGAAGCTCACAGGTGCAGGCTGACACCCACACACCACGCACTGAACTTGGCCTCAAGTGTGTTGTCATCGCCATTTCCCATCTACATCTCGTCTCCTGGATGGTGGGGAATAAATCTCACTCGTTCTGAGTTCCCTGCGGCCTTACAGTGCCCAGCACGCTGTTTTCCTTGGCTTTAAATGCCAAGCCTACTTGCAGACTCCTATTCATCCTGCAGAACCCTGCTTGAATGACCCCCTCTGTTGTGAAGCTTTCCTGGCTGCTCCTTCGATCCTTTCGACAATAACAATGTCACTATATAGGCTGGGTACCCTCCGTGTGTTTTTTCTTTCATCTTTACAGTTCCGTGAGTGGTATGGTTAACTCTGTCCACTCTACAGGTNGGCTGCTCCTTCGATCCTTTCGACAATAACAATGTCACTATATAGGCTGGGTACCCTCTGTGTGTTTTTTCTTTCATCTTTACAGTTCCGTGAGTGGGTATGGTTAACTCTGTCCACTCTGCAGGCGAGGCTCAGGCAGGTAAAATGACTTGCCCAAGGTCACACCACTTAGAAGCACCAGTGCAGTGTGCCTCAAGGCTCCCATTCCCAGCTGCCAACACTGACCTTTGTGCGTGCACACCCCTGCCTCCCGCACAAGCTCGCAAGGTCCTCTGGGGAGTTCTATCCATTCTACTCGCTGGTAACCTCAGCACCCAGCAAGAGTAGAAGCCAAAGAACACCGTCACGTGGCATTGGCCCAGTCTCTAGACCACGGAGGTCTCTAGAAAGAAATCTGCTGACCAGAGAACAGTGAGTGACTCTTCTCCCCCGAGCTTTGCCTTCTTTACCCAGAGGTGCTTGCATGCAGGCCCGCACTTGGCATTCACTGCTGGAGTTCAGCTGCAGAGAACACGGTCCCCCTTCCCAGTGACGTGAGTTGGGTGGTCTCCGGGCGGGTCCCAGGAGGAGCATCTGTTTATAATTGGCAGCCCTGGAAAGATCTAAGTCCCTCGGAAGGTCTTTGGCAGAACAGCTCATGTCTCGTGGGCCCCATGTCTTGGAGCAAAGTGGTGCTGAGTTGGCTTCCCAGGAGGAAGAAAACAGCCACCAGAGACCCCAAACTATGGCAGGGGTGTGGGGTGGGGTGGGAGGGTCATAGTTTTGAGGGTGCACAGCTCCCCTTCACTCTTAGCACCTCCAGCGGGAGGACGTTCATAAAAACCCATCCTTGTGGCTTGATGGGAACGAGCAAACCACAGAGGTTCGTGCGACCAGCAAGGGGTGAAGGGGCGGTGCGCAGGGGTGCGGGCCGGTGCCGCTGGGAGAGAGACACGCGCTCTCCAGCGTTAAGTTAAATTTTAAGCTTTCCCCTCTTTCACAGTCCTGCCCATTTCCAAAAAGAGACCCTCTATCTTTTGAGAAAAATGGCTAGAACACAGGCTCAGGAGCCAGAAACAACTGGGGTCAAGTCTCCGCTCTACCCTCAGAAGTTACACAAACTTAGAAAACCTACTGAACCTCTCTATAAATTAAGGTTANAAGTCGGACGCTTAACCAACTAAGCCACCCAGGCGCCCCTAAGGTTATTTATTTCAAAGGGTGGTTGGGAAGATGAAGAAAGGACATGACAAATGTTAGCTCTTATTATTATTATTATCATTATTAACTCGGGGACAGAAATAGATCCTTGCTCGCGGAAGATCCCACTCTCCCACCCCCCATAAAACTGGAATCACAGGGGTGACAGATGCCTGGAAGACCCCCACCGGGGCTTCGCTGCCTTGCTCCTAGACGCAGCCTTAACGGGGGCAGAAGCGCAGAATCATTGCGACCTCTCCATGTCCATCCTTCCGCCCGACTTCCGAGACCCTTCTTTGTCCACACTCCTGGCCCACAAAGGTGACCAGCGTCAAGGCTGTGCAAGGACTTCCCGAGGCGTGCTGACGGGAATCCGGGGGAATCTAGTGAGGGGCCTCTAGGGCTGCTGAGGGGCGGGAGAACTGGTCCAAAGTGTCCCGGCCCCTCCCCCCACCCGGGTCATTCAGAGCACTGTCACTTTATCCGTCTTCTAGAACAGCCATCTCTATACAGATTCTGTTGCTAAAAAATAAAACGAAGCTTGAATAGTCCCGCTCTGGATCCTGAGCCCTTTCTTCTCCAGCACAGAAGCTTTTTTTTTCTAGGAGTGAACCCCAACCAGCTGCCTCCAGCTCTCGCCCGTCGGCAGTGCTGGCCTGTCACCCCCACACAGGCAAGCAGCCCACCAACCCTTCTTTCAAAGACAACCCTTCAGAATCAACGACAGTGATGGGTTACCCCGTGAGACGTTTCGGATTTTCTAATCTTTCCACCTTCTCTCCCGGGAGCCCTGTTTTCTGCACTGTGCGTGCACCCGTCCGCACACTGCCCTTTGTGTAGCCTCCGGGTCGCCGTCTGGGTCCCCCCACTGACGCGTGACCCCAGCGGGTCATTGGCGGCAAAGGCACTGGACTCCTTGCTGGGGACTGAGGCTGGCGGCGGCTCCCCCTTCCCGTCCCTGCGCTGCCGAGCTGCTCAGTGACGGGCAGAGCAGGCTCGCACTGGCCTCGCTCCCTGTTTGCGCCTGCCCAGAACGTTCTGGCTATCGCCAGCTCAGCTGTAGGAGCAGATCGTTTGGAAGCTCCTCAGATTAGATCAGGCAGCAGTGTCCTCCTCCCACGAGGCCCTGACCACAGCCTGGAGCCGGACAGAGACTTCCTTCCGCCCAGGTCCCGCTGGGAGCTGGCCCGTGGGAGCCGCGGGGAGAACCAGGAATGGCATGCGGAACCTGCCACGGGGACCCCCCTCCCTGTGCTCTGGCAGCTCTAGAAGGGAGGCACTATGCCCAGTCTGAAAATGAGGAAACTGAGGCATGGAGGGGCTATGTGATATGCCCAGCGTTACTCAGCTGGTAGGCGGTAGAGCCGGAACTCCAACCTGCTGGGTCTGATGCCCAACCCGGTGCCCTCGGCCACTGAACTTCACCTGTAGGAGCAAAGTGACCCCACAAAGGGCCTTATGTATCCACCGCACAGTTGTCACTGAGCGCACACCACACAAGGGCTGGACGGCAAGGTGTCCACCTCTCGGGGAAGGAAGGGAAGCCGCTGCCCCGTGACCGTGTAAGCACATGGTCCTGCTGACCAAGAATTTGCTCCATGGGTGACAGTGAGGATCCTCACCCCTCTGCCAGGCTACTGGGGGCCTTTAGAGGCTGAGGTTGGGGAGCAGGTGAGGATAGGACCCACTGTCCCTGAGCACGATGGAGCACAGTGCCTGGGGCCAGTGAGGGGGGAGGGGTGTGCCAGGAGCACCCCTGTTCTCTCAGCGGGCAAGAAGGGGAATGGTGGGTGCTCACCGCCGCCACCGCTAACGTTTCTTGGGCGCTCGCTGTGTGCCAGGCCCTGCTCTGGACCCTGTGGATGAGGTCCTCACTACTGCCCCGGGGAGGGGCATAACAGCTTGACTTGTGTCCCCCCAAGAAGTTACGTCCAATTCTTAACCCCCAACACCCGTGAATGTGACCTTATTTGGAAAAAGGGTCTTTGTAGATGTAATGAATCAAGTTAAGGATCTTGAGACGCAATCACCCTGGATTAGGGTGGCTGCTAAATCCAAAGGCGGGGGTCCTTATAAGAGACAGAAGAGAGACACACACAGAGAAGAGGGGAGAGCCCTTCCACGGGGCAGCCACGTAAGTGTGGTCCTGGAGAAATGAAAGCAGCAGCCTAGGCTACCTTGGAGCTCCCAGGAGAGGGTGACAGCATGGACAGGCTGAGGTCGAGTCTAATGACATACTGCCCTTGACCTCTGGGATCAAGAATACATATTTGATCCACAGTTCACATAGGGCCACTAGAGGCTTTTAAAAAATTTTTTTTAAGGTTTGATTTTTTTAGAGCAGGTTTAGGTTCGTAGCAAAATTGGGAGGAAGGTACAGAGAGTTCCCACAACTCCCCTGCACCCCGTCATGCACAGCCTCCCCCATTACCAACGTCCCCCATCAGAGTGGTACACTGGTTACAACTGATCAACCCACACCGACACAGTTAAGGCCTCCATGGTTTGGCCTTTCCCAGAATGTCATATCGTTGGAATCACGGTAGCTAGCCTTCTCAGCTTGGTTTCTTTCACTTAGTACATACAGTGAGGGGGCCTCCGTGTGTGTTTTCGTGGTTTGACGGCTCCTTTCCTTAGTGCCGAATAGTATCTCACTGTTTGAAGGTTTCGGTTTATTAATCCATTCACTTAATGGAGGGGCTCTTGGTTGCACGTTTTGGCAGTTATGGACAAAGATGCCATGGACATGTGTGTGCACGTCCCTGCTTTCTTACTTTCCAGATCGCTTCTGGTCTCTGGGACACACATCTCCCTCCATGATGGAAGCCTTACGTTCCTGAGAGCCACACCCCCCTCCCCCGCCACACACAGAAACCTAATACTTCCACCTGCCAAGAGCCATGTCTTCAGCAACTATACAGAAACCGAGTATGACAACTGGGCTAAGTCCTCATCTCATCCCACAGTGTGATGCTTGTGAATCTTTTTGGTGCCAGGACCAAACCCTCCAGGGACACCATCTCAAAGACAGACTCTAAGGAAGAGCGGAACAACTTCTCACTTCCCGCCAGAAACTCAAGGGCTGATGTTTCTTTTCACAAGCATGGACAGCCTACAAGCCCAAGGGCTGCACCTTCTTCTGTCTCCCCTTAGACCACGCTTGGCAAAACCCTGGCAAAACCCGGGAGCGGGAAGCCTGGGGCCAGAATTGCTAGCTGACGCCTCTGGACCTCCCTCCCGGCCGAGAACACCAGGCGACCTTGCGATGCAGGTGCCGAGAAGGGGAGGAGAGCCCGTGGTCACAGGCCGCTCCCCAGCATCACCATTCTGAGAAACGGGGCCGTAAGTGTGGTGTGTGAATGAACGCAGGCTACATAACGCACGCAAGCTGTGCTACCAGAAGTTACAGAGCAGCGTTTCAACCTAGACCCCAAAGCCAAGCTCTTTCACTGCTCCCTGTCCTGACTCACTCACTCACTCACTCACTCACACATTCAAGGGTGCTCTTTCTGGGGAAAGAGACTTCCAGGCAGAAGGAGCAGCCAATGCAAAGGTCCTGGGGTGGGAATGAGCTCAGGGCGTTGGGGAACAGCAGGGAGGCCAAGCGGCAGACATGAAATTGAGCCCTGTAGGGTGTAAGGAGTGCGGGGGAGGGGGGGCCATGGAATTCTCTTCCTGGGGAGACTGGAAACCCTTTAGAGGGCTGTGACCACAGAAATGACCGCCTTTGACTTGGATTCTGGAACCAGTTCTGACCGCTGGGTTGGGGGGGCTGGAATGGGAGTGGGAATCAGGGCAGTGCAGGGGCGGGGGGTGCTGTCAAGAGCTGCTCTATAGGCAGGTGACACTTGAGACAGATGGGGCCGGTGGGTGAAGGGGAGGCCAGAGGCGGGGTTCAGGATTAGGCAGCCAGAGGAAGAGGGGTTCCAAGAAGACCCCAAAGGGGTTAGCCTGAGAAAACGGAAGAACAGTGATCTAGTGATCGTAGACTGAGACTCTGAGCCTCCCTCTCCCGGGAAGGTCGGCTTTGGCAAGTCCCAGGTACGGAGGAAGAGGAAAGATCCAGACTTAGATCCCCAGGTCCCTCCAGCATCCAGAGCACTGGGCTTAGGCAAAGCGAGAGGGAGGGGTGCTGGTGAGTGAGGAAACAGTTCCAGGTGGCAAGGGCCGCCTCCCCGGGAAGAGGGTGCCTGGATGCCAGCCAAGCAGGCCAGCTACCCACCTAGCGCGCCGCTGGTAAACACATCAGTTTCCAATAACAAAGCGCCGGCCATCCCGACACGGCCCCTGACAGCTCATGAGCCGCCGCAGCCTGCTCGGTGCAGGGAGGCGAGTCTGTGCTCACATGACGGGGTGAGGGGGTGGCAAGGAGGAGCCGCCCGGAGAAACCTCAACGGGTCTNGGGCGGTAAACAAACGGCGTGACGTCACGGCGCCGCTGGCCCGAGGCTGAACCCGGAGCTGTAAATGAGATGCAAGGTGCCAGCAGCCTCCAGGCCGCAAGGCCTGCGCGCCACACACGCTCCTCCGCGCCGGCCTGAGGTTACCCCAGCTGCACACACGGACAGGATGCTGCAAACGCCACCAGACATTGCAACACGCAGCCAGTCTGCTGGCCGCGGCGTGAACCCTCCGCCGCCCCCCCTGGCAGGCACCGGCCCAGCTGGAGCGCGGCCTCCCTCCCCCGGAGCGTCCCTGGAGGGCCCGGCAGCGTCCACCCATCTGGGGTCGGCCTCTCCGCTGGGGACCCCATCCCCTGCCTCTCCAGGAGGGCCTCCAGACCAGAGGGCTGAGCCTCCGGGGTCGGCGCCGGGCTTTCTGCCCAGCACACTGGGGAAGTGCCTGCCTTTGAGCTCGACTTTCTGGGAAGTGCATCCCTCTAAATGGAAGCAGGGGTGCTGGGGGTTCTTCCTCCAGGTGCGACCAGATGCCACCAGTCCCCACGGCTGCCCTCCTCCGCCAGGCACCAGGGTACCGCCCTGCGTTTCAGGCAACTCCCGGAACGGCCCTGGCCCCCACCGCCTTGGCAGCCCAGGTGTCTGAACTGCCCTTGGGAACGGCCAGCAGCCGGGCTGGGGCCAGCAGGCCAGCGCTGGGCTCTGGAGTTGATTTGCTGTGAGACTTTTGCATGAGTCACTTGGCATCTCTGGGCATTACCATCTCCCTCTGGGGAAGTGGGAAGAATCAAAACTGGCCTCCCTGTGCCGGTGTGGGAAGGTCAAAAGTGCGAGGAGGCCTGGCCCCGCTGCTGGGGCCAGGCTAGAAGCCTCAGCTACCCGGCCCGGCATAGAACCTGGGGACCCGGAGAGGAACTGACGCAGGCCCTCTCCTCGCCCACCTCCCAGACTTGCCTTCTGGATTTCCTGTGAGTGGCCTGGGCCTTGGGGACCTATGGCTAAATAGTCCCCGGGGCCCAAGGAGCCTCCACACCGACCCCTCCTTGGACTCCACTAATTCAAGTCCTTGTGGTGACTGGGGGTAAAGGAGAAATGACGACAGATCTTTAGAAAGCACCCCAGGAACGCAGCACGGCACCGCCTGTCACCAGAGACCATTCCAGTTCCCTGTCACCGAGGTTAATACTTAAATCTCTCTCCCTCACGTAACCCTGTTTTATTGTCTTTACAGCATGCTGCCGCTGTCTGAAATGTTAAGTTAGTTCTTTGCTCCTCCAGCACACATTCTAGAACGCACGCTCTCGAGATGAATTCCCACACCTGGCATGGCCATCAGGTGCCCGATGAGTATGTGAGCGCACCTGTGACACGGGCGATACTGTGTCTTGAAGGGGGTTCTCGGGAGGGATAAGGTACGAGGCCCTGAGCGCCCGCACAGGCACCGCGCCGAGGAAGCCGGCAGGGCTAATACACAGAGTGGGCTCAATAGCAAGACCCAGGGGCATGGAATGCCGAGTCACGTGCCGACCCCTCCTTCCCCGGGCAGCAGGAGACACGGCTCCAACAGACCCACTGCGCGAGGCAGAAGGGACAGCACACCCCAACAGACGGCCGACAACAGCTGCCTGATCCACGGTTGCCTCCACACCCGCTCTACACGCGCAAAAACCAGAAGCAGTCAATGTGGAAGTGTTACTAGATTTAGTGGTGCAAACAGTTGTGTCACAGTGGTCCCCAGTGTTCTGGCTTTCATTCAAGAGCTTGTAGAAGGGGCTTCGGGGAGGTCTATAACCCCCTAGCCTCAGTTCCTAAACCCAGAGTCCCCAAAGTCCTTTTTTTTCCCCTCTTACTTTGACCCATACATTTAAGCATGTCCTCAAGGGGTCACCAAGGGCCTGGAACTATCAAGGGCCTGGCCAGGAATGGCTGAGCTGGGACCCCAACCCTGGTAACATTTCTGGCCGCTGCTGGAGGAGGTGAGACTATAGCTGTTGTTTTGGGAAAGAGAAGACCAATTTCTCACTGGGGGAGGACTCGTTCGGCATCCCCTTCCTATCCGAGCCAGGCGTGCGGGGCTCCCTGAGCTGGTGTGTCCCAGGAAGACCTTCAGCTAATTAAGCATTATTTATGGACCGGCCTCCTGAGGACAAGCTTTAAATTACTTGCAAGCTGTGCCAAGGTAACTATCTATCCTACAGGCCATTAATTAGGAATCGGTCTAAACCCTGCAGGAGGAAGGTCGAACGCCATGGAGTTGACCCTTCCGGCTGGCTGGCGTCACGCTATCAGGCTGGGGATCTGGGCCCCCAGGGCTGGGGGATTTGGGGAAGCAGTGGGACGTTTTGCAACCAGGGAATTGGCCTGATCAGCACAACCTGCACGGTCCTTGCCTGGCCCGGAATGCCCGGCCGGGAGGGGGTTCCCTTCAGCACCAGCCCTGCAGGAAAGGGAGAATTCTGCTGGCAAAGCAGGCTTCCCTCACCTTCCAGGAACCCGGGCTGGTCCTGCCCCCTGTAGAAGCTCTTCTTTGGCTCCCTAGTGCTCTTTCCATCAAGTCTGTGGCCACCAAGCACCGTGAGGGGTCGCCCTTTACCATCTATCTCCCACCACCTTGTACACACTTCTGTTCCAACAAGTCCAAACTCCTCTCCCGTTTTCCAGACGCGTGCTTCCCCTTTGCCTGGGATGTTTTCTTTCTGTGGCCTCCATCTCCTCCTCCTCCTCGATGCCTCCCCTTAGACTCCAGGCCTGGCCACTCGCAGCCCTCCTTCCCCAGCAGCCAGACCGCCTGGCTTCGAATCCCCTGACTATGTGTGCTGTGTGATGTTAGGCAAGTATTTAACATCCCTGAGCCTTATTCTTCTCATTTGAAAAATGAGGTCAGGAACAGTTCCTACCTCCGAGGGTTGCTCTGAGGAGCAAATCAGAGGGTCCCTGTAAATCCCTTAGCGTATAGGAGGGCTGATTGACAGCAAAGTCAGAGACTGTTTGGAAGCCCTACTCTGTGCCCAGAAGTGCTCCTACCATGTTCTGCTCATCAAAGCACTCATCACACCATACATGTTACTGAGGGCCACTGGTCCATTTTCCCAGCTAGACCGAGGCTGGAACCCAGAACCTTGTGTTTTTTCTTTTTTTAAGTTATTTTTTTTATAAAGTTTTTATTTATTTACTTTGAGAGAGCAGGGGAGGGGCAGAGAGGGAGAGAGAGAATCTGTGCTGGCAGCACAGAGCCCGATGTGGGGCTCGAACTCACAAACCGTGAGATCATGGCCTGAGCCCACACCAAGAGTCGGACGCTTAACAGACTGAGCCACCCCGGCGGCCTTGTGCTTTCTCTCTGCAATGCCCACCTGGGCCCCGTGACCTAGGAGAGTCCCCTGCGTGCCCTTCCCTGCTGTCAAATCTGCCCCCGTTAGGAAGCCTTCCGGGTTGGCCCACGGTATTCTCTTCTGTGGAGCAGCTGTTCACCCAGCGCAGGGTCGATAAAATCCCGGTTTCCTATTCTGCTCTCCAAGGGCAAACCTTCCCTGATGCTGCTCTACGGGCCTTGTCACAATACCAGCAGCTCTACGGCAGGACCTGTGACACCTTCCGTCCTTGGGGACCCTGGATGGCACCTGGGACAGAGCTCTGTATTCAGCAGGTGCTCAGGGCAGATCCAGAGGCCCTGCCCGGCATGTTGGACCATCTCCTGGAATCCTCCCGATGGGCCCGGGAGGTTGGGATTAGCCCTGTCACTTTGCAGATGAGAAAGCTTCCCCAGGCTGCCCGGGCCCTAATCCCCAGAACTTGTGAATGTGTTACCTTACATGGGAAAGGGGGATCAGGGCTGCAGATGGAATTAAACTTGCTAATCACCTGACTTCAAAATAGGAAGATTATCCTGAATTACCCAAGCGGGCCCAGTGTAATCGCAAGGGGGCCTTAAAAGTGGACAAGTGGGGCCCGAAGAAGGGGGTAAGAGGAAATGTGGGTGAGCATGGCAGCCGCTGGCTTTGGAGATGGAGGAGCGGCCACCAGCCAAGGGACACAGGCGCTCTAAACGCTGAGAGCGCAAGGAAACAGATGATCCCCTAGAGCCTCCAGAAGGATGCAGCCCCGATACCTTGACTTTAGCCCGGGAAGACCCGTGTTAACAGGGCTTCTGAGCCCCGGAACGCTAAGAGTGTATGTGTACGCTGTTCTAAGCCACCGAGCACGTGGCGGCATGTTAGCACGGCCACGGAAAGCTCCTGTGGAGAGGTTGAGGACCTTGGCCAAGGTCTCTGGCCGGAGATGCTGGGATTGGAATTCAGGTCTGTCTGCCTCGAAGTCTGTGGGCTGTTGGTGACACAGCAGCCCCTCCCCCATCTAAACCATCCACACTGGCTTAAAACACACCTTTCATAAAGAAATGCTTTTGTAGAGAGAGTAGGAGACGGGTTGCGGTGAAGAGTCAAACATGATCCATGACCTTACCACCATGGCCAGCACATACTGAGCCCTCGTTTCGGGCTCAGGACTTCCTACACATTGTCTCATTGAGTCCTCGTTTTACAGATGAGGGAACTGAGGCTCAGCGAGGTCTGGAAGCTTGCCCAGGGTCACTCAGCAAAGTACGTGGAAGAACTTTGGTTTGAGGTTCCCGAGCTCAAAATCTAAACTATACTGTTCTCTGCTGGCTCCTGGAGCAGGGCCAAGAATCGAATGTAGGGGTGTGTGTGTGCCCAACACATGGGAGTTCACGTCTGTGCGTGCAAACACACACACACACACACACACACCTCCCAATACAAAGGCACAAGGGGCGGCCCCCAAACCGGGACAGTGGATCTGCTGGCCAAGGAGGGGTGAGCCCTCAGAGGGGCATGTGATGGCCCCCGTGCCCCGGGTGGGCCTGGAGGACCCCCACCCACTCTCCTGCACTCCGCTGTGTGCTCACAGGGGAGTGGCCTGGAGAAGTGAGGCAGGAACCCCTCTGTGCCAAGTGAGAGGTGAGGACATGGGGTGCGGGAGCCAAGGTGGCCTGATGTCACGTGGGTGTGTCTGGGAGGCCGGCCTGCCTGCAGGAAGGTCGCGCTGCCCTTTGTGGTCACGCTGGCCCCAGCTGCCCAGGATGACCTGCTGCGGGCCCGTGAGGGTCAGAGCATGCTGTGCTGGCTGCCTGGCCTCTAAAAGGACCCTGGTCCTGGAAGTTCCAGAAGTTCCCCAGGGGCTCTTCTTCCCACCCTGGAAGGACCCAGTCTGGGCTCCCTTCTGCTCACCTGCCTGGAGCCAGAAAGGAGGGAGAGCTGGGCTTTTCACACCCAGCAAAACACCAGATGAACAGCCACCCGGCAAAGGGACTTCTTTACTCTCTTCTCATAGCGGCCTTCAATCTTTTAGAAAAGGTCACAAATTAAGTCTGTTGACAACCTGCTAGGCCACCTTGACTGGCTGCTCATTTTTCCTCTTTGAACTACAAACTCCCTGAGGGTGAGGAGGTTTCAGCTCAACCCTGAAAAGACCATTTCGTCCCTTTAGACCCTGAGTGTCAATAAATGACCTGATAATGTCTGCAGGACTAGGCTTGGGAGGAATGGCTAACAGGCAGGCCTGGATCTCCCAGAAGTTTCTGCTTGAGATGACTGAAAACTGGATTGGTCCTTCTACCAGGAGTACTAAACACCTGCTCCCCATACCTTGATCCTGGTAACAGCACTCCCACAGCCCCCACGGAAGCCCATCTCCTCACTCAAACACTGTGACTTGGCTGGGGCCGATCTGCCCCTGACTCGGAGACAGACCTGTGACCCATCGCTAGCGACTGCTTCAGGCTCAACCCAGCCACAGACAGGGAGGCTCAAGTCCCGGATCCTTCTGGAACGGCTGAGCAGAAGATACCAGTCCATCCCCTGGACTGGCAGCTGGGGTATTTAAGGCAGCGAGGTGCAGACGTGAGCAGGAAGGCTGCCCAAAGAGAGGCTGGATCCGGACAACAGTGTGTGAGCCCCTGAAGCCATGCCCAGAGCTAGACCTACCCACGGGCCTTCCGGTCCCAGAGGTCATCAAACCAGTCTGAAGGACACCACCAGACCCACCGTCAGGAGAACTGTATGTAGTTAGTGTTGCTTGAGGCATTTAGACCCCCTGGCTGCTGACCTCACCCGCAGCACAGCGTCTGCCAGGGGACTGTTCAACATGACCTCTTCTGTCCCACAGACTGATGGCTTGATGAAGTACCAAAATCACTGGCTCAGGGGGACACCTTGGGTTCAAATCCTGCTTGGTCGCTTACTAGCTGTGAGATCTCAAGTTACTGACCCCCAGGGTCGTGGCCAAAGAGACGATGGGAGCGGCGCCTCCTGTGGGGAGTAAATGACTTGTTATGTGTAAAGTGCTCAGAACACGGTCCCCGGGCACAGTGAGCACTCAGCGAACACAGGCTCTAAACTGGCCAGCATGGGTCGGTCATGTATTTGCTCAGGCAACAAACATCTGTTGAGTGCCTACTGTGTGCCTGATACTGTGCCAGGTGCCTAGGACGCTTGGTGAGCAAGGAGACTTGTCCCCTGCTCCCCCAGGACCTTCCGGTCTTTTGCACAAGACACATGGCGACAAGCAGCCACAGAGCGCCCTGAGTTGCCATGGAAACCTGTGACTTTGGCCTCACCACAGCCCAACCCCGACCAACTGAGCTACTTGGATGCAGAGATGAAAATGACTAATGAAAACCCATGGAGGGGAAGCCGAGTGGTTTTCAGGGGAGTGGGCAGCCGGGACGGGAGCGGGGACCGGGCCCTTGGCCAGCCCCCCTCTGCTCTTCACCCACAGAAAGGCCTGCACCGGCCCGGCCCCTGCCCGCAAGGAAAGGGATGGTCATTACCAGCCATGTCCACAGGGTTGGAGGACTCCAGTGGGCTGGGAAGACACGGGGCTCTGAGCCCTCTCTGCGGGAAGAGTGATTCCCTCCCACCGTCTTCTAGAAAGCGTCAGGAGCTAAAACGGCCCTGGGGTTCCCGTGGCATGGATGGGATAACCCCCTTCCTGGGGAGTCTCAGAACCAGGCAGATCCAGCCAGCTTGGTCTTTGACTTTTGCCCCCCACCCCCCACCTCCCCGTCTCCCATGCCCAGCAGACTACTTGGTTCAGGAAGCAAAAGGTGCAGAATCCTGGNCCACTGCCTCCCCCTGCACCCCCACAGCCCTCCCTGTCCCCACCTCCTACTCCTGACCAGAAGGAACCATCCTTTCTTGCAAATGATGAACTAGGAGGTTTACACAAGTTATTTCACTCAATCTCCACACCTCCATTTTTCAGATAGGGGAACTGAAGCCCAGAGAGATAAAGTTACTTGTCCAAGGTCACACAGCAGGTGGCTGGGAGGCCCCCATGTAGGAACTGCATGAGCGCGGTGGCCGAATCCCAGACCTTCAGGGTGGAGGCTGAACTTGGGAGGCCCTTCCAATCCCGGTGGAGAAATGAAGGCGTCAAGCTCGTGGACTCATAGTGATGGCGAAGGGGCCCTGGCTGAGGGCTGAGCAGGACCCTGGGGTGCCACATGCCTGGGGTGGGGAGGGGGTCCCTCTCCTGTAGGGCCAAGCTCACGAGAGGACCCGTCAGTCCACACATCTCCTGGCCTCCCAAGAAAGAGCCGAGGACTGAGGACCCGTGTGCTGACGTTGGGCAGATCCAAGGACCAACCGGAAGAGGCATGTGCCCTGAGCATTTCCGAGAACAGCTATTTTTAACCTGTATTTCTTTCTTCTCTTTAAAGTAATGGCATTCTTGCAAAATGCACACAAAAATTTTTACATGGAATTCAAAGGTATTAAACAGAAGGGAAGCCGATCTGTTAGGTGGAGGCGGGGGCCCCTCAGAACCATGTTTATTCTACCTCCCATGTGGTCCCACCTTCCTGGAGCCCCTCGGATGCTCTGGAACGCACTCTGAAAACCGGGTTCTGGAACCTCAAATGGTATTGGGGTCTGCCTTGGGGTCCATGGGGGCCTAGATGGGCCAAAGGGCTATAGAAACGGGACAGACAGAGACAATTATCTATACACACCTCCCCAGCGGTATATTTCAAATGTGGACAAAACGGTCATATTGTTCATGATCAAAATGCTTTTCTAGCCCCTTCCCTGAAAGGCCCCTGCAGAGGGGTCTCAAGGTTGCATTCCCCCAACAGGGGGTGGCCAGCGGAGTCAGAGAGGCTGGGGCCAGTGGCCTGTGCCGGACTGACTACTGTTGGCATTAAGCACCACCAGGCCACAAATCTGTGCTGTCCGCTTGGGCTTGGCTCTGGCTTCTGGGTCACAGGGCCCCAGGGGGTCCCCTGCCTGTGGTGTGAGCTCGAGTCCTGCACCGGAATCCAAGCCTGAAGGACTTAGATGGACTTTGATTAGACCTAGTGCAAAGCTTCCTAACCTGGTGTGTGGATATCAGGGGCATAAGGGCCACTTAAAAGCATAAAACTGTGTATCACGGAGCGCCTGAGTGGCTCAGTTGGTTAAGCATCTGACTCTTGATTTCGGCACAGGTCGTGATCTCACGGTTTGTGAGATCGAATCCTGCATTGGGCTCTGACAGTGCAGCCAGAGCCCGCTTGGGATTCTCTCTCTCTCTCTCTCTGTCTCTCTGTCTCTCAAAGACAAATAAACTTTAAAAATGTGTATCATGGGGTGCCTGGGTGGCCCAGTTGGTTAAGCGTCTGACTCTTGACTTTGGCTCAGGTCATGATCTCACGGTTGTGACATCGAGCCCTTAGACGGGCTCCACCCTGGGTGTGGTGCCTGCTTAAGAATCTCTCCTGGGGCGCCTGGGTGGCTCAGTCTGTTAAGCGTCTGACTCTTGATTTCTGCTCAGGTCATGATCTTGTGGTTCGTGAGATGGAGTCCTATGTTGGGCTCTGCGCTGACAGCGTGGAGCCTGCTTGGAGTCTCCCTCTCTTCCTCTCCGCTCCTCCCCGGCGCATGCGTATTCACACTCTCAAAAAAATATACGTATCGTGTATTCTTAGAACAGGGTTTATTTGTTTATTTTAAAAATGTTTTTAATGTTAATTTATTTTTGAGAGAGAGAGTGTGCGAGCAGGGGAGGGGCAGAGAGAGAGGGAGACACAGAATCTGAAGCAGGCTCCTGGCTCTGAGCTGTCAGCACAGAGCCCGACGCGGGGCTCAAACTCACGAACTGTGCAATCATGACCTGAGCCGAAGTCAGACGCTTATCTGACTGAGCCACCCAGGCGCCCCCTTATAACAGGGTTTATAGTTTCTTCAGACCCTCCCAGGGTTCTACAATCAACAAAAGATGAAGACTTACTACAATTCCCTACATTGCCACCTCCTCCAAGAAGTCTTCCAAGATTTCCCTTAATGTACAATGACTGCTCCCTTCTCTGTACTATCAAAGCTCTTGGTCCCCATCAGAGGACGGAGCTGGGGGGCCTCAGGATTAACTAAAGTTGCTAGCACTCCCTGTTCCTGCAAAGCTGGCTCCTGGCATATTAGAGGTGTGACCCTGCTCATCAAATCAAGTCCAAATGAAGTACGTTCTAAGTACAACTGTGTTGTTTTCCTGCTTTTCAGTTGTTTAAAGTAAGTCTTTGGCAAGTATCCCATTCATTGTATGCAAACAGTGTTACTCAGTGCTTAAAAAACTGTTTTTAGTAAAGGGGAACTGAACTACATCCTGGCCCATCCTGTTGACTCCATCCTGTTGATTCTGGTACAGCTTATCAATCCTCTGTCCAGAACCCTCTGTGTGCGAGGCCCCGTCATTTAACAGCTTGTCTCCTGACCTTCTGTAACCCTGACTGGGGTAGGCGGGGCCACGCTGAGATGATCTGTCCTCATGGCCAACGGCCCAGTTTTGAAGCTGAGAATCTTGAGTTCAACGTCTGCCTTAGGCCCCAAGCATCCTGGACCAGTCACCTCACCTGCATCTTAGAAGCCGGCTGCCGATCACACCTACCACCGGTCACAGGCACGACAGCGAATGTGAGAAAGTACTGAATGGTCACCCAAGACTAGACCAGGAAGGTCACCTAGGGAAGCACCTGTCACGTTATACTCTAGTCCCTCACGGCCGCATAGAGCACGCAGTCACGCAGGCTGCCAGGGGCCCAAGGAAGCCCTCAGCATCCAGTTTGGGGGCCGCAGGGTCTGAGTCATGATTGAAGGTCAGAGTGAAGGATGTGACGGGGGCTTGTCCTGCACCCTCCTTTCCGCCTGAAAAACTCAAGCAAAGGAACGACACGGCCCCTAAAGTTCATGTGGAGAAGGGCTGTCCTCTTCCAAGCGTTGGTTGAGGCAGCTGGCCCTGCCTGGGTCACGGTCCTCACCGCAGTGACAATGATTCAGAGCCTCCGGGGTGGAAGGGCCCCGGGGGGCCGCCCAGAACCTCACCTCCCTGTGGCAGGAGTCCACAGCGCACTCGCTCACAGAGCAGCCCGCTCGGCTCCAAAGGGCAGGACGGCGGCCCTGGTGCGGGACCCGAGCGCACATCGCGGAGCCCGCCCCGCAGCCTGGCACCGCCCTTCCCCCCTCCTGGACCAGGCGCCTTGCCTCCGCCAACCGCCGGGCAGCTGGTTCCGTCTCCAGCCCCTAAAGTAGTCACGGATTTGCCACCCAACCTAAGTCCCTGTCATCCTGGACGCCCTCCAGCTGCTCAAGGACCCTCTCAAAGTGTTGACCAATCCTGACCGCAGTGCTCCAGAAGTCCTTCGACAAAGTGCAACGGAAAAGCGTCTCCTTCACCCCGGGCACCAATACAATTTGCTTTTGTTGTAATTTTAGGAGGGGCGGGGGGAGTTCATCTTTATGGCCGTTCAAGTCATCTTGCTGGGGCTGCAGGGGCTTTGTCAGTCTGGGGACAGTCATCACACCGGGCGAGAACCTTGTGTTTGTGGCTCCTCTGCTCGCGGAATCTAGCGACACAGTCTGACACGGTCACAATTACCCAGAGCGGTGCCACCCTCCAGCTCGTTGGCATTCTTCGCCGGAGGTATCGGCGAGAAGAGATCAGGACCTGGTCACCCCCAGATGACTCCCACCCACTCCACCGCGGGTGCTCCAGCCAACCTTTCAACCCGTTCACTTCCGTCTGACTTTAGAGTTACCGGGAGGACACAGCCAGCATCTAAATCCCACGTGCAAAGCTGAGAGCGGGCCCTGAGCTCCGGAACGCTCTCCGAAGAGGGCAGAGCAAGTCTGGCGGGAGGTGCTGATGCTGGGGGTGGGGGGCTGGCTTCTAAAGGCCCCCTGCCCCAGGCCTGATAACATCTCCCTTGTCTTTGCAGCCTCGAGATCCTAAGACTCAGATTAGATCCGTCATTTCGTCATTTCTCGGCCCCAAACCCTCCAACTGCTCCCAGCTTCACTCAGCATCAAAGCCAAAGGCAGTCGTAGAGGTTGTTGATTCCCACCTGCCCTGCCCTCCCGCGGAAGCCCCTGCCCTGGCCCCCTCCCTCCGCCCACCCCTGCACAGCCTGGAATGCTATTCCCTCCTCTCCCACGATGTCCCTCTCGGTCTGTTTTGCCTCATTTGTGTTCCCCTGAGCACTTATTATGAGCTAATGTGCTCTCTCTATTTTATGTCTCTTGTTTATTATCTGTGTGTCCCCCTCCCTGAACTGTCCGCGGTTGGGGATTTCTGTCCGCTTTGCTCGTTACTGTTTGTTTCCCCAGGGCCTCCAGGATACCGGGCACACAGAAGGTGCAGAGATCTGTTGAATGAATGACTAAGGGAATGGATGAATGAATGAATGGGTTCCCACCCACCATTCATTTGCTGATGTCTGGCGCTCTCTTTTTAAGAATCCGGAGGACTCCTTTTTGGAGCGCTAACGCCTCCCGCACTGGCCGCACCGCAGGCGCACATGCTGGCGTCTCAACAGATTCCCTTGTCGCCTTCTCATTTGGCTTTAACTTTTCCTGACCTTCATGGTTCATCTGAATAATGCGTTTCAAATGTTTCCTTTCAAATATCTTATGTACTTAGTGTATTTCTGGATTGTCTTTTGAAGGCAACAACAGGGAGAGCCTCTTAGAACATTCTAGGCGGGGGTGGTGCTTTCGCACAGGATAAATGAGGACAGTATGTTGGGTCTGGAGTCCTTCCGGCGCTGATGCCCAGGACTCTGTTGGATTTTGATGGCGGTGGCAGGTTGGGACAAGGTCCTTGTGGGAACATGTTGCAGTGGCCGTGACAATCAGATGGCTTTCCCGGGGAGAAAGGACAGCCAAGGGCTACCTTCTCATAAATAAGGCTGGGGTCATTTCTCAGTGATGACCTCAGCAAGCAGGGTAAGTAGCCATAATGACGAAGACGTCTGAGGGTTCTGTGCAGGGGTCACAGCCAAGGCCCTGAGAAGCTGGAGGCTCACGAGAGCCTGGACGCGAAGCAAGGACTAGAGGCCAGGCTAGGTAGCCTGAATGTGAGCTCGCTGACTCAGGCTTAGCATTACTAGATCTAGTGAGCATTCTCTGAAGCTCGGATAGACAAGCTGGCGACTGTAGGATAAAAGCTGAAAGTTCTAGGGGCGCCTGGGTGGCTCAGTCGGTTAAGTGTCCGACTTTCGCTTAGGTCATGATCTCGCGGTTCATGGGTTCGAGCCCCGTGTCGGGCTCTGTGCTGACTGCCAGCTCAGGGCCTGGAGCCTGTTTCAGTCTGTGACTCCCTCTCTCTCTGACCCTCCCCTGCTCACGCGGTCTCTCTCTCTCTCCTAGAAATAAATAAAACATTAAAAAAAAAAATCCTGAAAGTTCTAGGGGCCCCTGGGTGGCTCAGTCGGTTAAGCATCAGACTTCAGCTCGGGTCATGATCTCGTGGTTCATGGGTTCGAGCCCCGTGTCGGGCTCTGTGCTGACTGCCAGCTCAGGGCCTGGAGCCTGTTTCAGTCTGTGACTCCCTCTCTCTCTGCCCCTCCCCCACACGCGCTCTGTGTCTCTTTCTCTCAAAAATAAATAAACACTAAAAAAAATTTTTTTTAAAGCTGAAAGTTCTTCATATGCTAGTTGGGAAATTTGGGCCCCTCGATCCCTTGAAAGCTACAGGTTGAAAATAACATTTCCCGGGCACCCAGGTGGCTCAGTCGGTTAAGCATCCGACTTCAGCTCGGGTCATAATCTCACAGCTGGTGAGATCAAGCCCCACATCAGGCTGTCCGCTGTCAGCACAGCCCACTTCGGATCCTAGGTCTCCCTCTCTCTCTGCCCCCCCACCCCGCTGGTTCTCTCTCTCTCTCAAAATTATTAAATAAACTTAAAAAATAATATTAACATCTCTTATAAGAGTTGAAATAAACCCATGGCAGACAGGTACCTGGAGGCTGTTGAGATAGTTGAGCAATGGGAGTGAGCTTCCCGTCCACCGCGGGCACATTTCCCAACCCTGAGCTGTTTCTGTTTTCAGTCAGTGGGATCTGATGAGTAGCAAGAAAGACTGAGATCGGGAGTGAGGAGGACAATTGGCTTCTGCAGGGGTCTCTTCCTCCCAACTCGGGGAGCTTCGCAGTCTGGTGTTTTTCTGGGAGGCTGATCCATGAAATGAGACTGTTAAGGCAGGCCAGGATCTCAGGGGCCATTGCGCCTTCTCTCACTGTATGGGGTGCCTCTCTGCTGCAGCCCAGAGAAGGTAGTTCCTTTCCCGGGGTTATAGCAGAGCGCCCAGGTAAGCCAGGCCACAGCTGGCATGGGTCCAGTTGTGCGGCCTTAGTCCCCAGGGGAAGCGGGCGGGGCGGTAAGAGGGAGGTGTTTGCCCATTCATGACACAGCCCAAATTGTAAGGCCCATTGACCTGATGCTACAGGCTGAAAGGCTTTTCCTAGATGCCACAGGTTGGACAGGAGACCTACCTTTTTGCTCCAAGATGCAGCAAATGGGAGCCTGGTCCTTTTCCCAGAAACTTCTGGCAAAGTCTGCATTCAGGGTGAGGATTGGCGGGGAGGGAAGTGGGGGACAGGCCATTGACCTTCATCACCCATCATTGTTTAAAGTTAATTTATTTGAGAGAGAAAGAGAGCAAGTGTACAAGTTAGGGAGGGGCAGAGAGAGAGAGAGAGGAAGAGAGAGAATTCCAAGCAGGAATGCAGAGCCCGATGTGGGGCCTGAACTCACAAAATGGGGAGATCACGACCTGAGCCAAAGTTGGACGCGTAACCCACTGAGCCACCCAGGCGTCCCGCCCATCACTGTTTAATACAGCTACTTTGTCCTGGTGACTCTGGGTCCCACAAGAATCCCTGTCAGGACCCCTCTCCACTCTTCTTCCGTTTTCCTATTTTTATTTGTACTGGCCTGACTCAGAGTCTGAGCTATGACTCGCCGCCTACCTCCCCAACTCCCTGTCCCAATCCACAATATTGTCTTTCTTTGCCTCTGTCCTTTCTCCAGTTCCAATGGGCTGCCTAGTCTTTGATGAGTTGGTTTCTTGCACCCGGAGTGACCTTTTTTTTTTTTTTAAATATTTTTATTTATTTCTAGGAGAGAGAGAGACAGCGTGAGCGGGGGAGGGTCAGAGAGAGAGGGAGACACAGACTCTGAAACAGGCTCCAGGCTCTGAGCTGGCAGTCAGCACAGAGCCCGACGCGGGGCTCGAACCCACGAACCGCGAGATCATGACCCAAGCGAAAGTCGGACGCTTAACCGACTAGGCCACCCAGGCGCCCCACCGGAGTGACCTTTATACATCCCTTCTGGTTGGAACCCTTGACTCAAATGCTACCTCCTTCCTGAAGCCCTTCCGTGGGCCTTTGTCATAGATTTTGTTATTGATTAACAGCTCCACTGGGCTCCCACTGCATAGTGTCCCCCTCCCCCCATGAATGAGCAATTCATGTCCACCTAGAACCTCTGAACATGACCTCGCTTGGAAATAAGGTTTTTGGAGATGTGATCCTTTAACGGTCATTCATTCCTGGTTGAGGCTTCATTACACATTGACTGGTATCGTTATACGGAGAGGAGGGGACGTAGAGACAGAGACAGAGGGGGGAAGGCCACATGAGGGGACGAGATCCAGCCTGGAGCGCCAGGAGCCACAGGAGCAGTAAGAGGTAAGGAAGGAGTCTCCCGTAGTGTCCTCCAAGGGAGTGGGGCCCTGCCGATCCATTCTGGCGGCCAGACGAAACGAATACACACTGTAATTTGTGCCTTGACTCGAAACACCTAGCCCTGTCTCTGGGTCTTTCTTCATCTCTGTTGTGCCTACCGCCTCTCCAGGCTTAGAGCTATACCAACCAGCTGACAGACACCTCAAGCAGGTTCGGTGAACTTGACGGTCATCATGGCATAGATGGGCTCGGGCCTGCCCTAGTGCCCGTCAGAGAAGGATAAGGGACTTGCTGAATGGCCGGGGGGATTGGATTCATGAATCCACATAAAGGGCTAGCTCCTGGCTCCCTGCTTGAGGAACGAGGCTATCGACCCACATGCTGTGAACTCGGTAATAGCAAAGCGATGTAACTCCAAGCCAGTTCACACTGAGTCCTGGCTCCACCTCTCCTTCGTGGATGGATAAGGTCGTCTTTGTTTGCCCCTGGCTCCACGGGCCTGCAATCCCAGCCCGGGGCTCTCATCCAGCCGCTTGCCTCATATTGGAGCAAAATGTGGAAGAGCCACTGCAAATACTTCCACACAAACAGTCCACTTCTCGTCCTCCCGGGGCCTGCTAAAACTCTGTCAAAGTCAAAGACGTCGGAGGCTGTGCCAGCTGACTAGCTAGCCGGCCGGGAGCCTTGAAGGGGGGGAAGAGGGATGCACCCAAGCTCTGTGAATGCTTTCATGGAAGGAATTCCGGGGGAGCACAGAAAATTTAAAAAAGGAGAGTAGTGGGAATAACCCAGTAGGAGCCTTCCGTTTGGGGAGCCTCACCATGGCCACCCCTGCCTTGGGTAACCTCAAGATGACATGGGTAAGAACAGATGTTTTCAGGTGAGGAAACTTCCAACTCCTAGAGCCTTTGTGTCCCTTTAAGAAAAACCCTTGTTTGGGGGCACCTGGGTGGCTTAGTCGGTTAAGCGTCCTTAAGCGTCCGACTTTCGACTTTCGCTTAGGTCATGATCTCGCGGTTCGTGGGTTCGAGCCCCGCGTCGGGCTCTGTGCTGACTGCCAGCTCAGGGCCTGGAGCCTGCTTCAGTCTGTGACTCCCTCTCTCTCTGACCCTCCCCTGCTCACGCTGTCTCTCTCTCTCTCCTAGAAATAAATAAAACATTAAAAAAAGAAAAGAAAAACCCTTGTTTGGGTCACGTTTGTAGCCTGAGACACACTTCCACCCACAAATATTGCCGAAGATCATGATGAGAAATGGGGTTGCCACTCTTTCCCAAAAGTAAAGAGACTTCTCTTCTGGATATGCCACCTGTTGGCAGAAGGGCTTTCTTCCTTCTTTCGTTTTTGGGGGCCTTCCCCCTCCAGATCCGACCCCGCCCAGATCCCGCCCAAATCCGGGTTGGAAGGGCTCTCCGATGCAGCCCGTACTTCCGTACCGCTGCCGCCAGGGAGGAGAAAGGCAGTCCTCTCAGGCGCAAGCAAGTTCACCTGTCTCCCATCACTGCAGGCTGCAAGGGGGTGCACCCTCCCCAGCTCTCTGCAGCCACTACAGGACCACCCTGAAAGCCCACAGTTCACCCACCCCATCCGGCAGGCTCCTGTAAATTCCCCACTGCACAACACCCTTTGCTCCGAAGCCCAACAGGTCCCCCAGACACTCCTGGGCTGGGGATTGTCCCAGGGCCCTCTCTCACTGGCCCCAGACAGACTCAGGCAGATTCCAAATTCCCCACCATGGCGGCAAGTGGAGGGCTGGTTAAGAAACATCTCTAGTAATTGACCAGACAGTTAGGAGTTAGAGGAGGCATCCCCGTTCATCTTGAAGGGGCTGATGACTAAACCTAAGCATGAACGTCCCTGGAAGTCTCACAGGCCCCCACGGATCCTGCTTCTGGTGACTCGATACCAATTTAAGACACATTTCGGATTGGCCCTGCGTTTATTCCCTGGGAGAAAATGGCCATTCCAAGTAGGGTGCGAGGGACCGGGCTCCCAGCGGATGAGCCTGTGGGGTGCCACTGCTCTATTTCACTGCCTCCCCCTCCCATGCCATATACTTCTTTAATTTAGGGTTGTTTATACTAGTCAAGTTTTTCCAGATGACAAAAAGAGTTCTTCGTAAGCCTACTGCAGCCAGTTACAAAAGCAGTAAAAAGAGACCAGGACTTGGGCCAGCTGGAAGAGTCTGAAGAAAGTTTCTGCGGGATGCAGACAGCTAAGGAATGACAATCACACGCCACTGTCCCAAACCCCACATGTCCCCACAAGGACACCTTCATCTGCCATTCCGGTCCCCTCCCCCGCTCCCCCACCCCTCCACAAAGCGCTCTGGGAGACTTTCGATGGGCATCACCCCAGGGCAGTGAAACTGCTGAGTACAACTCTTACTTCTCCTTTTTCAGTGCGTCCAAGGGTTAAAAACACTTCCGAACTACTCTTCCAACTGCAAGGTCAAGCAGCTGTCCAAACCACCCAAGGAGAAGCAGGAGCCAGGGACAGCCAACTCCAGCTAGCTGGGCCACCACGGTCCTCCCCTCCCCCACGCGGGCCCGGCAGGGGAAGAGTTAATCGGCCATCAGCTTTGGCCAATAGTTCAGGCTCCAAAGTTCAGTCCCAGTCTGAGCCACCCCGGAGGAATTGTAAATCTCAGGGCAGTATTTAACAAAACAAAAGCAACCTGGAATTACAAGCAGGTTTGGTTTTCTACAGTACATATTTACTTAATCCCCTAGGTATGTGGCTCCATGTCAGATCAGCTGGCTTTGCTGGCCCTTCCCCCCCCCCCGCCCCCCCTTGCTTTAAACAGTCAAAGTTTCAAACTAATTCCCTTGTTTTTGCTCTTCCTCCTCACAGGGCCGGCTCGAGACAGTCTGGCCTGCCAGCCTCCAATGTCTCTCTCTCTCCTTTGCTCTAGTCACCGGGTGAGTCAGCCTGGCTTGGGTCAGAGTTGGGTGACAGCCGGCTCACCCTCCCCAACTCCCAGGCACCAGGTCTGGGAAAACCAGAGGGAAGAGATGCTGTAACCAACCAAAAAGCTAAAGACAGCCCTGGGGAGGGGGAGGGCCCTCCCCACAGTGCCACCGCCCCATTTACTGGGGAGGGATGCCCTCTGGGGCTGTATCTGGGGGGAGGGGGCAGCGGCTGAAGGTGAGAACAAGGGCTCTTTATGGGCTGCCGGTTACCCGTGTTCCCCTCTTTCTAGATTTCCAAACACCTGGGTGTGGGAGTGCCTGTCAGGCCTGGCTAGGCATCCAAGACCGCTCCCCCCTTTCAAACCCGAACCAAGTACCCCTCTCTTCGTGCCTCCAGAGCCGCAGCCGCCCAGGTTGGGGCTGGGAAGCGGGTTGCCAAGGAAAATACGAAGCCAGCTAGCAGGCGGCTCCCAGCTCTACCCAGGAGCGCACACACCCTGCGCGCACCAGGGTGGCGGCATCGAGGGCAAGAAACACAACACCTTCCTTCGCGAGGGAGGAACGTGGAAAATGGGTGGGGCTCCTAAGTTTCGGGGAGGGGGGGAACGGCCGACCGCCCCCCCCCCGCCCCGGTCCCAAAGGAGCGGACCAGCTCCGGACCTGCCAAAAAAAGGCAGTCTGGTGCCCGGGAAAATGTACGAGGTGAAACCGACTAGCTCAGCACTCGCGGGTGGCGCCCAGGGTGGGGTGGCGGGCGACTCCGCCGCGCGCGGGTTCCGGCGGCCGCGGCAGGTGGGGCGCCCCTCGCCTCGGCCCCCAACCCCAGGAGTCGCGGCGCCCCGTACCTTTCTGGCGCCGCGTTCTGCGAACTCGCGAGCGAGCTGGCGCCCGATGCCTCTCCCGCCGCCGGTGATGAGCACGTTCTCACGCGACAGGTCCCGGAGCTTGGCGGGCAGCACCCGTCCGACGGCTGCTTTGGCCACCAGATAGATCATCTGCAGAGGGAACACCACCAGCGCGCCCAGCCATTTCCACACCATCCTCCGCGCGGCGGAGCCAGGCAGGGGGGGCGAACCTCCCCGGACCGAGCAAAAACAGGAATTAAAAAAGAAAACACCCCGAACAATAATAAATAAACCGAATGAAGG
>NW_027530007.1:36384-37562 GCF_008692635.1 Crocuta crocuta | reverse complement strand
AGAAAAAAAAAAAAAAAAAAACACAGAGAAAGAAAAAGAAAAAAGAAAGAGGGGGAAAAAAAAAAAAGATAAATCCTCCTCGGAGGAGAAAAAGCGTCTGAGAAGGTTGGGACTGTGAGAGGGCTGGAGGGGAAGCCGGAGGTGGAAAGTTCTAACAAGAAGTTTCTTGCCCCAGCAGTCGTTTCGGCTGGGGAATTCTCAGGTAATGTTTNCTGATTTCAAAGTGCAAGATTTAAAAAAAAAAAAAAAAAAGGCCGTTTCCAAATTGTAGCGCCCCCCCCCACCCCTTCTCCAGGAAAGAAAAAAAAAAAGTGGTGGTGGGGGGGAGTGCTTGGAGCTCCCAATTTCAGCCCGCGAAAGTCTCCCGACTCATTGCTATTCTTGGGCTCAGGAAATTGCTTAAACGCGATCTGATTGCCAGCAACGTGCAGGAGAAGTGGGGGGTCCCGGTGTCAGTTTCTCTACGTGCATGGCTCGCCCTCGCGCGCGCTCGCTGTCTCCGGCTCTCTCCCTCCCGCTCCCAGCAGAGGCCGGGAGTTGCCGCTCGATCCGGCTCCCTTTCTCTCCCCCGTTAGCATTTATTGCCTTCTTTTTGTCCTTTCCAACTTGGAGAGGGCCCGGGTGCCGGGCGCGTGTGGATCGGACGCCCTCGTCAGCGCCGCCTTATTCACTGGCTCCCGGGGCAGCAGCGGCGCGGAGCGAGAGGGCTGCCCTTCTTCCCCCCCCATTTTTTAATACCCCATTAAGTCTGATTGACAGTTAAAGTTGTTCGGAGGCTCCACTACCGTTNCACCCGGGCTCGCTCCGACTCGCGCTCTCCCGGGCAGGCTCCCCTCTCTGCAAGCCGGGACTTGCCGGCGACGTCCCTGAGGGCTCGCGGCAGTAACTCGAACACGCTGGAACCGACTCCTGAGAACCGGCTCCCTCCCTCGAGACGTTCCTCTCGGCCGGGGACGCGGTCTCCCCGAGCCGGGGGCGCCCGCGGGCCAGGTGCCGGGTCCTGCNCCCCTACAGGTAGGACCAGGAAACCACTCCCGCCCTTTGCCCAGACGCCTTCTGTCTTCACTTAGCGTTGCACTTTCTTAGTCTGCCCGAGTCCTTCTTGTTGCTGGGGGGAAACAGCTGGGGAGCAGGATTTTGTTTTGAGAGGGGTGGGGGGGGGGGGGGGGGCGGGGGAC
>NW_027530007.1:34790-35380 GCF_008692635.1 Crocuta crocuta | reverse complement strand
CCCAAGGTGCCAATAAAAGCCCCGTAAGATTAGCTGGGAGCATATTTATTGCTCATCTGGGGTAGAATTACCTTGAGTGACAGCAATTTCTTTAATAACAAAAGCCTGCAAACAAGACGTCCTCCACCGGTGACCCCTGCGCTGTGCAGGCAGCGTCTTCTGTCTCGGGGTCCCCCTGGGCTGCCCCAGCCTGGCACCCACCTCGCCACCTCGTGCCCTCCCCCCGGGGGAGAATGCCTCCTCTGCTGGAGGCTGGGAGCCTGCTATTTAGAGATGTCTGTTGCGGGAAGCCTGGGAGGTGAGTCAGGAACAGGCAGCCCCAGTTAAAAGTGCTGATGGGACTTGCCTCCCACTGCCCCTGGGCTGCCGGGCCAGGAGGGGAGGGCATGAGCCAGGGAGCTACCCTATAATCTGGGACAGTGGTTCTCCAGTGCCAGGCTTGTTCAGGCGAGGAAGCTGGGCCTCACCCCCAGACAGTCTGATTCAGCAGGGCTGGGTGCACCGGAATCCGTGTGTTCCACCTGGATCTGCCGAGGATCCGGTGGGAGAACTGCTTTCAGAAAGGCTGACGGGGGGGGCAGCGGCTGGGG
>NW_027530007.1:28990-33858 GCF_008692635.1 Crocuta crocuta | reverse complement strand
AAGACCCTCTCCTTCTGGGGAGAGGTTCTGCAGGCCAGGGTCCTCCTTCCCTGGTGAATTGGGGAACTCATCTGGATGGCTACTGGAAGAACAGGAAAGGTTTGGATGCGTGGGGTTGGAGGAGAAATTCTCCTACACTGAGGGTTTACATTCTGACACTTAATCCTCTCATTGACCTTGCAGTGGGGGTGTTGTAGCTCGGTTTTCCTGGTTCCCCAGCCAGAAACTACAGGAGGGAGGGATTCAAATATGGACCTGATTTCTCCTCCCATCCACCCCACTGGGGCACAAGAGGGCGAGAGAGGTGGAGGAGGAGGCTCCCTCCGGTCTCCATTCAACCCTCCAAAGTGTGACCAGAGGGAGGGCAGGCCGTTGCCCTCATCCCATTCCCAGATCAGGGCTGAAGATGGACTCCATCAAAGCGCCTGACCCTTCCCACCTTGGAGGTCTGTAAAAACGGAAAAGAAATCCCAACCTGAGAGAGACCGGCCCTTTCCACCCACCACGCCTGGTGTCATCAGGCGTGCTAATTAATTAGTCCCTGGGGAAGCCTGGAGCTGGAACCCGGGACCTCAGCCCCAGTTGTCATCCGTTATCCTCGGAGCCGCCTAGTGGCCTGCCTGCGACACTACACGTCCAAGCCGCCCCAGCCTCGGCCTCTGGTGTCCTGCTCACTTACCAGCTATTCTTTTTCCTTGAGACCTTTCTCTCACGTACGGGCAACAACCCAAGCCTAAAAGGGCCTGCGAAGATCATAGCCCCACCTCGCCACACGCCTGCCGCTTTATGGAGGGGGAAACGGAGGCACAGAGATGTTAAGCAATTCATGAACACAGTGGCATGTTCACCTGTGTCCCCTGGTCCCCAACATGCGACCTGCCCCCTCCCGACGATGCCAGGGCAGCTGGGGGACCACTGCGTCCTGCCTACATTTCCCCTGGGTGTGTCTGGGATGGAAGGCAGGCAGCGGGCAGACAGGAGGTTGAGGACCCACACTGACCTTTAGGGTATCAGGCCCCTTGATACATATACTCATTTAAGAAATGAGCCAGTCTGGGGGCAGCTGGGTGGCTCAGTCGGTTAAGCAGCCAACGTGGGCTCAGGTCATGATCTCGCAGTTCATGAGTTTGAGCCCCACGTTGGGCTCTGTGCTGACAGCTCAGAGCCTGGAGCCTGCTTCGGATTCTGTGTTTCTGTCTCTCTCTGCCCCTCCCCTACTCATGCTCTGTATCTCTCTCTCTCAAAATTAAATTAAAAAAAAAAGAAAGAAAGACATGAGCCAGTCTGCAGAGGTGGGTGTCATCACAGAAACAGGCACAGCAAATCTAAGTGACTCACAGAAGGCCACATGGGATGGTCCCCTGTCCTCTCCCAGCCATCAGCTTTGGGGTGAAATCAGCATGCAGAGGAACAAGTCAGGTGATCCTAAAAGGTGCTGGGTGTTGGCTTATGGCCTGGAAGCAGACACCTTTTTTCTACCTGTTCCACCTTCAGGATGTGGATTTTGTGAGCCTGGCGGTCCGAGAAGATGAGGTTGAAAGGGCACTGGGCTGGGATGTGTCCAGTCCAGCTGGCGGGCCCAGAGGATCCCTGTGGCTTGGCTTTAGTGAGAAATGCACGGGACAGGACCCCTTCCTGTCTCCCCAGCCCCTTGTCCTTTGCTCTTGGTACCCCTCCTCCCTTAGTTTCCTTGGGGACAGTAGGTGTGGGGAATTTAACTTTAGGGCGAAGTTTGAAATTTCGCATCCCAGCCCAGGGAGAGGGCCCCACAGTGCCTCCCCTCCAACACCCACCAAAAAAAAAAAAAAGTGAAAGGAGCCTTTGTGGGTTGGATGGAATGGGGGGTGAGCTGTCGCCTGGAGAACTAACTTTTTCCATGACTCAGCTCTCCTGGCACAGGGCAGGCACGGAGGTACAGAGACCCGGCAGGGCAGTTGGGGACCCGCCTCCCAGCCCAGCGCCAGCCGGTGTCAGGGTTAGCGGTGGGCCCCCGGGAGAGCCTGTCAGCAGCAGAACTTGTTGGCCTTGGATAGGCCACCGGGCTGTAACCGTCTCCCCCTCTCACCGCCCACTGGGTCCCCTATTTTTTACTTAGCATCACAGCCCCAGCCCCAAGCACATGAACGCTCATGGATCTTTCTTTATCACCAGCTCAGCTGAGAGCTGGAAAAATAAACGGGCATCAAGCCTTGCCTTTTATTTATGAGGCTCAGAGAAGGTAAGAAAGTCGCCCAAGATCACAAGCTAAGAGATGAAGATGGGGCTGGAATCCTCGTCGAACGCTCTAAGTTCTGTCTGCTTTACCCGTGGATGTCCCTCAGAACGGGTAGGATTCCCTGGGGCGCTGGTCAAATACAGATTCCTGGGCTTCCAGCCTAGACGAGGAGGGTCGGGGCCCACGAAGGTGCATGCAGGCCAGGCAGGAGATCGTTGGGTGCCCAAAGTTTGAGAACCTTCCAGTGCTGTCTCTCTGTGGCCCCTCGGCACTTTCTCACAGCCCCCGCATGAAGGTTTCCCTGCCTCTTCCACCGCCGTGCAAGCCCTTCCCTCCTTGGCACTTACGCTGTATCATGGCGCTGTGCCCTCACTCACGGACTGTTCTGGGTTCTTGTCAGCTCTAGAAACCTAACGGGGGGAGAAAACAGAAGCTAGAGGAACAGACGTGCTCTCACTCACCTATTCAGTCCATCCACCAGGCAGCCAACCGTCACGGAGTCCCTTACCTGGGCTGCTCCTGCCAGGGCCGGAGGTGGGGCAGGATGGGTCAGAGAGGAGCAGCTTGGGTTCCAGCCCCAGCTCCGCCATCGCCATCGCCCCCACCTCCAGCTTCCTCGTTCCGCCAGGGTGGATGATGACAAGGAGAGAATGAGGTACTCCTAAAACCCCCCGCCGGGAGCTCGGTGAGTGCCAGCGTTTGTTGTCATGGGGCAGGGTCCTTGTTCGTCAGGGCCTTGTAACCTTGCTAAGGAGCCGGTCTGGCCACATGCGGAGAAATGTTTTGTGGGGTTGCTGGACTGCCCCCGAGCAGGGCTTCCGGAATCATCTCACCAGGCTGGGTACTTCCTCATGTCACCCTGTTACCTTCCACTCCCATAGCTGCCAACACACTTTCTCCAGGACCTTTTCTCTCTGGCCAAGTCAACTACCTATCTACCTTGCAATGTTTCCTTTAGCTCACGTGCTATTTCTTTTTTTTTCCGGGTTATTCTTCCTAGCTGCCCCTGAATCCCCAGTGCCCTTGCCTTAACCAGGACCCCGCTCCCCCCCCCACACACGTGTTTTCCTCCCTCCCAATACCTGCACTATACCTGACTCTCACACCAGCCTGGGAGCTTCTCAGGAGTGGAGGCTGGACCGCCTTGGACGTGTGGCCCATGCAGTGGCACGGGGCCCCCATTGCGGTTAATGTTCTGCTGTCACCATCTTGAAACTGGTAATTAAAAAAAAAAAAGTTGATTGATTTATTTTTTATTATTATTTTAAATGTTTATTTATTTTTGAGAGAGACACAGAGTGAGAGCAGGGGAGGGGCAGAGAGAGAGGGAGACACAGAATCTGAAGCAGGCTCCAGGCTCGGAGCTGCCAGCACAGAACCCGACGTGGGGCTCGAACTCACAAACTGTGAAGTCATGCCCTGAGCCGAACTCGGATGCATAACCGACTGAGCCCCCCAGGCTCCCCAAAAAATGTTGATGTATTTTTGAGAGAGAGAGGACAGGGGAGGGACAGAGAGAGGTGAAGATAGAAAATTTGAGGCGGGCTCTGCACTGACAGCACAGAGCCCGATGTGGGGCTCCAACTCACAAACTAGAGATCATGACGTGAGGGGAATTCGGACGCTCAACCGACTGAGCCGCCCAGGCGTCCTGAAACTGGTCATTTTTTAACTTGTGTGATTTCTTAAGTGAGGCTGTACCTTATCTCCCCCAGTAAGGAATCTGAGTCACTGACATGAAGCCTCGGGAGCGAAGTGAAATATTTCAAATGTGTCTCCATTCACTTACTCACTCACTCACTCACTCACTCACAGTTACTGTGTGCCAGGCCCTGTTTTAGATGTCAGAGAGACAGCAGTGAGGACATCAAGGTCCCTGCCCTCATGGGGCGGACATCCGGGTATTGCCGGGAGGTGAAGTGTGGCAGGAAGAGTATAGGCAGGGTGGGGGACGGAGAGGTGAGAGTGGACAGGGGTTCAAGTGATGGCCGTAGGCTGAGCTGCTGTTCACTGGGCCCGGGTGGGGGGGGGTCGGGAAGGCCCTGCTGAGGCAACACTGAGGCAGAGCCCTGAGTGGGGTGCGGTGTGAGACCACGGAAATCTGGGTGAAGAAGCGGAGGGGAGGAGCTCTCCCCAGGGCCGGGATCTGCCCGCCCAGGCAGGCTCTGGTGGGTTCTGTGGGCTCCGTGTGAGTGGACGCTGGGACAGGCCGTGTTTATTCTGGCTGCCAGGACTGGGTGGAATCGCAGGCCGCAGCCAGGGCTGGGAATGTGGCAGCAACACAGACGGGCCGGGACGGGGTGAGGGTGAAACCCGAGAGATCTCAGCTGAAGCCAGGAGGGCACCCAGCGGTCGTCACTTGCCTCCAGGTTGGTCACACAGCCCTAAATCAGGGCGTGGAGGGTAGGGGTGAGGATGGCTCCAGGGTTGGCATGCCCGGCTTCGGATCCAGGCTCTGCCGCTTCCGAGCTGTGTACTTTTGGGCAGGCGATTTGCCCTTCTGAGCCTCTGTGTTCTCATCTCTAAAATGGACATTTTACCACCTACAGAGATAATGTCTTTGAAGGGCTTGGTATCTGGCAGGAAATGATGCTCAGTGGGTGTTCTCTTCCTTTCTCCGGGCTACATGTCCTCAAGGCACCTCAAGGCTATC
>NW_027530007.1:0-27651 GCF_008692635.1 Crocuta crocuta | reverse complement strand
CAGTAGGGTGTAAAAAGCCTCCCCTGGCACTAGAGTGAGCCCAGAGCTGGGGCCATAGGAGTGCTCAGTCCTTACCCTGGGCCAGGAGTCAGCAAATCTTTTCTGTAGAGGGCTCCTTGGACCAACTTGCAACAACTTGACTCTGCTGTTGTAATAACAGACAACATGTAAATAGACAATATGTAAGGTGCTATAGATGTGGCCTCTCTAATGATCATGGTCCTGTGCCAATAAAACTTTATTTATGGACACTGCAACTTGAATTTCTTATAATTCACACGTCATGAAGCATCATTCTTCAAAATCAAAAGTTTTGATTACTTTTTAAAATGTTTTTTATTTATTTTTGAGAGACAGAGAGAGACAGAGTGTGGGGGAAGGGCAGAGAGAGAGGGGGACACAGAATCTGAAGCAGGCTCCAGGCTCTGAGCTGTCAGCACAGACTCTGACTCAGGGCTCAAACTCATGAACTGTGAGATCATGACCTGAGCCCAAGTCGGACACTTAACCGACTGAGCCACCCAGGCGCCCCTGATTACTTTTTTAATGTAAGAACCAGGGACACCTGGCTGGCTCAATTGGTTAAGTGTCCAACTTTGGCTCAGGTCTTGGTCTCATGGTTTGTGAGTTCGAGCCCCGTATCAGGCTCTGTGCTGTCAGTACAAAGGCCACTTCAGATCCTCTGTGTCTCTCTCTCTGCCCCTCTTCCCTTTCTTTCAAAAAAAAAAAAAATTAGAACCATTCTTAGACCTGCAGACTGTACACAGAAAAGACTTGGGCCAGACTTGGCTCGTGGACTGTAGTTTGCCATTTTCTACCCTCGGCTACCATTGAGCCAGCAAATGTCCATCTTTTAAGACCTGAGAAATATATGAAGTGTGAATCACAGAAAAGCAGAATCTGTTTCTGTTTCTCTTTCTGGAAATGTCTTCATAGGGACTGGCTCACAGTAATGTCCACTGTAAGAAATAGAGTCCCTTTAGGGGCTTGTGGGTGACTCAGGCAGTTAAGTGTCCAACTTCAGCTCGGATCATGATCTCATGGTTTGTGAGTTCGAGCCCCGAGTCGGGGTCTGTGCTGACAGCTCAGAGCTTCAAGCTTGCTTTGTATTCTGGGTCTCCCTTGCTCTCTGCCCCTCCCCTGCTTGTGCTGTTTTTCTTTCTCTCTCAAAAATGAACATTAAATTTTTTTTTAAAGTAGAGTCCCTAGGGAGACGGAATGTATTGAGAAATTTTTTAAAAAGGCAGTAAGATGTCAGAATCTAGAGATGGATTTAAGTCATCACAACTAGCCACCGTTTATTGTGCGCTCACCACACCCTGAGTGCTATTTGAAGATGCTCAAATGTGGTATCTCATTTAGTCCTAACAAATGAGGACGCCGAGACCCCCAAACATTGTCACTTGCCTGAGGCCATTTGTACATTCTCATGCAGGAGGTAGACCTGCCACTTATTATTTTTTAATGTTTATTTATTTATTTTGAGAAAGAGAAGGGAGGAGGGCTGGAGAGAGAGGCGGAGAGAGAACGCCCTGTCAGCACAGAGCCTGACACAGGGCTCAAACTCAAACTGTGAGATGGTGACCTGAGCAAAACCAGGGGTTGGACGCTTAACCGGCTGAGCCACCCAGGTGTCCCTCTGCCATTTATTAGGAGAGCTCTCTTTAACATGATGACAAAGACAGCCCAGTCCCTGCCTGCAGGAGACAGGCCGCTTGGCTTTGCAGGCACGTCCCAGATGCCTCAGGCCCCTGCTCCCTCTGTCACATCGGGCTGCTGTCTCTCTGTGGACAGGGACACAGGGCTCCATTCTGCCAGCTCTGGTTCCATTGCTTGGGCAATGATTTCAGTGTCTTTTTGCGGTTTGCTCTAACCAATTTATAAAAACGAGTAGAGAGGGGCTCCTGGGTGGCTCAGGCGGTTACACGTCCGACTCTGGACTTCGGCTCAAGTCGTGATCTCATGGCTCTTGGTCTCAAGAAACCCCACATGGGGCTCTGCGCTGGTGGGGTGGAGCCTGCTTGGGATTCTCTCTCTTCCTCTCTCTGCCCCTCCTCCACTTGCTTTCTTTCTCTCTCTCTCTAAATAAAAAAATAAACCTAAAAAAAGAGTAGAGAAATAGACAACTTAATCAACATTATTATTTTACGTTTTCCTGAGCACTTAGCAGACACCAGGTCCCCAGGCTTCACGTGGATTATTTCACTTAGCCACAAAAGCCACACCAACTGATGCGACATGGTTGCGATTGCCATCCCCATTTAACAGATGAGGAAATGGAGGCACACGCAGGAGGAGCACCTTGTCCAGACTGTGCAGCTTTGAGTGGTATTGCCGAAACAGATATGGGATAATCAGATCTCCTGGACTTTAGTGAACGTGTAGCCTTAGTCAGGTGCTGGTTGAAGCTTACGCTGGTGTGGTCAGTCATGAAGGGAAAGAACAATGACACACCCACTCCACATTGTGTCATGTGCACAATATTCGTAATATACTCCCTCATTAAAAATTTAGTCTAATAAGCAGGACATAATTGGGAATTCTATACTTTTTTTAAGCTCCCTGGAAAGAGAAGTCTGTTTTCCCACAGTTCTGGCAGTAAAACCCTTAAAGTGTTAGGACACAAATTTGTATCAGCAGCATGATCCCGCGCTGGGAAAGAAAAAGCCTAAAGTCCATATTCATATTTATTTAGTTAACCATTTGGTTGGGATTTACTGGGTGTCGGGCAGTATATGAAATGCCTCCCATTCGCTGAACTTAATCTCATTTAATCCAAATGGCTCCTTTGAGGAACGATCTATATTCCCTGCTTACATCCATGGAGATGAGGGTCAAGCAGCTTGGTCAAGGTCCCGGAGCCAATGAGTGGCAGTTACGGAATTCAAATCTAACTCAGCTTTACTTCAGAGCCCGTTCTCCCTGCTTTTCTGTCTCCCTGCTCTGGACACTTGTCTCTCCCTGTTGCTCTCTGCTTGCGCGCGTACACACACACACAGAAGACAGAGGGAACGCATCGAAAACATTAACAGTCGCTGCCTCTGGGTGATAGTAGTACCTGTAGTTTCTCCTTTTCATGTCTTTTTACACATTCCTAAAGTTCTATAATGAGTTTATATGAAGAAAAATCCACTCGATGATCTTTTTGTACAAGTCTGCTTGTGTTAGAGTCAGCAGGGTACAGGGGTTCTGGTGTGAGGCTGCAGAGCTCCTGACCATGGGCCTCTTCAAAAGTCTGCTAACAAGTAAGACCGGGGAGTCAGAACCTTTACCTCTTGGAACTGCCTATCCATCCTATAATACCTTGCTTTGTAAGAAAGTGCTGTGCATAAATCCCGCAAAATCCCATAATGTGGAGCTGACACTGAGCCTGCCCAGAACCAAATCTGCTAATGATCGCTGCTTGCCAGGAGCCTGCAGAAGTGATCAGGCATGTCACAACCCCCAGGCCTAAGCCCTTTTCTAATAAGGGCTCTTTTCATGAGTTTATAAAAACACTTTGTCCAGATCACGTTGGGTCTTTATTTCGTCTTACTTGTGCGCTGAACGCCTGTGGGGCCGGGAGGGGCTGAGGCTAGCCCTGAAGGTTGGGACTCAGGGAAAACCAGAGGTTTGTAAATCCACAGTGACTACCGACCTCCCCCACCCGGCTGCCCCCCTGTGGGGACCGGACTTTGAGGCTGCTGCTGTGGGTGAGGGTGGGCACCTAGAGGGGCACTGGGCAGGGCCACTTGGCACTCACTAGGGGTCCTTGCATTCCTGCACTTCTCCCAACATACTGCCCCCGCACAGGTACCTACTGCCTAGGTTTTCACAGTTCAGGGTGTAAAAGTTTGTAAACTGTAGGTCTGAAAACACCTACGGAAAAGTCGCAATAATGGGGCCAAGAATTCCCGTGTATTCTTCACTCATGTGATACCATTTTTAACAAATTATTTAAAAGATTTTTTTTTGTTTATTTATTTTTGAAGGAGAGAGAGATAGAGTGTGAACAGAGGAGGGGCAGAGAGAGAGGGAGACACAGAATCGGAAGCAGGCTCCAGGCTCCGAGCTGTCAGCACAGAGCCCAAGGCAGAGCTTGAACTCACACAGTGAGATCATGGCCTGAGCCGAAGTCAGACACTTAACCGGCTGAGCCACCCACGAGCCCCTCATGTGATATTATTTTATAGTTGTTTCTATCCATCCATCCACCCATCAACTGTCTGTATATTTTTTTCTGAGATTACACCGCAGACCCAGTTGCCTGATATTCTCAAATACTTTGTGTACAGGTCTTAAAAATAAGAACTTTCAGGGCAGCTGGGTGGCTCAGTCGGTTGAGCATCCAACTCTTGATTTCGGCTCAGGTCATGATCTCGCGTGTCAGGGGATCGAGCTTTGAGTCAATCTCTCTCCCTCTGCACTTCCCCCACTCGTGATCTCTCTCTCTCAAAAGAACTTTCTATCACATAGCTACAGTACTTTTTTTAAACTTAAAAATGTTTATTTATTTTGAGAGAGAGAGAGAAAGAATGAGAGCACAAGCAGGGGAGGAGCAGACAGAGAATCCCAAGCAGGCTCCACCTTAGCACAGAGCCTGACACAGGACTTGATCCCATGAACCTGTGAGATCATGTCCTGAGCAGAAATCAAGAATTGGACACTCAACCAACTGAGCCACCCAGGTGCCCCATAACTACAGTACTTTTTAAATCAAAATCAGGAAGTTGACACTGATACAATGCTGTTATGTAATAATCTACCAGCCTTATCCAGATTTTGCCAATCGTGTCACTAAAATCCTTTACAACAAAAGAAAAACTTTTTTTTTTTCTTAGTCCAGGAACCAGTCCAAGGGAACATGTGGAACTTAGATGTCATGCCTCTTTTAACTTCTACATTCTGGTCTTCTATCTTTCTTTGTCTTTCATGACCTTGACATTTTAGAAAAACACAGGTTGTGATGGGCCAGACTGTGTTCCCTCTCAATTCATACTTTGAAGCCCTAATGCCAATACCACAGAATGCAATTATATTTGGAGATAAGAACTTTAAAGAGGTAATTAAATTAAAATGAGGCTTTGGGATGGTCCCAAATCCAATCTGACTCGTGTTACAAGAGGAGGAAATTTGGACCCACAAAGAGACCCTGGGGATATATGTGCAGAGAGGACAGACCTTGTGGGGGACACAGGGAGTAGGTGGTGCGGGGGAGGGAGAAATTCCTTCTTCCTCCTCAGGATTCTTCTAGCTGGTTTAGGAATTACATCGATAGGAGACAGATTAACAGGAGAGAAAACCAACGTTTTATTACGCGCACACAGAGGCCGAATGAAATCGAGAACCAGTGACCAAAGTAGGCAGTTTTTATACATTCGAGCCAACGGACAATCAATTTGTGAGGAACTGACGGAGTACAAGAAAGCAGGTGTTTGGGAGCTTTAATTAGGAAGGAATTCTAAGCTGAATTTAGGCTGAGACAGTAGATTAGGGGACAAAAACAACAGCAGAGTTTGTTTCTACAGCTTTCTCGACTTTAAAGTCCCTAACTCTAGGGGCGCCTGGGTGGCTTAGTCGGTTAAGCGTCCGACTTTCGCTTAGGTCATGATCTCGCGGTTCGTGGGTTCGAGCCCCACGTCGGGCTCTGTGCTGACTGCCAGCTCAGAGCCTGGAGCCTGCTTCAGTCTGTGACTCCCTCTCTCTCTGACCCTCCCCTGCTCACGCTGTCTCTCTCTCTCTCTCTCCTAGAAATAAATAAAACATTAAAAAAAATAAATAAAAAAAATAAAGTCCCTAACTCTAGTGAAAGACATGTCCTTTTACTTAGCACAGAGAGGGGGTTTTCATGTGGGAGATTTGTGTCCTGCTCTCAGGGGGACAGAAGAGGGTCTGAGTGTCTGTATCACTGGTTGTCTCCCAGGTAGCTTCAACTGAAGATAATCAATATGCCACGGTGGTCCGTTTTGGGGGTGGCCTGCTGGGGCCCCCACAGTTCGCTCCTCTGAAACTGCCCTTTTCGTGTGTGAAACTGCCCACACGCTAAAAGCTGAGCTGATGACCAGGGGAGGGAGAAGCTGAGCTAGTAAATGAGTGGTAAGAGATCTGCAAAGAGAAGAAAACAACATGGATTAGAAAGAGGAGTAACCACCTGGCGGGACCCAATTAGAGCACATTTCCGCGCATCCTGCGAGGCCAGTCCCGTGCCCCGGAAGCAGATCTGTCCCATGGAATGTCCGTGCTTCATTTATCTGGTGAAAAATATTAATTCTTCCTTTCAACAGATTTAAGTTCCATGTTGCTTGTCCTGCTTGGTTTCAAGGAAGCAACCTTGTCCACCGTTGACTGCATGGGCTCCTTGCTGCCGGGCAGTGTATCCAGGGCCCGGTGATTTTGGAGAACAGCCGAGGCTACGCTGTTAACTTCTGACTGGGGTAGTGTCAGAGTTTGCACAGTGGCATTGAACTCTTGTTCCATTACCGTAGAGAGATTTAGGATTGCCTTTTCTCTTCTCTTCTCTTCTCTTCTCTTCTCTTCTCTTCTCTTCTCTTCTCTTCTCTTCTCTTCTCTTCTCTTCTTTCTTTCCTTTCCTTTCCTTTCCTTTCCTTTCCTTTCCTTTCCTTTCCTTTCCTTTCCTTTCCTTTCCTTTCCTTTCTTCCCTTCCTTCCTTCCTTCCTTCTTTCTTTCTTTCTTTCTTTCTTTCTTTCTTTATGTTTATTTATTTTTGAGAGAGAGAGAGACAGACAGAGCACAAGTAGAGGAGAGGCAGAGTGAGACGGAGACACAGAATCAGAAGCAGGCTCCAAGTTCCAAGCTATCAGCAGAGAGCTCGATGCAGAACTTGAACCCACAGACCATGAGATGACCTGAGTCAAAGTCGGACACTTAACTAACCTCAGCTGCGCCCCTAGGATTACCTTTTCTAATTTGAAGTCTCCAAAATTTGGAAATAAGAATTTTTTAAAGATTTTAAAAAATGTTTATTTATTTAGCTATTTTTGAGAGAGAGGGTGGAGGAGGGTCAGAGACAGAGGGAGGGAGAGAGTGCCAAGCAGACTGTGTGCTGGCAACACGAACTCATGAACCTGGAGATCATGACCTAGCCAAAGTGGCATGCTCAACCTACCGAGCCCTCCAGATGCCCCCACTTCTGCTTTTCATGTGGTCGTCAGTCTATGAGAGCAGAGCATGTTGGGAAATAGCTGCTGTAGAAGGCCCATAGTTGGCTCAGTAGTAAAGCTTAGTTTATCATCCAGCCAAGTTTAAGTCCAGAATTTTAATCCACCCAAATATAGTCTATGGTATTGGGCAATCTCACAAGGGGAACAGTTGTGATACCCCCTGTCATACAGGGCTGATCTGCAAACACATGTGGTGATTTGGCAAATGTCTGTGCTCGTTATTTTTAATCTCCTTGCTAAGTTTGAAGATGCCATTGTCAGCATCAACCCACAGGGCTCGATTGCTGTCCTGTTCTGGTATATCTCCCAGGAGAAGTCTGGTGGCAGGTCTATTCTCACTGCTAAGGGAAAAATGTTCCGCTATTATTTCTATCCTGATGAGAGATAATCCTGGAGCTTCTGTAGAGATTTTCTGGGGCCCAAGTAACTCACCAGGGAAAAGGCAGAGTGACACTCTCCTGCTTGTGGATACGGTAGCTGTGGTTCACCCATTTCCGTGCTCAGTGAGCCAGGTGTTCACATCAGCAGCAGCGAAGACCAGGTTCTTTGCATATCTGAATGTTGACATAGTCAACAATCAGACTGATGAGTTAATGTGGCCTGGTTTGGTAAGCTGGCATATAGGGGTGTTTGGTTTGTGCCCGACCTGCTGAAAAAGAGAGGCTCAATAAGAGCAAGGCACAGGTTGGGAAACAGCCCATAGAGGAGACTTTCAGAGGGAAGTGGGGTAGATGGAGATCAGCACTCTTCAGTCAGCCTTCTTTTTTTTTTTAAAGACTATTTTTTAATGTTTTATTTATTTCTGAGAGAGAGACACACACAGCGTGAGCAGGGGAGGGTCAGAGAGAGAGAGGGAGATACAGAATCCAAAGCAGGCTCCAGGCCCTGAGCTGGCTGTCAGCACAGAGCCCGACGTGGGACTTGAACCCACAAAACGTGAGATCATGACCTAAGCCAAAGTTGGACGCTTAACCGACTGAGCCACCCAGGCGCCCCATTCAGTCAGCCTTCTATTAAGTGACTTAAAATGTGGGGGCGCCTGGGTGGCTCATTCAGTTGAAAGTCTGACTTTGGCTCAGTCATGATCTCACAGGGTCCTTACCACTGAGATGATAGTGTGTGTTTTCTTCTGGAGAACTTTATGTAAACATGGTCCCTGTCAAAGGGGTGGTAAGGACCATCAGGAGGTGGAAGCCATGTCCCTTTGCCTGTTGGTGATATGCCACCAATGGTATATACTTATACCAGTTAATTCTTGTACATGATCATGGTATCAAATTGATCACTTAATCCATGAATGAAAAATTTAGAGATGCCCATAGGCATTGGAAGACCAAACATTGTTTCAAAAGGAGCCAAGCCATGGAGCACCTGGGTGGCTCAGTGGGTTAAGGGTCCAACTTTGGCCCAGGTCATGGTCCCACTGGTCATGGGTTCGAGCCCCGCATTGAGCTCCATGCTGACAGTGCAGAGCCTGCTTTCAATCCTCTGTCTCCCTCTGTATCTGCTCCCCCTCCCAAAAATAAATAAACATTGAGGAAATAGAAGCATGAGTATTAAAAAAAATTCAAGCCATATCTCTTTGGAGAATCCCAGATCTTAATAAGGGCCAAGGGCAACGCTCCTGGCCATTTAAGTCCATTTTTTGACAGATCTTTCCTATGTTCCTTTTTATGTCTAGATTTTTAGGTTTCATTTGTCTTGGTGATCAAGGATGATACATAGAGTATGAAGTTTTAATGAGTACACCCAAATTTGTGTAAGCAGGTGGTTTATCTCTCTGCTAAAGTGAGTGCCTTGGTCTGGCTCAATCCATAAAGGGATGCCAGAAAGAGGAATAATCCAGTTATTAATTTCTTTTCTACTCTTGTGGCATCAGCATGGCTGAGAGCATTCCATCTATCCATTAAGCATGCAGACAATAGCCAAGCAATGAGAATAGGCTAAGGCTGAGAGCCAATCTATAAAATCCATTTGAAATGCAAGAAAGGTCAGTGTGATCCAAAAACGGTAAACTGATTTCTTCCAGAACTCTGGTGAGGTTTACAAGTAGTGCACTGGGAAATAATTTGGCCAGAAATTTTGTGGATGCCAGGGCAAAACCAATTGTCTTTTTAGTTCCTTAATTATCCCACTTGCACATATGTCCCTTTTGGTGGGAGGTAAGTACAAGCCAAAAGGTTACAAGAAAAGAGGCTAGGGAGTCCTTTCGGCCCAGTGTATAATCCATCTGATAATCGTTTGCCACCCTTTTGTGTCCAAGTGTCCTTTTCAGATTGTGGGGCATTTGCCCGCTAATGAATAATATCACTCAGGGAGGAAGGTAGAGTTAAAAATTGGGTGGAAAAAGGTTAAGGGGTCAGTTTAGGCTGCATACTTGGTAGCTGGATCAGTTTTCTTAGTATGGGTTGAGCTGTGAACAATGGCGATTTCAGAAGGAGGTGAAGAGCTTCTTGTAAGTCTGCAGTTCTATGTCCATTAGCAAAGGAGTGCCTGTAGAAGTTAAGAATCCCCGGGCCTGGGGTGCTTGGGTGGCTCAGTTGGTTAAGTGTCTGCGTCTTAATTTTAGCTCCTGTCATGATCATGAGATCAAGCCCTCTGTGCCATCAGCACAGAGCTTGCTTGGGATTCTCTCTCTCTCTCTCTCTCTCTCTCTCTCAAAACAAACAAAAAGAATCCCCCAGATTTCCAAATTGTGCCAATAGCATGGCCGACCCCAGAAGCATATTTGGAGTCTGTGTAAATATCAGTTTCTTCTTCCACCAATGGGCAGGCTTTAGTAAGAACTCTGAGTTCAGCCACGGGAGCTGAGTTTACGGTGGGCAAAGAATGCACCTGCCGTATTTCACTATGGCATAACCATAGTTGCCCTGGAAACTTCATTTACAGGAACGATCATGAGATAGAAGTATGTCTGGATTATCTGGAGGGATATCTGAGAGGTCCTCTTCTGGTTTTGGGACCATTATCTGTGGTTATAAGGCAATCGTGGGGAACAGAGCAGGGCTGTCCAGCATCAGGAGAGGGGGTAAGACAGCGGGATTGAAAGGTTACCTTGATGGAAGATGATGGAAGCCTTAGTTAAATGAGTTTGTAAGTGGTCTGTTGCCATGTAGAAGGGGGCTGTGTCCTATGAACTTGTGAGAGAGTGCCCCACACGGGGAACGTACAGGTGAATGGGGGATCCTAATGCAAGAGTACTGGCTTTGTCAATCAAGGAGGCAGCTGTGGCCACTGCCTGTAGCATGGGGACATGTCTGATGCCATCGGCTCTAACTGGCATGAGACATATGCTAAAGTCAATATCTATACAGTTCGTCCCAGAATGCCCATGACAGCCCCATTTTTTTCATGTCAATTTAGATGAAAGGACTTGTCAAAATTAGGTTAAGCCAAGAGCCAGGGGTGTGGATACAGCTAATTTTAAGGCTTCAAAGGAGATTCATGCCTCAGAAGTCCAGATAACAGGCTCCAAGGTGATATCAGGGAGAAGAGCAAACAAAGGTTTAGCAAAAACTGCAAAATTAGGAATCTGTTCGTGCCAGCAGCCCGTGGCCCCTAAAAATTTCCATAACTGTTTTCTCATTTTGGGGAGAGGGGTGGAGAGAATTGAATCGAAGTGTTTTGGAGTGAGCTTTAGAATGCCCTGACACAGCATGTGTCCTAAGTTGATTAACAGTTGTTTGCGTCCATTGGGGTTTAGATCCAGAGGCTCAATGGCCTCATCAGCTGGTGCCAGCTAGAGAACGGGAGAATCTAGAAGGGCTCTCTGCTTAGTTTAATTACAAAGTGAAAGGTCATCAACATGTTGCACCAGTGTGGGAACTTGGGTAAAGGTTATAGAGTCTCCATGGCTTTCAGGACTTGGGAAAACATGGAGGGGGATTCTAGACTCACAGACACAATGTCCTTGGGGGGTATGCGAGTCCAGGTTAATTGTCTCCCTCTAAATATAAGTGCAAAAAAGAAAATTGTGAGTCGGGGTGCAGTGGGATTGAAAAGAAAGCCAAAGAGAAGTCAATTACCCACCAGGTGCTTGGGCAGGAATAATGTAACAATATCAACTGCACTGGGGACCAGAGGCTGCCAAGGAATTACAAAAGTTTACGGCCCTCAGGTCCTGTAGGAATCAATAAACTTGATCTCCTTCCAAGTCAAATTTGCCTTCTTTCTTTACTGGCAAGAATGGGGGCTACAGGGTAGGATAGTCATGATGAAGATATCCTGTTGCAGGAGAGAGTCTTTTATAGGCTCAACTCTTTGCTCCATATCTTTGGAGAGAAGGGATAGAGGCACTAATGGAAACAGTTTGTTTCTTTTCTTAGAGATGGAACAACCCAACTTAATTTGCATGTGTAACTCAAAGACTGATTGGGATACCTTTTCACATCCTTTTTCCTTGAGTAAGCTCTACGCCCAACTCTTGACCCTGAGATCCGGTTGCAGGCTCTACGGACTAAGCCACCCTGACACCCCAGAAGATAAGTCTTTAAAAGATGTCGTCACAGGGCTGCCTGGGTGACTCAGTTGGCTAAGCATCTGACTCTTGATTTTGGTTCAGGTCATGATCTCACGGTTCGGTTCAGTGAGATCGAGCCCCGCATGGGTCTCTGCACTGACAGAACAGAGCCTGCTTGGGAATCTCTTCCTCTTTCTCTCTCTCCCTTACTCTCTCCCTCTGTCTCTACCTCTCTTTCTCTCTCTCTCTCTCAAATAAAGACATAAACATTAAAAAAAAAAAAAAAGAAAGAAAGAAAGAAAGACTTTTTCTTCTTCACAGGAATTTAGAACAGAATGAGTTTCCAGTAAAGAAAGTAGGAAACTCGGGGGCTTGGTCTGAAGGTAAGGAAAACAGAAAGAGCCTTCTCACTGTGACTTATAGTGGCATTGTGTTTACATAACAAATCTCTACTGAGAAGGTTTGCAGGTGAGTAGCTGCACTCGGGGAAGGCACTGTGAGTGACAGGAGTGATTCTGGGCTGTAGGACAGGTTGCCCGAGGCTCTGAAATCCTGGAAGGATCAGAGGTGGCTGGTGGTTGGGGCACCGGGGTGGCTCAGTCAGTTAAGCGTCCAACTCAGCTCAGGTCACGATCTCACGGTTCGTGGGTTCAAGCCCCGCACTTGGCTTTGTGCTGACAGCTCGGAGCCTGGAGCCTGTTTCAGATTCTGTGTCTCCCCCTCCCTCTGACCCTCCCCTGTTCACGCTGTCTCTATCTCTCAAAAATAAATAAAACATTAAAAAAAAAGAGGTGGCTGGTGGAGACAAATCCTCCAAACCAATGGTAGAGAAAGTCACACCCATGTCAGCTGTGAAATCCACTTCTAATGAAGTGACTCTTAGAACTGCTCCCCCCACATTGGGCCCTTCTTTCCTTTTTGGAACCTATTGGGACGATAGTAGCTTTTTTTTTTTTAATTTATTGCGGATCTACTATATGCTAGTATAATAAATATAATTCATTTTATGCTTATAACAACACAACCTAAGAGGCAGGTACAGACCCACTTTACAGATAATGAAGGCAGAGGAGAACTAACCTGTCCAGATCTTACATAAGACTGAGCGCTTCTCCAGGGTAGCGCTGGGTGGCTTTGTGGGCGTGTGACCTATGCCATCACATGGGGCCCCACACTAAGAAGGCCCCCACACCTGGTTTAAGGCTCTACTGTTGCCATTTTGAAAACCCGAATCCTTTTTGAACAAGGGAATGCATTTTCATTTTGCACCGGGCCACAGGGCAGCAGCCAGCCCTGCGTCTAGCTCCCGGGACCTTGAACTATTTCCACTCTGCACCCAGCGAAGCCACTGGAGTGCCAGCAATGCGTGTTTATTCACGTTGGTTTTCCTCCCCAGCCTGGGGATTAGGAGAGGGCAGGAATGTTTCCATCTCCTGTCCCCAGCGTCCAGTACAGAGCCCCACACGGTGGAGATGAGCAAGAAATGTTCGTTGAACAAATGGACTAACAAATCAACTATTGATTCAACCAAGACAAAGGAGGGCCAGCATCCATGGCAGGGGTGTTCCTGCAAGGCTGGCCTGGCAGTAATAGTCACTTGCCCCGTTGGCCTCTTATCTGTCCCCAGGTTCAGACTGGGGACAGAGGCAAGGGCAGTGATCTGGAAAGGAAGGCTGCCTCTGGGAAGGAAACAAAGACTTCTGTTGTGGACGGGGGAGGGTGTGGAGCAGGGAACACCTACTGTTCCGATCACCTAAGCTGCGGGCCCACCTCTTCCTGGAAGGCAGCCTGGCTTCAGAAAGCTCATCTGTTTCCTGGCTTCAAGTACACAGATGCTATTTTCAGAGGGTGCAGAGGCCAACCAGACGCCCCTGATGATGGACCCTGGAGAGTCAGTCTGTCAGGGAGAATGAGGGAATACATACATATAAGCACTGAACCATTTTTTATTTCCTGGATATATTACTTAGGGTAAGTAATGCTAGCTGCTATAACAAATGACCTCTGTATCTCAGATTTTGGTGGAATAAAGACTAATTTCTCCCTCCCAACACAGATATTGGCGTGTTTAATGAACAACCACACCCCTTGGTGATTACGGGATCCATGTTTCTTTCCATCTGATGTTCTGTCATCTTCTAGGACTTCCGCCAATTTCCCATGCCTTTCCAGGAACCCCAGGAACAATATGCTCAGGGAGGAACCCATGGAGGAGAATTTAAGGGCCAGGCCTGGAAATACATCCCATTGGTTGGGACGCATTCACAAGGCTTCACCTAAATGCATGGGATCCTGGGGAAGACACACCTTCCATCTACCTAAGGATGAAAATGAAATGGAGTTCGATGAACTCATAGGATCCTTCTGCCATGCAGCCTTTTGTCCAAGAAGCAAGAGGAGATTTAATACAGAGAATTTGAAAACCCTCGGCAGGGTGGAGGGAGCAAGCGGAGAGAGAGGGCAGGCTGTCAGTAAACAGGNAGCATATGAATTTAGAGGGATATAATTCAACCCACAACAGCACCCTGATCAGCATCAAATGGTATTCTTTTTTTAAATTATTTCTTTATTTTGAAAGAGAGAGAGAGACAGAGAGAGAGAGATAGCTAGTGCGAGTGGAGGGGGAGCAGAGAGAGAGAGAGAGAGAGGAAGAGAGCCTCCCAACCAGACTCTGTGCTGTCAGAACACAGCCTGACGTGACCCTCTGTCTCACAGACTGCAAGATCATGACCCGAGCAGAAATCGAGAGTCAGACACTCTACCAACTGAGCCATCCACACCCCCAATTAATGATATTCTTTTACGATACAATGTTTCCTGCCTTGAATTCTACTTGCCCAAAAGGCAGAAGCTAAGAAGTATTTGAGTGTACTTTCCCCTGGAGAAAACAATCTTTAAAAAAATAACACTCTACGTTCTCTTTACTTCTACACTCACTCTTCCCCTTGGAGGAGAAGTGGCTTTTGGGAATGGAGACCTTAAGAGAAGGAATCGGTTGCTTGCTGTGGCGTCTGTGTGCCCGCAGAGGAGGGGCACCCTGTTCTCTGTAGCCAGGTGCCTCCAGAGAGAGGTGTGTGTATGCTCAGTGCTGCCTGGCACCCTGTGCCTAATACCAGGCAGCACACTTGCCCCCACACCTAAGCCACATGCTCTGGTAATCGGCTTTATCAGAAAGGAAGGTAACATACCAGTCAGGGGATAGCAGGAAACGGACGGCTTACTCGCGCTACAGACTGAATATTTGTGTCCCCCTGTAATTCATATGTTGACTCTAACCCCCAGTGTGATGATATTTGGAGGTGGGCCCTTTGGGAGGTGATGAGGTCATGAGGGTGGGGCCCGCACGAATGGGATTAGTGCCCTTGTAAGAGACCTCAGAGAGTTCCCTGGCCCCTTCTGCCATGTGAGGATACAGAGAAAAGACAGCTGTCTGTGGACCAGGAAGTGGGTTCTCACACATGGAATCTGACAGCACCTTGATCTTGGACTTCCCAGCCTTCTATTGTGTTTAAGCCACCCAGTTTATAGCGATTTTGTTACAGCAGCCTGAATGGACTAAGACCCCCATATTAGGATAACTTGCAAAGACCCCACAGGCTAGCACAGCCCAAAACAGCAGGGCTCCATTCTCCCTCCCTGNTCTCTTTTGTTTTCTTTGGAATCAGGCTTATAGTTTTAGGTTTGTTTGTTAGCTTTCTCAAGTCCCTTTCTCTGTTTTTTTTTTCCTTTTTTCTTTTCCTTTTTAGATCAGCCTTCTTTTTCCTTACCTTTTCTTTGGAATCAGGCTTATAGTTTTTTGATTGTTCAGGGTTTTTTTTTTTTTTCAATCCTTTCCTTTTCTCTCTCTCTCTCTTTGATTAGGCTTTTTTCCCTTTCACATTTTTCCAGGATTATCTTAACAAACAAATCAAAACACATCTAGTTAAAGGCCCCAACACGCCCCAATGCAAGCAAAGAGGAGCTCTGCAGAGAACTGACCAGTGGGAAAGAAAAGCCAACACACAACAGCGGCGTGCACACAGCATACACCTGAAACACTTCCTGAAGTGCCAGGCCCTGAACAGTGTGTGACTCCTTTTGAATATAATAGTACTCTCTTTTGAATATAATAGTGCAGGAAACATTAAAAGTTTTCAAACTACGCAGAAGACAGAAGCATAGCCAAAATGACAAGACAGAGAGGAATTCTCCCCAAAAGAAAGGTCAAGAAGAAATCACAGCTAGGGACTTGATCAAAACAGATACAAGTGATATATCTGAACAAGAATTTAAAACGATAGTCACACCACTACTAGCTGGACTTGAAGAAGGCATAGAAAACACCAAGAAACCCTTGCTGAAGAGATCAAAAACCTAAAAACTAGTCAGGATGAATTAAAAATGCTAAAACTGAGATGCAAAACTGACTGCCTACAGTCACAAAAGAATTGAAGAAGCAGAGGAGAGAATAGGTGATTTGGAAGTTAAAATTATGGAAAATAATGAAGCCGAAAAAAAGAGGGAAAGAAAACTATTAGATCATGAAGGTAAACCTAGGGAACTCAGTAATTACATCAAATGCAACAATATCTGTTTCATAGGACTCCCAGAAGAAGAATGGGAAAATGGGAAAGAAGGTTTATTTGAACAAATATAGCTGAGAACTTCCCAAATCTGGGGAAAGAAACAGGCATTCAAGTCTGGGAGGCACAGAGAACTCCCTTAAAATCAACAAAAGCAGGTCAGCATCATGACATATCATAGTGAAACTGGCAAAAGACAAAGAGAATTATGAAAGCAGCTAGGGACAAAGGTCCTTAACCTACAAGGGAAGACTCATAAAGTTCGCAGCAGACCCATCCACTAAAACTTGGAGGTCCAGAAGAGAGTGGCAGGAAATATTCAAAGTACTGAATGGGAAAAAATATGCATCTAAGAATTCTTTATCTAGCAAGGCTGTCATTCAGAATAGAAGGAGAGATGAAGAGTTTCCCAGACAAACAAAAACTAAATGCCTTTGTGACCACTAAACCAGCCCTGGAAGAAATTTTAAGGTGGTGCATGCACATGTGAGCAGGAGAGAGGCAGAGAGAGAGAGGCAAACAGAGGACATGAGGTTGGCTCCACAAGTATAGCAGAGAGCTCGATGCAGGGCCCAAACCAACAGTGAGATCATGACCTGCGCCAAAAGCAGATGCTTAACTGGCGGATCCACCCAGGTGCTCCTAAATACTGGTTCTTTGAAAGAATAAACAAAATTGGTAAATCCCTAGCCAGACTTATCAAAAGGAAAAGAGACCCTTTCCAAAAGGAAAAGGACCCAAAGAGATAAAATCACAAATCAGAGAGTAGAGATCACAGCTAACACCACAGAAATACAATTATAAAAGAATACTGTGAAAAAATTATATACCAGCAAACGAGACAATCTGGAAGAAATGGACAAATCCCTAGAAATTCACAAACTACCAAAACTGAAACACGAAGAAATAGAAAATTTGAACAGACCTATAGCCAGCAAAGAAACTAAGCCAGTAATCAAAAATCTTCCAACAAACAAGAGTCCTGGTCCAGATGGCTTCTCAGGGGAATTCTAGCAGACATTTAAGGAAGAGTTAATACCTATTCTTTTCAAGGCATTCCAAAAAATAGAAATGGAAGGAAAACTTCCAAACTCAATCTATGAATCCAGCATTACCTCAATTCCAAACCCAGACAAAGACCCCACCATAAAGGTGAAGTCTAGGCTAATATCCTTGACGAACATGGATGCAAACATTCCCAGTAAGATACTAGCAAACTGAATTCAACAGTTCATGAAAAGAATTATTCACCATGATCAAGTGGGATTTATTCCCGGGTTGGAGGGCTGGTTCAATATTCACAAATCAATCAACGTGATACACCACATTAATAAAAGAAAGGACAAGAAACATATGATCCTGTCTATAGATGCAAGAAAAGCATTTGACAAGATACAGTATGCATACTTTATAAAAACCCTCTACAAAGTAGGGATAGATGGAACACACCTCAACATCATAAAGGCCATATATGAAAGACCCACAGGAAATATCATTCTCACTGGGGGGACAACTGAGAGCCTTTCTCCCTAAGGTCAGGGACAAGACAAGAATGTCCACTCTCACCATTACTATTTAACATAGCACTGGAAATCTTAACATCAGCAATCAGACAACAAAAAGAAATAAAGTGCATACAAACCAGCAAGGAAGAAGTCAAGCTTTTACTATTTGCAGATGACTTGATATTCTATGTAGAAAATCTGAAAGCTTCATCAAAAAATTTCTAGAACTAACACATGAATTCAGCAAAGCCATAGGGTATAAAAGCAATGTGCAGAAATCAGTTGCATTTTTATACACCAGTAATGAAACAGCAGGAAAAAAGAACAAGGAATCAATCCCATTTGCAATTGCACTAAAAATAAGGTACCTAGGAATAAGCCTAACTAAAGAGGTAAAAGATCTGTACACTGAAAGCTATAGAACACTTATGAAAGAGATTGAAGAGGACACAAACAAATGGAAAAGCCTTCCATGCTCATGGAGTGGAAGAACAAACATTCTTAAAATGTATATACTACCCAAAGCAATCTACACATCTAATACAATCCCTATCAAAATGCCAAGAGCATTTTTCACAGAGCTAGAACCAATAATCTTAAAATTTTTATGGAACTACAAAAGACCCTGAATAGCCAAAGCAATCCTGAAAAAGAAAAACAAAACTGGAAGCATCATGGTTATGAATTTCAAGCTGTATTACAAAGCTGTAATCATCAAGACAATATGGTACTGGCACAAAACAGATAGATAGATCAATGGAACAGAATAGAGAACCCAGAAATGGACCCACAAAGCTATGGCCAACTAACCTTTGACAAAACAGGAAAGAATATCCAATGGAAAAAAGTCTCTTTAACAAATGGTGTTGGGAAAATTGATCTGCAACATGTGGAAGAATGAAGCTAGACTATTTGCTTACACCATACACAAAAATAATTCAAAATTGATGAAAGACCTAAATGTAAGACAGAAGAACACCAAAATCCTAAGGAGGACACAGGCAGCAACCTCTTTGACCTTGGCCATAACAACTTCTTACTAGACATGTCTCTGGAGGCAAAGGAAACAAAAGCAAACATGAACTATTGAGACTTCATTAAGATAAAAAGCTTCTGCACAGAGGAAACATTCAGTAAAACTAAAAGGGAGAAGATATTTTCAAATAACATATCTGATAAAGGATTAGTCCCAAAATCTATAATTCAACACCCCAAAAAACCAAACAACCCAGTTAAGAAATGGGCAGAAGACACAAATACACATTTTTCCAAAGAAGACATCCAGAGGCTAACACACACATGAAAAAATGCTCAACATCACTCATCATCAGGGAAATACAAATTGAAACCATGATAAGATACCACCTCACACTGGTCAGAATGGCTAAAATTAACAACATAAGAAACAAGTGGTGTTGGTGAGGATATGGAGAAAGGGGAATGCTCTTGCAATGTTGGTAGGAATGCACTCTGGTGCGGCAACTCTGGAGAATAGTATGGAGGTTCATTAAAAAAAAACTAAAAATAGAACTACCCTAGGATCAAGCAATTGCACTATCAGGTATTTACCCAAAGGATACAAAATAGAGATTTGAATGCAACCTTATGTTTATAGCAGCATTATCAACAATAGCCAAACTATGGAGAGAACTCAAATGTCCATCAACTGATGAATAGATAAAGAAGATGTAGTATGCATATACAATGGAATATGACTCAGCCATGAAAAAGAATCAAATCTTACTATTTGCAATGACATGGACGGAGCTAGAGTGTATTATGCTGAGTGAAATAAGTCAATCAGAGAAAGACACATACCATATGATTTCACTCGTGTGGAATTGTAAAAATGAAACAGATAAACATATGGGAAGGTGGGGAGGAGAGAGGGAAACAAACCACAAGAGACTCTTAATGATAGAGAACAAACAGGGTTGATGGAGGGAGATGGGTGGGGGATGGGCTAAATGGGTATTAAGGAGGGCACTTGTGATGAGCACTGGGTGTTGAATGTAAGTGATGAGTCACTGAAGTCTACTCTTGAAACCAAAGAAGAAGAAGAAGAAGAAGAAGAAGAAGAAGAAGAAGGAGAAGGAGAAGGAGAAGGAGAAGGAGAAGGAGAAGGAGAAGGAGAAGGAGAAGGAGAAGAGAAAGAAAGAAAGAAAGAAAGAAAGAAAGAAAGAAAGAAAGAAAGAAAGAAAGAAAGAAAGAAAGAAAGAAAGAAAGAAAAAGAAAGAAAGACTTCTAACTTTAAAGAAAGGCAATAAAACAAAGTCATATTGGAAAACACAATTACTGGGTTATCTGTTGCTATTTGGTTTCAAGAGTAGACTCCACAAAGAAGATGTGGTTTCTCTGTACGATGGAATACTACATGGCAATGAGAAAGAGTGAACTCTGGCCATGTGTAGCAACATGGATGGACCTTGAGGGTGTTGTGCTGAGCGAAATAAGTCAGGCAGAGAAGGACAAATACCATAGGTTTGCACGTATAGGTGGGTTAGGAGGAAGTTAACAGAGGATGAAGTGGAAGAAGAAGGGGATAAATAGTTGGGGAGAGGGAAGGAGGCAAACCATGAGAGACTCTTGAATGCTGAGAACAGACTGAGGGCTCAGGGGGAGTGGGGGAGAGGAGAGGGAGAGACGGCCATGGAGGAGGGCACTTGTTGGGATGAGCACTGGGTGTAATATGTAAACCAACTTGACAATAAACGATAAAAAAAACACAAAAAAAATTAAAAAACCCAAAATACCATCTCTCCCAGACAGGAACTGTCTGGGGAGGAATCAAAGACCAATGATCAACATCACCATCTCTCTTCTTACTAACACTTTCAGCCACCAGGAGCCATATTTATCCTGCATTGGAAGAGGGAAAACTCATATCCCTGTTGACCTCCATCAGTGGGCCGGCCATGCACTGTACCAGGGACTTCGATGATTTGCTCTGTCCTCACAGCATCATACATCGTGAGCACTACTTGTTGAGAAACATAAAGAGGACTCACTAGGGAGCCAGCATTGGGATGTCTCATGCTGGTGACCCAGCTTGAAGATGAAAGATTTGGAGGGAAGACCTGAATTCACTTCCTCGCCTAGTCACTTGGGTTGGATCTTTCTCTAGCCAAAAGTAAAAGAGTCTGAGTTTGCTCTTTGTCCTAGACTATTTGTTTTCAACTCTCTTTGCCCAAACTTTGCACTTTATGACTTTATTAAGAGAAACTCATGTTATTTTCATATTTGTGTAGAACCTACCCAACATTCATTTATTCATTCATTCATTCATTCATTCATTTTCTTCCTTTTTCTTTCTTTCTCTCCCTCTTTCTCTCTATTTTCTTTTGTTCCTTCTTTGTTTTCTTTCTTCCTCCCTTCCCTTCCCCTTCTCTCTTCCCTGCCCCTTCCCTCTTCTCTGTCTCTTTTTCTTCCTTCCTTTCTTCTCTCCTTCCTTCCTCTCTCTTTCTCTCTTTCTTTCTTTGTTTTTTTTTTAATATTCTAATTATTTCTGAGAGAGAGAGAGAGAGAGAGACAGTGTGAGCAGGGGAGGGACAGAGAGAGAGGGAGACACAGAATCTGAAGCAGACTCCAGGCTGTGAGCTAGCTGTCAGCGCAGAGCCAGACGCGGGGCTCGAACCCATGAACCTTGAGATCATGACCTGAGCTAAATTCGGATGCTTAACTGACTGAGCCACCCAGGCTCCCCGATCTCTCTCTCTTTCTACAAGGCTCACAGGTCTCAAGGCCCAGGATGAGGTTTGCCAGTCTGGTGAGCTTCCCAGTGTCTGAAAGATTTTGCGGACAGTGACCACCAGCTGGGCCTCTCGACACTCCAGACCATAGGTGGCCTATATGGCTCCAGGCAGTGAGTTTTATTCTGCCATTGGAGATGCTGGTAGCAAAGCTCCATGCCTCCCTGGAGCAGAAAGCAGATAAAGAACCTGTAGCTCAGCCCCCTGTTGTCTGTAGTCACTCTCACTGGTAACTCTATGCAGTCTTGATTTCTACATATGGCTTGGGCTGAGGATTCGAGCCAAGAGTTACCTGTTGATCTTGTAAACCATGGACTGTAAAAGGGTAGGCTCTCCCTTTCCCTTCCTCCTCCTCCATCTTCCTCCCAAACATTGGGCTCTGGGATCAGTCTTAGAACACCTTCTCTTCTCTTCTTCAACAATCTGCACTCCCAAGGCTGTAAGGACCACCATGGATATTCATACCATTAGTCCCTAACTCTCTCCAGAGTTTCAGACTCAAACATCCAATGCCGTCCTGACATGCGCTTCTCAGTTCCATTTTATTCTTGTCTCATTGCTTCCACTAGAATCCCCAGAGTTCTCCATGGTGCTACACATTCCTGCAGCCCTCACATCCAAGCCATCCCTGAGCCGTTAGATCCTAGATCCCAAACACATCTATATCAATTCCTGTTCAACATTCCCAGTCATGGCTCCCTACTCCTTCCCTTCCTATCATGCTAGAATTTGTAATTGCATGTATTTGTTTGTCTGCTTATTTTCTGTCTCCACAAGAAATTACAGTTCCAGCAAGAACCTATGTCTTTTCACTCCCTGTGGTATCCCCAGTATCTAATGCACAGAATAGATGCCCAATAAATAATCACTGAATGGATGAATGAATGATGATACATGACAAGGGTAACATGGAAAGTGCATCCTCTTGCTGCTTTGTTTTTTTATTGTAGGATAATATTGTCAAGCAGAAATTGCTGGTGGAAATGAAAGGGGGTGAAACGGAAAAGTCTGGACACAACACACATGAAATCTGTGGGAAGCTCATTTCTTTGAAACCATCTTGGACTCAAGTCTCTTTAGGTTCTGCAGCTTTTGTCTTCTTTATGTTGCCCCAGGCCCCAAGGAGCTTTTGACTGCTGGGGAGGGAGAGCTTCACAACTAGAAACACTATTAATTCTATTTTCATGGATGAGTAAAGAGAAGCTGCTTTTAATTAAGCAATTGGTCCACATTCAGAGGCCAACAGAACTGGGATTCAAATCCAATTCAATATGAATTCAATTTGATCTAAACCAATTCAATCCAAAACTGACTCCAAGACCAAGTACATCACTTTCCAACAAACCACCATAGTCCACATATTATAAAGCTTATACTAGCCACTAAATGCCCTCCCTTCACTTCTCTTGACCCACTCACATGTTAATGATTTCCCATCATATGGTTTTTGAAATTACCTGAAAATGCATTCCTGCAGGACAGACTTGGCAAAAATTTTTACCAATTGTAAAGACTGGGAAATGGGAACTTGGGGTAACGGGTGTTTGCTTTATCATTTCAGAATATTCAGTTCTGCACCAGAGAGAGAGAGAGAGAGAGAGAGAGAGAGAGAGAGAGAACAGGATGTATGAAACTCATAAGAAGGGTGAGGCATAGATTCAAGTAAGCTGGTAAATTTAGACACGGACAAAACACATTGAGATGGTTAAATAGAGATCACAAATAAAGGAAGAGCTTGGAGACGCAGGAAGAATTCATATCACACATTCAAGATAGAAGTAAGATGTAACTGTATAATATATTAAAAATGAGTGGATGAACAGAATATTTGATGGAACAAACAAAAGTATCACTTATAAAAAGAAAGGGATGGAAAGATTAAAATCATAAGTCACGAGTGTGCTGTGTCTGGATAGACAGCCAGATCATCCTATACTGGTCTCCCATTGGTAACAACAAACATGGCCCCATTCTGGATGTATGTGTCTTCTCCCAAAGAATGCTGATAAAATCCACAGCTACACAGCAAGTTAATGGGTGAGCAGCTGCTGTGGCCAGGCTTAACTGTTCATATTTGTCCCCCATGACATATGCATCTTCGTTCCAGGCACCCTCCATCTGTTGGAACCCCTCTGGTCCCTTTTAACCACACCAGCAGAAAGGAAGGCACATGTAGCATACAGAGAGGATATATGAATATTGAACAACCCAGGGTAGAGTAGGTATAAACTTCTACCTCTAGCACCTTATTCTATGTGGGTTAACTCTCGCCTTGCTTCTTGCTGAGTCTTAAATGGATTTAAATCTTGTGACTAGACCATCTTAATTAGGTCTGTGACCCTTTCTATTCAATGACCTTCAGAATTCAATGCCTGGTAGTATTTGGGGCTACATTGCATCAGGGTAATTTTCCACACAGCACACCAGCTGACCTTGAACAAACTTGTGGGTTAGAAATTTGCCTATGACCTTTTGCTTTCTTTGTTATGCCTGTGTGCTGCCTCATAGTCACCTGGACTCTCTCCATCAAAATCTGCTCCTTACTCAGGTGATGAAACTTTCTTTCCTCTATACACTGTCTTATTTAACAGAATTTGTCTGTCTTGTGTATCATTCTGTCATCTTACTGCTATTATTTCTAATCTGAGGTTGCAGAATCAACCTTCAAAACATATTTTCCTTAGAAATTTAAACCTGTAGAGCACCTGGGTGTTCAGTCAGTTGAGCATCCAACTCATGATCTCATGGTTTGTGAGTTCGAGCCCCACATTGGACTCTGTGCTAACAGCATGGATCTGGCTTGGGATTCTCTGCCNCTTGTGCTCGTGGTCTCTCAAAATAAATAACCTAAAAAAAAAAGAAATGTAATCCTGTAGGGTGCCTCTGTGGCTCAGTCAGTTCAACATCTGACTTCAGTTCAGGTCATGATCTCATGATTTGTGTTTGAGCCCTGCGTCGGGCTCTGTGCTGACAGCGTGGAGCCTGGAGCTTGCTTCGGATTCTGTGCCTCTGTTTCTGTCTCTCAAAAATAAACATTTAAAAAAATTGTTCAAGGAATATAAACCTGTAATTAGGTTTAAATTACAAATTGAATAAACTTACAAATTTAGTTTGGAGTATGCTGTCACCAAGTGGTGGGGAGCCCCAGGCACAGCTCTTTCTACCTTTGCATTTGTGAAGGAGTAAAAAGAGGGAGATGACAAGATTCCTAAGGGTACAGCACAGAAGCCCCTTGGCCAGTTAAAGATGGTTGTGGGGAAAGCAGTTGCAATGAAAAGCCAAAGGCAAGAACCTAAGACTTAAACAGAAAAGAAAGTTGATCTTCCATAAACAGAAATGGAGGTGAGTTCCACTAACTCTGTCTTATCTCAATTTGTTATTTTTGGTGATTATAAGCCATGCTTCAAGGGGCTCTGGAGCTGGTCAGGGTTCAAGGGAGAGGCTGAGTAGGCAGATCTCTCTAGACTTCAGTCAGACAACTCTGCTTTTCTCTCTGCGTGTTTTCGCTGTGCCCTCTCATCAGGGTGCTGTGTTTACTTTCATTTTATAAAAAGTTTCTACAACTAAATAAAGGGGCTGTTGCTATATTTCAAATCCCTCCTTGAAGTTGTCTTTTCGTATATGACATTATTATGATTTTTAACATTCTGAACAGTAGCTTATTCCTATTGACCCAACTGTATAGAGGATGGATGCTGGACAGGGAGGAGGGGAAGTAGGCATTTGGAGACAGGGAAGACTCTCATTGAAGGAGGGGACATAGAAGATCCCCACCAAGAATAGAAAATTGCTAGAACAAGGAGCTAAGTAAGTGTTAGGATGACAGGAGGTGCTGCCCACCTTCATTTGAATAAACAGAGGGAGAGAGACTCTTGCAGGACTAAAACCTCTTTGGCACAGGTTTGGTTTCATTATCACCATCATGATAAGGATCCTAGTAAACTCAAGAATAAGTCCAAGTCTTATGAAGACATCCTGATGATGATGATATTGGTAATGACTCTGACACTTAACTGACCAGGTACAAGGTGGTAAGTGCTATCATTACCTCCATTTTAAGATGACGAAACTGAGCCCCCAGAGAGGTTAAAAGACTTGCTTGGTCACAAAGAAAGTAATAATGGAGCCAAGATTGTAAAACCAGACAGTTTGTCTCCAGAGTTTGAGCTGGCCTCCTGAACTGATCGGGGCTTGCCCAAGAGCACCGCATGTAAACCAACTATCCCCCTCATCCTACCTCCTTTCCACAGCCCAACTCCTAGCCAATCAGTGCTCTCCCATCCTTCCAACCATCTGCCTGGTGCCTGCCCAAAATGAATAGTCTCTGACCAGATTCTGGAAGGAAAGCCACTGCCCAGAAAGATAGGCATGGGGTTGAGGTCCCTTCCGTGTTGCTGGAGCCAAGAGTCTATTCATGTTCACCATCATCCCTCCTGGATCATTCTCCCAAGCCCTGGGAATCTTCCATATTTGTGGTTTACCTGCATCCCAGATGCTCTCTCTGTTCTGCCTTCCAAGGGCTAAGTCCCTTTGGTTTCCTTTGGCAGACCTAGCTTCCAACTCCCAGTTTCTCTGTCCTTGGCCATTGCCTGCTTCCTTCCCTGTGGGGAGACAAGTGACAGAAGCTGACATCCTGTAGGTCTGCAGGTGAAAGTGAAAGGTGGTGGATGGGTGGGTGCATGTGGCTGCCATGTAAACACATCAGGAAGCAGCTTCCACCCCTGGATTCATGAACTCCCGTGTCCAGTGCCTGGTCCAGCTGGGTCCCTGATCCCTGCCTCAATTGTTATCTAGACTTGTCCTCTTCTCTGCTTAGTCACAAGTGCACATTTCCTACCCCTTGGTGACCCAGCTGACTTCTCAGAAATGATCCCTGTCCATGCAACTGGTCATCTTTTCCCTGTCTGGTTTCGCCTTCATCTGTAACCCCTTCCCTGGAAATCAGCCATAGGAAATCCCTGTTTTCTGTCTGGCTGAATTCTGAGTCCCAGCCTTCTTTGCCTTCATCTGGACCTGTGCTGGCTGGGTCTCCCTGTGAAATCCCTTAGATCACAATACAATGTTGGGGGGAAAGGAGACAGAGTCCTTGTTACTTGTTTTCTTATTTAATACTCACCATGGCCAAAAAAAGACTCAATGACAAAAAATGTAAGTGAGAATCAGGAGAGTTTCAGGGAGACCCAAGATGATGCAGCAACAGACTACTCTGACTTTACTGTCTTATAACTTTTCTCATTCTAAATTAGACTCCCAGAACCAGCCATCTACCCCCATGTGGGAGCTCTAGTGATTAGTGCCAACAGATTTCACATTTCTGGATCAGATACCAACTTAACAAAGGAGTCTTCAAAGTCCACAGGGAAGGAGAAACATCAGAAGAACAGCTTTTCTTACGCTAAAGAAGAGAACTAACTGACATCAAGTTTGAGCTCAGGTTCATCTGCAACATGCACCCAAAAAGGCCAGGTGAGCCCCAGACAAGCTAGCAAGCTCCAAGGAGGAAAATGACAGCACCCACGTTAATGCAGTGTCAGGTTTGAGGAAGCAAATGCCTTTGTAAAACAGGATGTAATCAAAGAAGAAAAGTCCATTCCTGGGACCAAATTTATAAAGGATTTGTAGTTGGGTTCAAGTGCAGCCACAGACTGTAGCCTGAAACCATTGCCAGGTATTCCATGGCATACAAGTGTCTAGTCAAGGAGACACCTCCAAATACTTGGATGTCCAATCCCAAAGCTTGAGAAACTGTCCCCAACTTGTGATGGCTTCACTCGCAACAACTGTCCAGGAACCTGCTGGGAGGGGAGTCCCCATGGGTCAGGGAGTTTTGTCTGCTTCATTCCTCACCTTGAACACTACCTAGCAAATATATTCAGCAATGCATGTGGTTAAACCAAGTAGGTCATTGCCCAAGGCCACCTGTGTTTTAGAGCAGAACCAGGACTTGAACTCTACCCTGCACAGGTAGTATAACCAGATGTTTTTTTCCACTGTGCCATGTCTCACTCAGGATTAGTCAGCAAAGATAGTCTACCTCTGTCTCCATGTTATCTCAATGGGGATTATTGGTTCCTCTGCATATTGTCATTAGAGAACTAGCCCATCTTACCACTAGCCCTTTCAGCAGAGATGTGGTTATCCATATGCTTATCAGTCTGGCTAATTATACAGCATCCTTAAAAATATGGACCCGGAGAATTGCCTCCTGATGCCTGA
>NW_027530006.1:5845866-5869485 GCF_008692635.1 Crocuta crocuta | reverse complement strand
TGATTTTCTGTCTAGTTGATCTATCCATTGCTGTAAGTGTAGTATGAAAGTCTCCTGCTATTAGCACATTCTTATCTATAAGATTATTCCTGTTTGTAATTAATTGTTTTAAATATTTAGGTGCTCCCATATTCGGTGCATAGACATTTATAATTGTTAGTTCTTCCTGATGGATAGACCCTGTAATTGTCATATAATACCCTTCTTCATCCCTTGTTATTGTCTTTAATTTAAAGTCCAGTTTGTCTGATATAAGTATAGCTACTCCAGCTTTCTTTTGACTTCCAGTAGCATGATATGTATTTCTCCATCCTCTTACTTTTAATCTGAAGGTATCTTCCAGTCTAAAATGTGTTTCTTGTAGACAGTAAATAGATGGATTTTGGTTTTTTTTATCCATTCTGCTACCCTATGTCTTCTGATTGGAGCATTCAGCCCATCTACATTCAGTGTTATTATTGAAATATATGGGTTTAGAGTCATTGTGTCCTTTGTGGGATCCATGCTTGTGGTGGTGTCTCTTGTATCTTGCGTTCCTTGCAACATTTCCCTCAGAGAGTCCCCCTCAGGATTTCTTGTAGGGCTGGTTTAGTGGTGACAAATTCTTTCAATTTTTGTTTATTTGGAAAGACTTTTATCTCTCCTTCTATTCTGAATGACAGGTTTGCTGGATAGAGGATTCTTGGCTGCAAATTTTTTCTGTTCATCACATTGAAGATCTCCTGCCATTCCTTTCTGGGCTGCCAAATTTCCGTAGAAAGGTCTGTCACCACTCTGATTGGCTTCCCTTTGTATGTTAGGACCCTTTTCTCCTTAGCTGCATCAAAATTCTCTCTTTGTCCTTATATTTTGCCAGTTTCACTATGATATCTCATGCAGAAGATCAATTCAAGTTATGTCTGAGGGCAATTCTCTGTGCCTCTTGAATTTCAACATCTACCTCCCTCCCTAGGTTGGGGAAGTTCTCTGCTATAATTTTTTCCAGGACTACTTCAGCACCTTTCCCTCTCTCTTCCTCTTCTGGAATTCCTATGATACAGATATTGTTCGTTTTATTGTATCGCTGAGCTATCGAACTCTTCTTTCATGTTCCTGGATCAGTTTATCTTCTTTCATGTTCCTGGATCAGTTTATCTCTCTTTTTCTCAGTTTCTTTTTTTTCTATAATAGTGTCTTCCAAATCACTTATTCTCCTTTCTGCCTCTTCAATCTGTGCATTGGATGCCTCCAGTTTATTATGTATCTCATTTATCGCATTTTTAATTCATCATAACTATTTTTAAGCTCCATATTGTTTGTAGTCATAGTTTCTCTGATGTCCTCCATGCTTTTTTCAAGCCCAGCGATTAATTGTATGATTATTGTTCTAAATTCTTGATCAGTTATGTTGCTTATATCTGTTTTGAGTAGTTCCTTAGGTGTCATTTCTTTGGAGGAGAGTTCTTCCGTTTCATCATTTTGGTTAGCTTTCTATCTCTTGTTAACTTTAAAAGCTTGTTGTACACTGTGTCCCTACGAGTTCTGCTATATTAGAGGGGCTCTTTTTACTGTTCAGGGCCTGACTGTTCAGGAAGTGTTCTTTGGATAGTATCTCTTGGTTTCTCTTGTTGAGCATTTGGTTAATTTGTTTCCCTACTCGTAGTGGTATTTGGGACTCTCTACCATGTGTAGTTTGGCTTGTTTCTTGAGGCAGCCCTGGATAAAGAAAACAGACGACCACAGAGGGAACAAAGGTACACAAACACACAGACAAAACCAATAAACATGCAAAACCAGGCTCAGGTAAAAACAGCAGCAACAAAAACAACGAAACAGCTATCTGGCGGGGATGGGCATGGTTTGGTGTAGGTAGGTCTTGCCTCCACTTTGTCAGCTGGCCACTCCCTGATGCCTCGCCTTGGTGGTTGTGGGGAGAAGAATGGTGTCGCCCCAGTCCCTTCTCAGCCAAGCTTGCAAATCATTTCTTCAGTCAGATCTCCCTGTGCTGAGGATGTTGCCAAGGTGGGCTGAGTTCTATGCCCCACACCCCACCTTGTTTCCAGGTACCAGTCTACAGGTTTTGTTTATACCACCCTAAACAGTCCCTCAGGTTGCTGCTTCCCTGTTGCCGGGGGTTGAGTGAGGGGTGGGGGAAGTGTCACAGCCTCAGATCCATCAGGGTCAAGCTGTGATACAACCCGAGTGTGTTCGGGGTAAAATAGCAACTTCAGGTCCACAGAGTCCGCGCCGCTGCTAACACTGCCACTTCACCAGGCCGCTGCCGCGCAAGCCGCCCCTGCCACCAGTGCTGCCGTCGCTTCACTGGGCCGCCGCCATGGATGGTGCCGGGAGTGCTGCAGTGCAGTTTTTTTCTCTGGCGTCTTTTGGGACTGGGGGCACCTAGTTCAAAGTCAGCACCCCAGCGAGAACTAAAAAACACTGTCTTTCCAAGCTGAGTCGCCGCCAGGGATGGTGCTGGGCGCTCTGCAGTGCAGTTTTTCCTGGAGCCTTCTGGGACCAGGGGCACCTAGTTTAAAGTCAGCGCCCCAGCCAGAGCTAAAAGACACTCTCTTTCTAAGCCAAGGTTTTTCTCTTCTCCAGGGACGGTTCTATGCACAATCTCAACTTTTATTTCCTGTCCCCTGTACTCCTGGCCGCTCACCACCGCTCACCGGTTTATCACTCACCTCAGCTGCACGCAAGCTGATTCCCTCCCCTCCCTCCATATCTCTGGGTTCCGTCCAGCTTTTATCTTCCCCAATTTGCACTCACGCACTTATGAGGTTTCCTTTCCAGTGTATTCTGTCTCTTACTCTTCCCAAACTCCTGTGGTTCAGTGTCCTATGACTTCAGGCCTTCTCTGTTTGAGAGATGGGTGCAGGTGAAATGCATGGAGCTCCCTACTTCTCCGCCATCTTGCCCCCTCCACATACTACATCTTTATCCATTCATCAGTCAATGGACATTTGGTCTCTTTCCATACTTTGGCTATCGTCGAATACTGCTACTATAAGCATTGGGGTGCTTGTGTCCCTTTGGATCAGCACTCCTGTATCCTGAGGATAAATATCTAGTAGTACAATTGCTAGGTCATAGGGTAGTTCTATTTTTAATTTTTTGAGGAATCTTCATACTAGTTTCCAGAGTGGCTGCACCAGTCTGCATTCCTACCAATAGGGCAAGAGTGTTCCCCTTTCTCCATATCCTTGCCACCAACTGTTGTTGCCTCAGTTGTTCATTTTAGCCATTCTGAAAGGTGTGAGGTGGCATCTCATTGTGGTTTTGATTAGTATTTCCCTGATGATGAGTGATGTTGAGCATTTTTTCATGTGTCTGTTAGCTATGTGGATGTCTTCTTGGGAAAAGTAGCTATTCCTATCTTTTGACCTTTTCTTCACTGGATTATTTGTTTTTTGGGTGTTAAGTTTGGTAAGTCCTTTATATTTTTGGATACTAGCCCTCTATCTGATATGTCATTTGCAAATATCTTCTCCCATTTTGTCTGGTGCCTTTTAGTTTTGCTGATTGTTTACTTTTCTGTGCAGAAGATTTTTATCTTATTGAGGTCCCAATAATTGATGTTTACTTTTGTTTCCTTTGTTTCCAGACTTATGTCAAGTAAGAAATTGCTGCAGTCAAGGTCAAAGAAGTTGTTGCCTGTTTTTTTCTCTACGATTTTGGTGGCTTCCTGCTTACATTTGGGTCTTTTAGCCATCTTGGTTTATTTCTGTGTAATGTGTAAGAAAGTGGTCCAGGTTCATTCTTCTACATGTTGCTGTCCAGTTTTCCCATTTGCTGAAAAGACTTTTTTTTTCCCATTAGATATTCTTTCCTGCTTTGTCAAAGATGAGTTGGCCATATCTTTGTGGGTCCATTTCTGGGTTTTCTATTTTGTTCCATTGATCAATGTGTCTGCTTTTGGGCTAGTACCATACTGTCTTGGTGATTACAGCTTTGTAATACAGCTTAAAGTCTGGAATTGTGATGCCTGTAGCTTTGGTTTTCTTCTTCAGGATTGTTTTGGTTACTTGGGGGTCTTTTATGGTTTCATGCAAACTTTAAGATTATTTGTTCTTCTCTGTGAAGAATGCTGGTGTTATTTTGATAGGGATTTCGTTGAATATGTAGATTGTTTTGGGTAGTATCGACACTTTAACAATATTTGTTCTTCCAATCCATGAGCATGGAATGTTTTTCCATTTTTTTGTGTGTGTCTTTTTCCATTTCTTTCAGGATATACATTTTTCACCTCTTTGGTTAGGTTTATTCCTAGGCATTTTATGGGTTTTGGTACAATTGTAAATGGGGCTAATTCCTTGATCTCTCTTTCTGCTGCTTCATTATTGGTGTATAGAAATGCAACTGAGTTCTATACATTGATTTCTGTACTTTGCTGAATTCATGGATCAGTTCTAGCAGTTTTTTGGTGAATTGTTTTGGGTGTTCCACATAGAGTATCACGTCATCTACTAAGAGTGAAAGTTTGATTTCCTCCTTGCTGATTTGGATGCCTTTTATTACTTTGTGTTGTCTGATTGCTAACACTTGGAAAGTTCTCACTCTGCATTATAAAAAGGACAGCCATATTTCAGCTCTTACAGAAATGAAATAAGATGGAAAATTCTAACAAACTGTTTAAACTAATTTCTTAAAGAGGCTTCTTTCATTGCCAGAGATCTTAAATAACCCCTTGGTCAGTTATCCAGAAACAATTATTCTTCATGTAACTGATGAACTTGACTTCTACTTTGGGAAGAGAACCACCTTTTTCTATATTTGCTTGCACTTTTGTTTTAATGTCTTCTACAGAATTAGGTCCTTTCAGTGTTTTGGGAGTCTTTTCCTGTTTTTTGAAAGATTCTTGACCTTTTGATCTTGATGTTGGTGGTTTTGAGTCTTTTCTATTCTGGTTTGATTTCTGGGCATTTTTTGGCTGGAGAATCTCATATAGATTTCTTTACTGAAGCTTTTTCTTAGGCTCCTTCATCATCAAAATAATCATTATCATCATCGTTGTCATCATCATCATCTTCATCGGCAACAAATTTTACTTTCTTCTGTGGAATGTTGTTACCACTTCCAAGGGCAGAACGCTTTCCAGATACACTAAGGAGCTTCACATACTCTTCTTCTTTATCTTCTGACTCTGCATCTTCCTCCACAGCTACTACGCACTGACCACTAATATGCACAGGCCCTGAACCACATTTCAATCATAAGACCACAGGCGGTGTTATTTCAAAGCCCCCAAGGAAAACCGTTGGCTGTAAGGTCATTTCAAAGTTGCCACTGTGACTTTAATTGGACTGCCTTCATAATTCATTGCTTCTGCTTCAACAGTGTGCAATTTATCCTCTGCACCAGCCCCTAAACTAACTGTTCTTAAAGATAACTGGTGTTTGTTTTCATCATTGTCCACCTTAAAGTGATAATTTTTGTCAGCTTTTAGTCCACAACTGAAAAGATAGTTCTGGGGCCTCAGGGGGCTCATGTCCATGCCTATCGAATCTTCCATGGGGTGATGGCATGCACTTAGGTGGGAGAGAAGGCGGATGGAGAGAAACGACTACTGTTCCACAGAACAGCCATGCAGGGTAGAAATATTTTTAAAGTATAGATTTACAAATAAAAGTCTATAAAAACGTAAAGGACAAAATTGTAGGACCATTTGCAATGAAATGGTCCAAACAGCTAAAATAAAAACTGCCACACTCCTTTGATCAGAATCACCCACATGAGGTTCCTTTCTAAAGCTGAAACAATTTAAAAACGGGTAGCAAAAGGTCTGTGCATCTAGTTGTAACAGGACCAGGGGCAAGTACGCAGCTCACTGCTAGTACACTCTCTGAATTAAAAATTAAAATAGAAGATACTTTATAATTAAATAATTTGTCTAGAACAAGCAGAAAAGTTCATCCAAAGGTCAAACACCCAAGAATTGCCAACTCTAATGTAACACGTGAACTTTATCAAATAGGGACTTGGCCTTCAGACAAGACAACCAGCAGTAGCTGAATTACTCCCAACACTTTCAGTCAGGATAGAGCCGAGTTTCTCCACCTCAGCACTGCTGACGGGATGGGGTAGACACAGTAGATAACTGCCACTGTGAGCTCTCCTAGTGCTTTACAATATCCCTGGTCTCTACGTACTAGGTGCCAGGAACACAATCCCAACAACCACCCTCAAAACTATGACAACCAAGATGTGTCCAGACACTGAACAAACGTCCTGAGCGGGGAAAAAATTGCCTCCCCGGAAACTGGCTGGGACTGTGACTTGCTCTTATGGGCAGTAGTCACCGTTTTACCGTGGCTCCTATAAGGGCTCCTGTATTGTATTTCAGTCGAGAATGTCTTAAATTTTGATCATTCTAGGATGTTTGTTTCTGCTCATCACTGTGTACCCCTTGAGGAACTTCGATCATTTGGCACCACCTGTACTATTACTTACTAATACTCCTTGAAGCTATTTTTTTTCCCTTTGCACATATGTGGATCCATTCTAGGCGCTTATTAACAGGGCAGTTGACTCACAACATACAGTAGATAACTCTGTACATTAGAGCCTGATTCTTCTAGGAATCCAGGTTGAGAAAGGTTACATCTAATTTGAAACCTGGAAACCACCTGAGACAGCCGCATCTCTTTTACTCCGCCATGTAGTTGTCATCTTAACCCTATTTGCTACCCTGACATCACATGAAGTGAGGCTCACATGTAAATTTGCCAAGGAACATTCTGCCTACCTCTTATTTGCCTGACAGGAACCCCTTTCCTATCTTATTACCTCTTCTTCTACCTGAATGATTGATTGGCTGAGATATAACTGGCAAATAATGTATTAGTTTCAGGCATATACCTTAAAGCTATTTTTAATGCAAATAAAGTTACAATAAGTAGACATACACTCATCAGAGCCTGAGGTCTGCTCTCCGGGAGATTACAAAGTGTTGGAGGGGGGAAGGGGAGCCTGTGTGGCTCAGTCAGTTAAGCGTCCGACTCTTGATTTCAGCTCAGGTCATGATCTCATGGTTTGTGTGTTTGAGCCCCACATCATGCTCTGAGCTGACAATATGAAGCCTGCTTAGGATTCTCTCTCTCCCCTCCCCCACTCCCAAAAGCACGTGCTCTCTCTCTTTCTCTCAAAATAAATGAATAAGCTTTAAAAAAACTTGTAAGTAAAAAAAATGGTTCGAGGAGTTAAAGACATGATAATAGCAGGCTGAGAGTTTCTCTTCATGGTATAAAAAAAGGTTGAGAAGTCATTTTTTTCACCAGGTTAATTAATGTTACTTAACGTCATCTACAACTAAAATTATCTTCAACCAGGGGGGTATTATCCCACACTCTGGGAGTTACTGTCCCAGCTTATCAAAGGATTTATCTGGTCTGTGTGGCAAGAATTAGGTGTCTTGCAAAAGAGAATAGGGCTAGATGACTTTGCTGGGTAAACTAGTATACTACAGTAAGAACAGTATCCCTTGTAAAGCTGTCACTTAAGGATTACATGAGGTAAGTGATGTAAAGTAATCAGCATGCTCAGAATACTGTTGGCACAGAACCCTTTTGAAATATTTTTTCCAGTTTATTTTACTTTATTTTTTGAAGTGTTTATTTTGAAAGAGAGGGAAAGACAGAATGTGAGCAGGAAAGGGACAGAGAGAGGGAGACACAGAATCTGAAGCAGGGTCCAGACTTTAAGCCATCAGCACAGAGCCTGAGGTGGGGCTCAAACTCATGAGATTATGACCTGCGCTGAAGTCTGAAGGTTAACTAACCTTAACCCACCTCTTTTTCTTTAAAGTGTCAATTCTCAAAAACAAAGCCTGTTTGTCTTTGATGCTAAGTCTCGGGGTCAGTTGGTAATCTTCCATGAAAGTGAATCCCCTCTCTCTTCTGATAAAATGGTGTAGGATTCTAAATGACGACTGTGTAGAAAACTCACCAGAATCCCCTTGATATTTCTAATTTCATTTCTTAGACTCAAGAGGTTTGTGAAGTTCAGCTAGAAGGGTTTGTGTGATAGGTAGGCAAACATTCCATTTGATAAGGTTCACCATCTCTAATCAAAGCTGGCAATTCCTGACAGGTAACATTACCTTCAGTTTGCTTGGTGGAATGGTGTGATTTCTGCTTGGGCTAGCCAAAGATACAAATCATATAGAGACTTCTATTCAAGCGTTGGTTCAGATTTTTGGCAGTCACATACAAAATCTTGCATCAAGGACATCCACGTTCCTGATTGGCATCTATCAATTCTTATGCTGTAGGATAATGAGTAAGTGAAACTAACACTAACTGAAGGTGCTATCTTTTGCTGGGTGCTGTGCCACACCCTTCTAGATTAATCTCCTAAAAATTCTATGAAATCCCTACTATTCCCTATAAAAGATGAAAAAAGATTAAGGCTCGGGGAAGTTACAAAATTTTCCCAGGCTTTCATGGTTAGTAAATGGTGGATGTGAATCTAGATCTGATTCCAATGTGTATGTTATATTTCATCTGTAGAGAACACACCTGTGAGATGTGAACAGATCTATTAAAAATATTGATATTTTGCATTTATGTAATTTTTTAGATCATTCAAAGTAACTTCACATCTCATATTTCACTTGTTTCACTATCCCCTATTTTGTAAACAAAAAAAACAAATTTGTGATTCCAGAGACGGGTTTACTGGGGTTTTACAGATATTAATCTCATGTAGGGAATTTATTTTGGCCATAGGGGCTGTCCTAAAGCAAACGTGTGTCCTCTGGTCATCTCACACTGGAAGCTCCAAGGCCAGAGCTGGAAGAGGCTTTATTTGTATGGCCAACTGTGCCATTTAGTACTGATTTATTCTTGAGCTGAGACGGGTCCAGATTTTTCCACTCTCAAAATTCCATGAACACCAAGTAAGAAATCTTACGAAAAGAGAAGCAGACACACAAATTTCATCAAACCTACACTGTAACCTCAGTCTGGTACCTTGGTTTCTCCTAGTGCTGGGCATGTGGGCTAGTACACATGTGCATGGTTATTTTAAAACTTCAGAAGATGATGGACTCTTTAATTCTGATTCAAAATTTTCAGGCTTGTGAAGAAGATTGCATAAGGCTTTAAAACCCATAACCTAGCCTGATGTTTTACTTTCTTTGGAAGAGCCTGGTTTATTTCTTTTCTCACCAGCTGTTTTACTTTACCAAGACACTCAGTAACTTGGTGGTGACTTTGCATTCCTGCTTCATTTTTCTATTCCTCAGCCCAGAGAAAAGGTGACCTCATATTCCAAATTCTATCTAAAACAAATCACAAAAGAAGGGAAGAAGAGTACTGCTTCTAGGACCCACAGGGAAGTTTTGAACTGAGATAGAGGAGGTGTCAGAAACCTCAACTTGTTGGTCAGTATCCCTGAGTTCACCGGACTCTCTGTGCTTTGAGGCCACTTTTCAATTCTCTAGTTTCTTTCTGCTTTCAGTATCTAGTAAGTAACTATAGAAAGCAAAAAAGAAAACTGTTTTCCTCCACTTAAAAGGTACTGGTAGGTATGCCCTTTGCTTTTGGAAGGCATAAATTTGGTATCCTAGACATTTGATTGTTCTCAGTGCACCGAGGAAACAGTTCTATTTGTATTTGATGGGGCTCTATTCACTGGGCTCTGTAATCTGGTCTGGGACTTGGTGCAGTAATTCTGAGATCTTCCAGGAGAAGGTTCAGCTCAGTAGTCAAGGCTCTCAAAGTCATGCCAGCATATGTCATTGATTTTAGATGCTCAGGTCTTCTTCACTCCCTTCCCTGTGGGACTCTGGCGAACTATGAAGTGGAAGCTTATCTTAGTTGTTTTTCTACTTCCCTTCAGTGATTTTTCCCACTTGGACCCTCATCTGTCCTACAACTAACTTGTGTGATTACAAACACCTGCAGAATGTAATAGACACTGGTATGGATTTATGAACCTCTCTCTCTCTCTCTCTCTCTCTCTCTCTCTCTCTCTCTTTGTCTCGTGGACCTCAGCCTCTATTTCCCAGATCCTTTGAGCTGAGTGGTAGGCAGGTATGTGACCATGTTCTGGTGATTGGAATATGAGCCAAAGTGAGGCCCCAGCTTCCAGACCTTTCCCAGGCACATAATGACTATTTCTAATTGGCAGTGGGCTACTAAGAACTAGAGAATCAGGCTAATTGGAATAGAATAGTACCAGTGGTAAGAGAAAGAAGTCTCTAAGCTGGAATTCTGCAATAAATGGAGTCCACAAACTTTAACACATGGTTTTGATGGCATATATTTGGCAGAAGCTTTGGTAGGCTAAATAATGTGCCTCCACCAAGACGTCCACATCCGAATCCTCAGAACCTATGAATATGTTGCCTTATGTGGCAAAAGGGGACTTGCAAATGGGATTAAGAATTTTGATATTATCCTGGATTATCTAGGAGAACCCAATGCAATCACAAGAGTCCTTATAATAGGGACACAGAGGGATATGTGACAACAGAAGTGAAATGTCACTGTAAGACTTAACCAACCATTGCTGCCTTTGAAGATGGATGATCATTCTAGAAGTCAGAAAAGACAAGGAACACATTTTTCTATGAGAGCCTCCAGAAGGAATGCAGGCCCACTCACACCTCGGTGTTAGCCGAGGGAAACTGATTTCAGATTTCTGACCTCTAGCACTGTAAGATAATATATTCATTCTGTTTTGTACTACTAGATTAGTGGTAATTTGTTACAGCAGCAGATGGCCAGTAATACTCAGGTCTTTGGATTTTTTACCCTGCGTCTCTTTTATATTCTCTTCTATAGTGTCATCTAAGCCAGTTTGGGTAAATGACACTGTCCTGTGAATAATAATAACAATAGACACGTCCTGAGTGTTAACTATGGGCAGGCTATAGTTGTGACTGTATCATTTTCCAACTGTTTTATCATGTAATCTCCTGAACAAGCCCATGGGAAATGAAGACATATCTTGGAAAATGAAGATATTAGAAAATGAAGACAATTCTTACGAGATTAAGTCATTTTTCTAAGGTCATACAGCTTATTACTGATATATCCAAGTGGTCCAATATCACAGTTAGTGTTGTGTTTTTTTTTTTTTTGATGTTTATTTATATTTATTTAGTGAGAAAGAGAGATCAAGAGCAGGGTAGGGTCAGAGAGAGAAAGAAAGAGAAAATCCCAAGCAGGCTCTTCATTGTCAGCTCAGAGCCTGATGCAGGGCTGAAACCCACAAATTGTGAGATCATGACCTGAGTTGAGACTGTGAGTTGGACACTTAACTGACTGAGCCACTCAGGTGCCCCTATGGTGTCTGCTTTTAACTGCCTATAACATGTGTACATAGATATCTCCATGTGTGGGGTCTAGAAGCTCTCATAAAATTTGATTTAGAAAGCTTTTAGTATAAATAAAAAAAAATAGTAAAAATGGCACTTTAAAACACTCCATTTCGAATACGTGTTCACACTGTCTCAGGCGAAAGGGCGCATTTTATATTCATGTGTGGCTATGACTGAAAGATTGACCAATAACTCAGGTCAGGTTGAAGAAGTTTTATCCAATAGCTCAGTTTCTACCATCAGGACTTTAGTATGTAAAATAACTGCAGTAAAAATTAATGTAAGAGTTGCTTAGTATATTATAATGGGTTAATATACTAAGCGGAAAATCTGTAGAGTACTTAACATTTTACATATAACTTATGAGGTCATTTTTCAAAAAAAAAAAAAAGGCTTTATTCAAGGTACTGTTAGTACCTGCCCAGACTTGCCTCATTTAGATTGTAGAGACAGTCTAAGGGACCACAACAGCTATTACTGTTCCGAAGAAGGTAAAATATATAATGCTGTCTTATATTTCCTACTGCTCTCTGCTAATTTCACTCAGGAATGTCTAAAAACGAAAGGTGAACAGGTTAGCTCACTATGTGTATATTTGGGGGCCCTTAACTCCTCCCAGTTTGAATTTCACATCTGTAAAATGAGACATTTTCCTGTCCTGTCTATCAGCAGGGTCACAATGAGGCTGAACCAGGTCACAGCCACGTGACTTAGAAAACAGAAGTCCTACTGAGATAGAACAGGATTACCGTTAAACTTTAATCATAATAGAAAATACAAAAACATTTAGCTGTTAAAATCTCAATCTTTCCAAAAGGCAGTGTGAAGTGTTTAGGAGAAGGGAGAGAGGCACTGAAAACACCTTTGTGTTATGAAATTTGTTTCCTTTTAAGAAGAGGGACATTCTCTGTTTTGCTGAGGGCCTGAGAGGAAGAATCAACAGAAAGCTGCTTGAATCCTAACCTGAGTCTTTATTTGCATCTGTCTGGTTCCTTCTTATAAGGTGCTAGACTTATCGGCCATACCCAGGTTTTGAGATAACAAAAGGCCTGGATGATTACATGTGCTTTAATAGCCTTGCTATGTCTTCCGAGATCAGTAGATATTCAAAGTATCTCGTCAACCTCTTCAAGTTGGAACTGAATCAGAGGATAGTCTTCCTCTTAGCTCCTCTGAGTTGATTTCCAGCATCTGATTAGGGAAAGATAAGGTCATAACCTGCGGGTTGAGGAAGAAGTTACTAGCACTGAAACCGAGTACAGTCCTTCACTGTACCCCCAGCATCTGGAATAGGGTCTGGCCTGAGCCAAGACCAGGTAAGTGTTATCCAATGTCAGACAATGACAGAGGCTACTATATAGGATATGTGGACAAAGTCATAACAAGGGTGCAAGGTAATTGCTACAGCAGCAGGAAGAGAAAGGAGAAAGGAGTAATTACCACAGGAACTATCCTGCCCTTATTATTTACTGTTCTCATATAATCAATCGGCAAGTAAAAATTATTCAGGCAGAAATATCAAATATTGAACATAATTTAAAGGCTCATGAACACAGTGAAGACAGAGATTTACCAGAAATATGACCCTTTAATGCAAACTTAATTGGATGAGGCCAGACTGTCTAAGTCCAAACCCACACTCCATAATGTGCCAGTTATGTGACGTTAGTCAAATCCTGTATCTTCTCTGTTTCAGCTTCTTCATTTGTGAAATAAATCTACCCCCAAAGTTACTATAAATATTAAAGTAGTTAATAAATATAAAAGCTAAAAACATTGTCTAGGACTTATTTCTTATGGTGAGCTGATAAGGGCTCCCAAAGTTATGTCCGAATCCCTATGTGACAGCTAATGTGTTAACTAGGCTGGATGATGGTACTCAAATTTCGGGTCAAAAATTATCGTAGATGTTTCTGTGAAGTGTTTTTTGGATGAGTTAAGATTTAAATAAGTAAATTGAATAAAGCAGATTATCCTCCATGAGTGGGTGGGCCTCACACAGTCAGTCAAAGGCCTTAGAACAAAGGTTGACTTTCCCTAAGCAAGAAGAAATTCTGACAGCAAGCTACCTTTGGACTTGAACTAAAACTCTTCCCTAGGTGTCCAGCCTGCCAGCCTACCTTGCAGATTTTGGGCTCAACAAGCCTTCAAAATAGGGTGAGCCAATTCCTAAAAATAAATCTCTCTCTTTTCTTATCTCCCTCTCATATATATTATAATATTCTCTCTCTCTCTCTCTCTCTCTCTCTCTCTTTCTCTCTGTTGGTTGTGTTTCTCTGAAGAACTCTGNCTCATATATATTATAATATTCTCTCTCTCTCTCTCTCTCTCTCTCTCTCTTTCTCTTTCTCTCTGTTGGTTGTGTTTCTCTGAAGAACTCTAATGGATACACCCTGGAACCTACAAATGCTACGTTATTTGGAAAAAGGGCCTTTGAAGATGTAACTAAGGATCTTGAGGTAGAAATTATCCTAGATCATCTAGGTACTAGTCACAGGTGTCCTTATAGAGAGAGATAAAAAAAAAAAAAGACAGACACAGAAAAGGTCATATGAAGAAGGAGACAAAAATTGGAGTAATGTGGCCACAAGTCAACGAATGCCAAGCAATGCCGAAAGCCACCCAGAAACTAGAGGAGTCAAGAAATGATTCAACTTGTTCCTGAGGGAACATGTGGTATGGATGACACGGTGATTTGAAACTCCCAGCATCCAGAACTGTGGAGAATATGTTCCTATTATTTCATGGCACCAGGTTTGTAGTAATTTGTTAGAGCAGCTCTAGGAAACAATTGTTATACCTGTTGTAACAGATATTTTCTACTAGCGTTCAGTATCTCCTTACTCACTAGCCATAAAACCTCAAGTAGATATGTGACACCAGAACCAGGAAGAAAGCAAGTAAAATTTCTCAGTACTTGTGTAAAGGGTTATCCACAGATATTTTGACTCACTTCTCAACAGATTCTCAGGAGATCACTCTGAATGTTGACCCCTACTATTATACAGATATTAATAGAGTATGGTATTCACGGAGTATGGTATACCCAAATTGCCTTGATCCCAGCGGGGGCAGGTGGGAGAACTCACTTGTGAGTCAGTGAGTGAATTCCCCACCCCCTTAAGTGTTCGCTAGCAGCAGGCAATGGAGCTATTCCTTGAAGGAAGGGCCCAAACTGCCACAATCCTGGCAGGAATCTTATCAGCTCTCTCATGTTTGAGAGTCCAAAGAAGAAGGTGCCCAATCCTTGAGGGTGGAGAGGGCAGTACAAACGGTTGATGCCTGCATCCAAAGGTGGCAAACACAATTTGAGTTCTTTACCCTGCGGCACTGGCTCATGCACTGGGGCATGCCAAGGCTTGAAGATGGGGAAATCTTGCGTCAGCCTGCCATCATGTCTATCTCTAGGGCAGTGCATGAAATCAGGGACCAGATGGGCACAAGGTTCCTGAAAAGCCATCCAGGCCATCTGCTGCATGCGTTTCACATCTGCTCATTAAATCCTCTGCTCTAAGGTTTCTTGCCCCTCAGTCACTTACTTAGCCCTTAATTATTTTTATCCCTATTTCTGTGCCTCCTGTACTACGATTCTTTAAATAAACCCACCAATTTATCTTAGCTTCATGCTAATATAAGTCATAAATTCATGAGCTTGATGTAATAATGTGACAATCCTGTTACTCAAAGTCATCATGGACATATTTACACTGTTGAAAACTATCCTGGGTGTCTTCAGTAGTCAGCCTATCACTATGTATTACACTTACACTTGGGAAGCAGAAAATGCCACCTCGGACAGGGGATTTAGGGCTTGGGGCTCACTGGGGCATGTGAAGGTCCTCTGAGCTGAGTCTGAGGGAAGAGATTAGAAGCTCCTTTTCTACTTAGTGCTAACAAAATTCACAAGTGATCAAGATAGAACCCCAGTCTCTACCGGTCTGTCTTCAGCTCTTCACAGTCTAACTTCCCAGGGGAAAAAGAGTCTCCCTTCCAATCCCCTAGAGCAGGGGAGGATGGAGTTATTTCCTTGACAGCCTGTAAGCAGCAAAAGGGTAAGGTGGCCTTGAGATGGCAATTAGAACACTTTGGCTAACCGGAAGGAATCTGTAGATACATGAGGTGAGGGAGCCAAGGAGTGAAGCCCTTCACAGTTTAGTCGTGGCCGAGTGGGGCAGGTAAGCATAGCAGGGCCAGGCCATGCAAGAAATCTGAAAAAGGTCATAAGAGGAGCACCACTGGGGCCCTGCCTCATTTTATATTCACACCTGGGAGTTAAGGGTTTAGGAATCAGCCAGAGGTGACAGGTGCGCTTATCTCTGTTACAGGGTGGGAATGAAACATCTGGGACTTCTGGCGGCTGTGAGCTATGGAAGGGGTCCTGATAGATAATCCTGGGAAAGAAACTCATCATTCATGGAGCCTCAGCCTCTTGCTTATTCCAGAATAGGGCTTATCACTTCTTCCCCCACAATTTCTTCAGAGAGCTCCACATTCATGATCTAATCACATTTCAGGTTCTTTTTTAGCTGCTGCTGTTGTTGTTTTTCTATTAAGTGATAACACTCCCTTGGACACATCCCTCTCCAGGGTTCCACCTCACACTGGTTTCAGCTGCATTCTGTGCTGGGTTTCCCCAGCAAAGCAGCAGAAAGGTGGGCCGTCCAAAACGGGCAGGCTACTGTGTCACACTCGGAACTCAGAAGCACCTCCTAGAATGAAATAGCTGAAGTTCTAATCACGTGAGTAAGTGGAAACTGCAACCTCTCCCACATAAGCCCTCCATCTAGCTTCTCTGATTGTCCATCATGCCTCAGTGCATCTCACTTTTGGTGGAAACCGCCTTCTGAGAAAAAGACAACCCAGAGGTGCTTTGTCTGGACAAATTCTATTGTTTCTAGCATCATCGGTCATGGAAAGTTTTTTTTAAATGTTAATAACTTGGTTCATTTATATAAAAAGGTCAATATTAGAAAATGCCTTTCCCCCTGTATCTCTTCTACACTGTAACATAATGTTCTACCCTGGCAGCTTGCTCTCTGTGATACCAATGCAGGGAATAAATGGGTATAGATTGAAATAATTACGGGAAAAGGCAAAAATTATTCTGAAACTGGGGCTGACTTTTTCTTCCAGGCTATTTTTTGTTTGTTTAATAAAGCATCTAATGCAAGAAATTAAAAAATAATGATAGGACAATGTCAGTTTATTCTAGTGGATCAACAGAAGCCATAAATCTAAATTTAACCTTATATTTAATAAAACGCTCCACGCTCTCTGCATTAGGGTCCAGGAAACTGATTTGCTTCATCCCAATTGCTTTTCCCGCACATCAAGTTAAATATTGTATCTAATCACCTGCTTTGATGCCTTCCAAACACACATAACTTAAAAACCTGCCTTAAAATTGGTCTAGGTGATAAACCTTATTAACCTTTTTACAGGAGTTATGTTGATTCTCTCTTTTTATACTTTATTCTTACTTATCTCTGCTACTTTGCAATTCATAACTTGGACCACATAAAAAAGTACAAATCATTACTTCACGTAGCTTTGCTCTCACATCTTCAACAGAGTATATTTTTGCTTCAGAGAACTTCTACTGCTGATTTTTACACTTTGGTTCTATGCATCTTAGTTCTTTGAAGTAAAAACAACACGATAATGCTAAAAGCTTCTTCCAATAAGTGTGAAAGAAGAGGGTTGGGATAGACATGCATATGGGCCAGGGGAGGTGAAGGGCTTTTGAGTGAGTTTCTACCAAAAGTTTTCAAATCATGATACCAAACGTACACAGTTCAGATTGTGCAGCCAGTTTTTTACATCATCCAAGCTTGGGGGGACAAATACCCACTCAGACTGAATATATATTACTTCTCAATCAGTAGTTACGGAATGCTGGAGACACCATTTCATATAGATCACATAAAATATGAATTTCTATATTAAAGGGAGTGTGTTATGACCAACCATATAAATTTATTTTTTCTTTTTTATAAGTCAAAATGGTTTGGTGGGGGCAATTTCAAATGGTTCCACCTGAAACAAGGGGAAAACTAAAACTTCTCTGCCACCCCAGTAAATACTGATAGCATTCTAGAAATCCCAGTGGTGGAGTCATGTCACTGAATTTCATGTATCAAAAGTGACATTAGCTGTGCTAGGGGCTGGACATGCAGGCTTGCTTCCAATGGTGGTGGGCTGGGCACAAAAGAAGCAAAAGGTGTGGAAAATGAACCCAGCTCTAGGTTAGCTTCTATTTTTTGGACCATACAAAAGTTTCACATGTTTCTTTCATCAATATTTTGTTCATCAGTCTGTAGCTATCCTTCATTTGAGGAATGCTTAACTAAAGCCTAATGAGTCTCACCTCCTTCCGTGATGTGATGGGTCCCAAGGCCACTGGTCTAATCCTTCTCTTACATCCCATCCCTCCAGAAGAATATGGCAACATATTGTTGAACTCTGAGTAATACAAAATCTTTGTGGAATATTTAAATGATTCAGAAGTAAAACTTCCTTATTTTGAGTCCCTGTGAGATAACCAGACCTTCCAGATTCTGATATGCATATATATAAACACAGGTATCTTAAATAAAAAATAGTTCACACTCTATTTGCTACTCATTATCTTGTTTTAATCACAACAGTATATTGTAGACATTCTCACATCACCATATAAGGATTTGCTATAATCATTATAAACACTGGGGGGCACCCAGGTGGCTCAGTCAGTTGAGCATCCAACTTGGGTTTTAGGTCATGATCTCACAGTTCATGAGTTTAAGCCCCAAGTCGGGCTTGCTGCTGTCAGCTCAGAGCCTGCTTTGGATCCTCTGTCCCTCCTGGCCCTATCCTGCTCATTCTCTCCCCAAAATAAATAAACATTAAAAAAAAAATAAACACTGAAGAGCATTCTACTCCATCTCCATACCCTCACTGAATAAAATCAGTCCTCCAGATAAGGACATTTGGACTCATTCCAATTTTGTGTTATTATGAGTAAGTCCTCAGTAAACATTCTTGTGCATACACACTTTTAACCGTATACAATTATTTCTCTAGGATCAATTACTACAGGAAGAATCGCAGGATTAACAGGAAGGCACATGCCACATGTTGATACATAGAGTCAGAGGGCTTTCCAATATGCACTTCAACCAAGAATACATGAAGATTCATTTCCTGTACCCTAACCAGCCCTGGGCAACATCATGTCTTTTGCTCTTCTTTAATTTGATAGACAGCTCATGATATTACTGTTTCACTTCAATTTCTCTAATTCTAAGGATGGTAAAGAGCTTTTGACATATGTAATAACATTTGAATTCGTTCTTTTGTGATTTTTTTTTTTTTCTATTTGGGAGGGCACTTTTGCAATGATTAGTTCTGCATCTCAAATTGGGCTAAAACAAATCAACCTACAAAAAGGAGATGAAATGGCTTACTGGCTGGGAGGGACACTGGAAGCACACTCAGAAAACTGAATGAACAACAGGAACCTTGAGTCTCACGAACTGCATCCAGAGCATGACCTCCTATCTCATTTGTGCTTGTCTCTGTGAAGATGCAGGCAATACCTTGGCTCCCTCTACAAGGGAAGGAAAATGACTATTTGCACCCTAGATTCACTTCTTGCCAGTTTAGCAACCTCATTGGTAAAATAATACCTCTTTTTTGATTTGTTTATTAATCCCAGAGAGGTACTCTAGTTGGGATGTAGCTGCTTGGGACAATAGCCATGTCCAGGAAAATGGGGGTGTGGTTACTATATTTGGGTCAAGTGTCCATCCTCATGTTTAGGAGGTAGGTTCTGATATCACAAGAAGTTTAATGGAGGTTAAATATTTTGGGTAGCCCAAAAAGTAGTCACCACAGCCAATGACATGTCCTTGACTATTTGTTTATTCTCTTGAATTCCTATGGCAATGAGAGACTGCTCTATACAATCCACAGGAGTACCCACCAAATGTTGCTTGTGTATGTTTACCCTTCTCACCCAGTCCCTGGGTGATTATAAACTGATTATAGCACTGGCTTGGATTCTGGCTGTGCAGATGTAATGCCACCATCCTCCTTTCCTCCATGGAACGAGGAAGAGAGAGAGGTGAAATCTGAACAGTATAGTTCCTAGTTATTTAATTAAGTCTCTTTTCCTTGAGGCATAAACTTTCATCCTTTTGAGTTGCTAGCTTCTAATTCTTTTGTAACTTCTAATTTTGTATCTTCTTTTTGTATCTTTTGTATCTTCTAATTCTTTTGACTCTCGTCATTCACTACCACTACACTGTGATCTTCATAAGAGCATGGGGACTTGGGTATCCTCAGCACTGCATAGCATACAGCAGGTTTTCATGTGTTAAAAAAAAAAAAGAAAGGAAGTGTAAAATAAGGAAGTTAGTTCAGATGGCTTCTAAGCTTCTTGCTAATTCTCGTAGTCTTTGGATATTATTGTATCTTTAGTGTCTCAGTCTAGCCAAAATACACATAGTAGACAGTCTCTGAAGGGTAGACAGGTTCAGGTTTGGGTAGCAAAGTTGATATTGTCTGTAGATTAGTTTGAATGTGCTATGCTGCCGTTACTTTCTCCTCTGAAGGTAATGTGACCTACAGAAAGGAGCCTGAAATATAGGGACAGCTAGCTCTGATTTTACTACCTAATAAACAGGTGAACTTGAGCAATTTATTTAATCTGTCCAGCATCTTTAAAATCAAATTAATGAGTCACAGTAAAAAGATAAAAGTAAAACAAGAGTAACAATGATGGCCACCCAGGAGTGTTAGAATGAAAAACAACTGAGCACAGTTCTGGCAAAGAGTAGGCACTCAGTAAATTATTTACTGAATGAAGAAAGCAAGTACATGTCTATTATACAGTCACTGCTTAATGAAAGACAAACCAACTAGATATTCTGGATTAGATCCCAGAGTATCTACAGGAGGTCAGTGGAACTAACACAATCAGACTTATTAATGAACTAAGACTGTTGTGCCTATCTTCTACTGAAAGCTACTTTAAGCCACCAATTCTTTTTCCTATTCTTTGTAATGAGATAATATAGAAATCCACTTTCTCTTTTCTATTGTGAGAATATGTACAGTGAAATTCACATACCTCAGTTCTTAGCACCTTAATATATTGAGCTCCTAATTGGTCTGTACTACTTATCAACTGCTGTAGTATTTTGCCAGGATTTACTTGGAGGAAGATCAGCTTGGTTTCTGTTCCTAGCTAGGCTGGGTGTTCAGTTCTCAATGGCAATGGCGTGTGCAAGGGGCTCCAAGACAGTGCAGACTTGGAGGAAACAGAAAGAGAATGTGCATTTGAAATCAGAGTGGGAAATGCAAGAGAGTATTGTGTATGAAATAAAAACCAAACTTTTTTCTCCCTTATAATATACACTTTAGGTTATTGGGCTTATAAAACATGTAGAACACTATTCAAAAATAGAGTCAAAAGAATGTGGGATGGCATAATCCTAGATTGTGGAAAGAGATGGGCCTTTATTTATCTTTCTATAATCCATCTCTCTGGGATCACTGTTTCTCCTTTGAGTACAATAATATTTATTTTTTAAATGGAAAAATATGGTACAAAGAAGGGGAATCCAACCAACAGGTTAAATCTATCAGAATTTGCCTTGAATAGGGTAAGAAGATAGATATTGTGTTAAAAATGGGCTTTATATTATGAGTTGGCCCTGTGTTGGGAAAGGAACACTTAACTAGGAGTCAGGAAATTTGCCTCAGTCACTAGTTGGCTGGGTGACCTAGATCAAGTCACTTGACCTTCCTGTGCTGTAAATTCCTCCTTATGTAATCATATCATTGAACCAGATCAGAATTCAAATTATACTATTACTGTGAAACCACTGACAGGATCCACACCCTCACTCCCACAATACACATACAAGCGTGTGCATTCAACAACCAGAGCACCTCTACATGTGTTAGTTCTTTAGAGATTTAATGTAGGGACTTCACAGAAAAGAAGCTGTACAATATGATGGTTGAAGGAAGGGCTCTAGAATCAAATTGATAGAGTATGAATGTCCATTCCACAAATGGCCAGCTATGTGAAGTTATATAAACCTCAGTTCCCCAAATGTATAATTATTATTATTACTGTTAATACATTCTTTATTATAACTTATTTATTAATATATTTATTATTTTGGCAATATCACCTTAGAGATGTCTTGGGGACTAAACAAGGTGATACAAAGTGTTTGCCATAGTGTCTGGCACACAAGGTCTACTTAATANGAAGTTATTTAAGCCTCAGTTCCCCACCTGTATAATTATTATTATTACTGTTAATACATTCTTTATTATAACTTATTTATTAATATATTTATTATTTTGGCAATATCACCTTAGAGATGTCTTGGGGACTAAACAAGGTGATACAAAGTGTTTGCCATAGTGTCTGGCACACAAGGTCTACTTAATAATATTACTATATGTGGGGGAAGAATTCTGAAGCCTAAAAACGATTTTAAAAAGCAACGATCTTTAAAATGCCTTCCAGTTCTGAAACTGCTTTTTCCAACAAGTAACTCTCTTAAGACAGCAGGGAGGAACCATCAGTAGATGGGGTTGCTAAGACTGTTTGATTTCAAATGCAGCTTGTCTTACATGGAGATTATTCAAGCTTATTGAGATACATTGCATATAATAAGGTTCCTCCATTTTTGGTACACAGCGCTATGAATTTTGACAAATGCATACAATCACCTACCACTGCAATCAAGATATAGTTCCATCACCCCCAAAAGTGTCCAAGTGCCTCTCTGTAGACTGTCTCCTCACCTCATCTAGCCCCTGGAAACCATCGGTCAGTTTTCTGTCCCTGGGGTTTTGTCTTTTCTAGAAAGTCATGCAAATGAGCTTTCTAAGTCTGGTTTCTTTTACTTTAGTACATTTGAGAGTCATCCATGGTACTGCATGTACTAGTACTTCACTCCTTCTTATTTTTGAGTGGTAGCCATTGTGTGCTGTATCACAACTTGTTTATCTTTTAGCCTGTGATGAGTTATGGAAAAAAGTCACAATAAACTCCTGAGTGTATCTTGGAATGAGATTACTTGGTCATCTGTTAGATGTATTTTTAATTTTAATTTGACACTAGCAAATTTGGTTTTCCAAAGTAGCTGGACCATCTTAGGCTCATAAGGAATTTAGGAGAGTTCCAGATAGTTCTTTTATTAATTTTCTATGGCCATTACAATGAAGTACCACAAACTTATTGGCTTTAAACCACACAAATTTATTATCTTACAGCTCTGGAAACCAGATATTCAAAATGGATCTCACTTAGCTAAGACCAAACTGTTGGCAAGCTATGTTCCTTTCTAGAGGCTCTAAAGGCAGAATCTATTTCCTTGCCTTTTCCAACTTCTACTGGCTGCCCATATTCTTTGGCCTGTGGTCCTATTTCATCTCAAAGTCAGCAATTGCTGGTCACACATGTCCTTCTTATTCAGAGTCACTGTGATGCTCTCTTTTGCCCCTCTTTTCCACATGTAAAGGACCCTTGTTACTACAATAAATGGATAATCCAAGATAATCTTAAAGTCAGCTGATTAGCAAATTTATTTCCATTTGCATCTTTAGCTTCTCCTTGCCTTGAAACACAAAATATTCACAGGTAGAAGGGATTAGGACAGACGTCTTTTGATGGGTCGGGGGAGCTGGGTGCATTTTTCTGTCTGCCAGTCTGCCTCCCTCCAAACATATAATATAGTAATTAAAAAAATAAAAGGTAGTTTACTGGCTGTATAGCAGCTAATTCTGGTTTTAAATTATATTTCCCCAAGGACTAATAATGTTAAACATTTTTTCATATATTTCTTTGCATCAGATGTCTCCTTTGGTGAAATTTTTGTTCAAATCTTTTGCCCATTTTAAATTGCCGTGTCCTTTGTTTTTCTATTAGAGAGTTTGAGAATTCTTTATGTATTACTAATTGTAGTCTCATCAGATACGCATTTGGCAAACATTTCCTCCTAGTCTATGGCTTATCTTTTCATTTTCTTAAGCAGTGTTTTAAAAAGATTTTAGGGGTGCCTGGGTGACTCAGTCAGTTAATTGACCTTAGCTCAAGTCATGATTTCATGGTTCGTGGGTTCAAGCCCCACTACTGGCTCTGTACTGACAGCTCAGAGCCTGGAGCCTGCTTCAGATTCTGTGTCTCCTGTCTCTGCCCCTCCCCAGCTCCTACTCTCTCTCTCTAAAATAAATAAACATTAAAAAAAAAAGATTGTCATTTTAATGACATCCAATTAATCACTCTTTTTCTTTTACAATTTACG
>NW_027530006.1:5790195-5845743 GCF_008692635.1 Crocuta crocuta | reverse complement strand
CCTAAGAAATCTTTGCCTTACCCAAGGTCACAAACATTTTCTTCTAGAAATTTTATAGTTTTGAGTTTTACGTTTTGATCAATGATCCGTTTTGTGCTGAATTTTTATAGGTACAAAGTGTTGGCTCAGGTTTTTTATTTTGAACAGGATGCTTAGTTGTTCCAGAACCATTTCTTGAAAAGAAGAAATTTAATTTTCATTCTATATATTTCTTTTGTTTACAAAATATTGAAGGAAAACTTTTCAACGTTTTGATTTTTCATTGCTTCAAAACTTTTCAGCTGTTTTTGATTTTTTTATTACCTACTTGCTAATGACAACACACTTTTGAAACTGAACATCTATTCATTACAGACCAAGTTAGACACACACCAAGATGGTCAATACACATCCTCAGGTTTATGATGAGTAATTGATTTCTTTCTGTCATGAGTAGGACCTAAATAATTTGATTATGTATTTAGCTAGTAAAGGACACTCATTAGGAGAATTCTATTTCATGCTTGTTTGCACCTGCAAACAATTTCTTCTTGTATAAAGAATTGTTCCATTTGGTCTGCCTGATATAATTTTGCTCATTAACACTGTATTGATGACCATCATCCAACCTCACCTAAAAAGTATGATTAACTCTCAAACTCCTTTTCCCATCTGCTCTGATTACCACTCTGTACTTCCTGTCCCCTTCCCTGGCACAATAGTGTTGGAGTTCCATGATTGCTTTTGAGAAGAACATTGGGGAAGTTACTTAAGCCAAGAATAAAAGCATGGGAGGCCCATGGAGCACACATTATTGAAATCACATCTGTGTGCATATAATAAACTTCTGACATTTACTTTTCATAATCATTCACTGTAAGCATTGTGTTCTGTTGACGCAGAGTGGATGGAGGAAAGAAGACTAAAAATGCCTACTGATTTGGAAATCATGGGAAACAGCCTTTTATGATGAGGAACCAATGATGATTGCCTCATACCCAAAATCACTGACTGATCCCAATACAGATTCTTTTGTTTTGAATGTGAAATCACAAAGCTCTTGAATCAGATTGGAGTTTCATTTTGGGGGATGGATATGAGCACTGATTTTGTCAACGGAACTGTAACTGGCTGTTATTTTTTTGCTTCATTAGTTACAGGTTTCACTTATCCACAGTCCTACAAGGCAGAGTATAGTGAGGATATAATGACTCAAGTTTAGTGCTCTGAGATACCTTATCAACTATCTGAGAGCAACAGATCTCAGATTCCTGATGGGAAAAACAGCAAAGAAGTGGTCTGTGCAAACTTGAAAAACATTTGGCATGCTATGCCCACTACCTGCCTGTAGGAGAAACATTATACGTGTTAAAAACCCCAAGAGGTCCCACATCGAGGGAACTGGATTTATTTAATTAGTTTCCCAAATGTGTTTGAGCACGGAATGCTGGTGACCTCAGCACAACTATTAACCTGTGGAACACTGTGGGACACTACAGTAGGAAGCACTAAACTAGCATGTACAAAGAGGTCACAGCATTTATACTGTTTTTGTTCTTATTCTTTGAGTGCCTTAATGTCATCTTCCATCCCCCTGATCTCTATGCATTTCATTTTTCTTCCACCCTAGTGTAAATTTAACATTGTCTAGCAAATAGTGGGTTGGTAGGATACATTTTTTAGTATCCCTAAATCAAAACATGAAAATAGTATCAGGCCTCTCTTGTAAAAGAAGATAATGTTACCGACTAGTCTTAATATTAGGGAGATTAAATGAAATATGGTAGTTGGAAATCCTAGGAAAAAATATACAGTAAAATGATCATATCTAGCTCTTCAGAGTAATTGTGTGTCTTTTTGTATCTAAATTAAACAAGCTAGTCTGGTCTAGGGCAAAATACCGAAAAGATGACGTTTCTCTTTAGGCAAACTGATTTCTATGCCACTCAGAGATATACCCCTTTCTGTTCTACTGTCCTGATGCCCTTTGTCCTGCTCTTCAGAAGAGATAAAAAAAAGAAACTGTTTACATATCAAAATGTCAGAAGTTGCATTTTCAGCTCTAGGTGAAGGAGCGGGGAAGTATCTCTATTTGTCACCAGCCCTGGAGTTACCAGATGCTCAAGGCTACAGTTATCCTAGATGTGGTCCCATCAGGAGGATTTTATGGGATGTGTCATCTTGGGGGCTTTTAGCCTCCCCAAGAATCTGCATATTCTTGGGTGATTTAGGGAGACATTTTACACCCTCCTACATAGGTTTAGACTGTTTTATGAGAGTAAGAGAATGACAGAAGGATCTCTAATAGCAAGGCAATGTGAGCTGTCCAAGAGTACAAAGCTCCTATCTGGGATAAGTGGGCAGGGGAGTGGAGGGCAGGAGGTGAATCTATGAGGTGGTGGGAGGCAGAGTCTAGGTCTTAAATTCCACCTTTCCTTGTTAAGTGGGTACCATTTTCTTTCTACCTGCCTACCAGCTCTGACAGCTGTCTGAATTTAACCATCCTAGTCTCTACTCAGTCCTACTCAGAGCGAAGTAGCAGAACTCAGTGTTAGATTTCAGGTATGAATTTCTAATGGAATGGAGAAAGCTTTAGTGCTTTAAGTTGAGACTGACGTAGGATCTCAGTTTTGTCCGGATGAGATAGAGCAACAAAGGAGTAGTCTTTGTAAAGATCAGTAAGGAAGAGGTATGGAGACTTGGAACTTCCCTCCTTTAATCTGAGTATCAAATTTGCAAAAGAGAAATAATCTCTGAGGAATTCCCCCTTTGAATTGGAGGATTTCAAGCATGACCCAATAATTGGGCACTTGAGCAAATAGCAATACAAGTCATGGCCAGAGTGAAATCTCCTTGGTAAAGAAGCAACATTTTTCTTTTCTAGAGCCGTTGGTAGGTCACACAAAACTGACTGATGCCTCTAATGCTGCCTCCTCCTAGGAGGTGATATACTGATATGTCTGATATCTTTGATGTGATCAATCCAGGGTTTAAAAACAAGATGGAACAATATATAGCAACTCATTATGAAAGCGTGTCTTAAAGGTTTCACTTAATTAAATATTTCTTAATGCTTTTGCTCAATTAAATATTTCTAAAATAGAATATTTGCTTTACTTTTGGTAGCCTCTTCCTTTGGAGGGCAATCTTACTGTATTTTAGAATTCTATCATATCATTCAAAAGGAGTCTGATAAAATCTGTAAGCCAGGTTTTGTGGACTTTTTTTAAATAATTTCTTACCTTAACATGAACAAAAAATTATGTTTATGGTTCTCTGGAGAGTTACTGACCTGGAGATAAGTGATTTTTTGTTTTGTTTTGTGTTATAGCCTCAAGATATGTTCTAAGAAATATTTTGACAGAACACCACTCAAGTCATACAATTTTTAGCCAAAGGGAACAGCAGCTCAATTTTTTGCTGACACATTTGAGATTGTAATTTAAAGGGTGCTGCAGTAAACTAAAACTCAAATTCTCATAGAACTCTTTGAAACATATGACTGGTTGGATGCCTGAGTCTTTAAGACCATGTGCTCCAGGTTGTGACATTGGTGAAATGCAACACGTCTAATGGGAAGATTTCCTAACTGGATCCCTACAGGAATCGTTAGCTATGAGGCTGTTATGTCAGCTGCCAAACTCCTTGTGCCTGACAACTGCTTTATGTGGAAACCCTTTATCTACTTGATGCAGGCAAATCCAAGTACGCTGTATTACTCCTCCAAAATTTCCTTTTCTGCCTCTGCTTCTCTGTCTCCCCACAATGCACAATGAGATGAGACCAACAGTTGCGCAGGGGCTGGGGTCCTACTGTTTTGGCTTATGCACTTGGTAAGTGCTAGAATAACCATGCAATCTTTCTACATCTTTAAAAGTTGCAAGTGAATTTAATGTCATTTCATTACATTCTCATAGAATTTCATGTTTGGGAAAAACCAATACTCTTTTGCAGTGCTTTTAGATTATAAGAGCGTTGTAGCATACTGTGTTTCCCTTTTTAAAATGGCTGCCAGGAAGCTTAGAAGTTGCCATGATATACTATGTCTTGGGAAGTTTCATTGACCCCAGTTTTCTGTACGGTTTTTCTCTGCCAATAAAGCTTTATTACACTGATTTTGCTCTTTCTTTCTTGGTTTTATTCATTCTGTTATATCTGTGTCTTTCAGTATAAGCAGCTAGAAAGCACACAGAATCCATATATTCTACTTATAGAATATTTAACCTGGTATATCTTTTATATACCAGGGACTTTTTAGAGCAATAGTTTTCTTATTGGGGGATGTTCTTTTTAAGTGTCTGTTCTTTTTTTTTTTTTAATTTTTAATGTTTTATTTTTATTTTATTTTTTGAGAGAAAGAGAGAAAGAGGGAGGGACAGAGAAAAAGGGAGACCCAGAGCTCGAAGTGGGCTCCCGGCTCTCTGCTGTCAGCACAGAGCCAGACACAGGGCTCATAATCATGAACTGTGAGATCATGACCTGAGCTGAAGTCAGATGCTTAACCAACTGAGCCACCCAGGCGCCCCTAAGTGTCCATTCTTAGGGATATCACTTGAGTAGTGATGAAAGATAGGAGTACGAGGTAGGTTCAGAAAAGGCTTCTTGATGATTTTTACATAAGCCTTCAACTTCTTCCATCCAGATTGAGAACTACTGGTGATGAGAAATATTTTAAAACTTTAGTGTGATGTATTCTGACTTAGTAGGTCTGGCACGAGGTCCACTTGTATGCACTTAAATATTTTTGTTCTTAAGGGAATATTTACTAAAAGATATGAAACACTATTTTGAGGACTCTGAGAAGCTTTGACTAACCAAAGTTTTTAAATAATGGTGGGGAACAGGTGAAACCTACTTCATTCTACAGGGCAAGGACGAATGCAGATTTAATCCTATAGAATATTCCCTGCCTCAGTGGAATTGCAAGGCAGGTGAACTGGAATATGGTCTCTGTTCTGCCTTGCATGTTGGTAACCTTGAGAAGTCCACTTAATGACCATACCTCTCAATATCCTCAGCTGTAAAAAGAGATCAGTGGGCCTGTAATGAAAAGGACTCTTCCCATGCAGAAAATGCAGTGATTCTTCACCACTATCCAGAGAGAAGGTAGATTTAGAAACAGAAGGAATTTTAGTGTTACCAGATAGGCAATGAACAGAATGATGGGAAAAGCCTTTCTTGAAAAAAAGTCAATATGGCTTGGTTCTCTGCCAGGAAAGTGCATATGCACTTTTGTTACCCAGCATTCTAAATGTGAAAAGTGAATTCATGATTTTTGCCAAATGCAATTGCTCAATATTCACAACCAATGAAACAAGTCTGTCAATTTAATTTCGCTTGGAATGAAGGATCCAGACTGAAAGAAATCCCTGGAAAGCAGGGAAAAGGGAGGTTCAAGTTCTGTTCCTTAAAGTCTAGATCTAGTTCACTCAGGGATTATGATTCCCCCAACTCTGAAGACTAGAATTCCTTTGTAGCAATGACCACTTGAAATTAATGAGTTAATAATCCCATGTCTCTTTTGGAAGCAGTTATGACCAAGACTAATTATCTTCTGGATAAAACATAATTTTTTTCGTCAGTAACCTCAATTCATTTTCCATTGCTGTACCTTACAGTGCAAAGTTATATTTTAAACAGAGAAGATGTAATTAAATTAAAATTCATAGTGGAAACCAGCGGTGGCTGATAATAATTGCTTTTCAGACACCACTATAATTAGTGCACCAAGGATTTTATTTCAAAGCATCAAAGTCAATTTAGAAGGCCTCCTTTATCTGGACTGGAGCTGCTTTGATGAAGACACTGTGTCTTTATATGTCTAAGTTTTCTTAAATTTAACTAAGCTGTTTTTTAATAATTATGTTAATAATTACAGTACGACAGAACTGTTTTATGGACACTGGAAGATAAATTCAAATTCTCCTTCTGCCTATTAGTTAAAGTTGTAACCACAGAATGTCCACAGTCCTTTCTCATTAACTGATTGATAAGCCTTTGAAATTGCACAACCATTAAAAATACCTTTATCGTTCGTTACCTCCCATGTAGTAGTCAATATGTTAAAACAAGGAACAAGAGGAAGCTTATTAATGAACACCTCAATATGCCACTTATTTTTGCTCATGCTGTTTCCTCTACCTGGAATGTCTCCCCCTTTTTATTCTTGTCTAAGAGGTAGAATTCTACTTATCTACTTATCAGTCTCAGCTTTGCTGCCACCTGCTATGGACGGAATGTTTGTGTCTCCCCTAAATTCATATGCTAAAATTTCAACTCCCAAAATGATGGTATTAGGAGGTTGGGCTTCTGGGAGATAATTAGGTCATGAAGGTGAAGCCTCATGAATGGGATCAGTGCTCTTAATAAGAAGGGAAAAGAGTTGGCTTCCTCTCTTTCTGTTGTCTGCCAAATGAAGATACGATGAGAAGATAACCATCTGTAAACCAGGAAGAAGATCTTCACCAAGAACCCAACTATTCTGTGTGGGAGCCCGACAGTGACCACAAGAAAGCATGGTTAGGGACGCGGGGATGTGCCTGCACACGGGGCTCCCTGCCTGGGCAAAGCATGCCTGCAAACAGGATGCTCTGCCAGGAGGCCTGCACACAATATCCAAGTTTAATGGTCCGCTCGCAAACGAGGGAACATGTCCTCCTTAGAAGTAAGGAGAAGGCTGGAATTGTGAGCGGGCCTCTTAGTAAACATGTTGTGGTCGCTTCCTCCCTTTGCTCCCCCCTGTCCTTGAAAGGTGTTTGGCTACTTGCCCTTAATTGGTAAAGGAATGCATCTTGTAGGTTTCAGTTTGTATCCAGTTACCGAGGTATAAAATAAACCGCAAGAGGGGCTTGCGTAGAATTGTTCTTCCGGCCGGAGTTGTGTCTCTGTCTGTCTTTTGTGTGTGTCTTGTCCTTTGTGTCATTTCGTCCGCAACAATTCTGGCACCCTGATCTTGCTGATCTTGGACTTCCAGACTGTTGGTATATTGGGGTGTTCATTAATAAGCTTCCTCTTGGACTTCAGAGTTATGCATAATAAATAAATGCTTATTGTTGAAGCCCCACCATCTGTGATATTCTGTTAAAGCTGCCCGAGCTAAGATACCACATTTCTATAAAGTCCTCCTTGACTGTCAAAAGAAGTGATCGTCATTCCAAACCTCAGATCCAGAAGCTTAAGTTTTCTCATGGACACTATGGTGATCATAGGGCTTTGGTGATGATAAATGAGTTAATTTGGGGAGAAACTGAAAGGATACTGTCATCATTCTTAGGATAACAGTTTCTTTGCTTATCTACTAAGATGCTGCAGGCATAAAGACATGGGATCAAACACAAAAGTCAGCTAAAAATTAGTCATAGGACAAAATTTGCACTTCCATGCAGCATGTGTAATTAATTATTTGCAGAATGGTTTGTTGTATCTGACAGAAAGCACTGAGGTCCTGAGGTAGGTATGCTATCTTGCTGTGTGACCTCAGGAAAATCACTTTACTTTTCTGAGTTTCAATTTTATTTTGTGCAAAACAAGTTTATGGAACTAAATTGTCATTATTTTTGCCAACAGGATTCTATGAATATAATTACAGGTGGCACAAACCTTAAAATTGTGACCGAGGTATTTATAGCATTAAACCTAATTAATAAGCTACCTAGTCATGCCAACAGAGATCCAATTTCTCCTATGTAATTACTGTTTCTTGCTTCGTAAAGACAAAGTAAAGCAAACTATAATCATCTTACCATTCTATGCAAACTTGACTGATTCTGTGGAACATGCTGGGTAATTAATAACCGGAAGTAGAACTATCCATCTCACTGTTACAGGATCCCTTGGACAAAAACCAGTATCCCTCCACTTTTTGCAGGAAACATCCACAATTCTCTAAATGTTTGCTGGTTCTGTGGAGGATAGAAAAAAAAAACTTGATGACAGTTCAAGCAATGGATAACATAATAGTCTTTAGTAGTAGTAGTAGTAGTAGTAGTAGTAGTAGTAGTAGTAGTAGTAGTAGTAGAAGTGGTAATAATAGCAGTGGCAGAGTAGTGTCAACATTTGCTGAACATTCTCTGTGCTAGGCACTATGATGAGCATTTCATATGGATTCTATCATGCACACAATGCTATTGGGTAGGTGCTCTCATTATCCCTTTCTACTGAGGAAAGAGAGGCTCAGAGAGGTCAAATAAACTAACTATGATTTTCGGATGGTATGCAGCAAAAATGGAACTCAAATGCAGGCCAAGCTGACTCCAGAATCCTGGCTGTCAGCTAGAAGGTTACACTGACTCGTACATAATATCACTAATTAGGATGAATATCCAGTTGGTAGAGGACCGGCTCTATAAGGTACTAGAAAGAAAGGTGGTATTCAGCAGCTATGTACATGTTTGACTGATGAGTCTGTCTTCCAATTCCAATGGGGGAAAATGTTTTCCTGTACATCCAATCAATTCTCTGATACCAGCTGGGTATCCTACTATACAAGTCAATTCTGACACAATTTGCCTGGAAACAGAATGAGTCAGATCTAACAGGTTAAGTAAGGCCTTGGTCCTACAAGCACGCCCACATTCCCCACCAACACATACACACACACACACACACACACGTACACACACACACACGAGACACCAATCTCAAGTCCAGATTGTCAGCTGGCCTTCTGATCGAATAGCTAGAGTTCCAAGGTTCCCATGACCCCTTCCTTATGTTTGATTAATTTGCTACAGTGGCTCACAGAACTCAAAGCAACACTTTACCTACTAGTTTGCTTGTTTATTATAAAAGGATATAACTCTGGAACAGCCAAATAGAAGAGATGAATAGAGCAAGGCAAGGGGAAAGGGCATGGAGCTCCCATGCCCTCCTTGAGCAGGACTTCTTCCCAAAGCTCTCCATGTTCACCTGCCTAGAAGCTCCCTGAACCCTGTCCTTTGGGCTTCATAACATAGCCATAATAGACTTAGTCATTGGCCATTGGTGATTGATTCCAACTTCAGCCCTTCTCTCCTCCCTGGAGGTTGAAAGTGGGACTGAAGGTTCTAACCCTTCAGTCACAATGTTGACTGTACTGCTAACTAACCTCCATCCTTAGGTTCTTTCCAAAATTCACCTCATTAACCTAACAAAAGGGATCTTCACTGTTCTCACCACTTAGGAAATTTCAATGATTTCAAGAATTCTGTGCCAGAAATAGGGATGAAGACCAAATGTATATGTATATTTTTTATTGTAAAACGTATTATCACAATGGCTCTACCAGTACTTAAATTACAGAAACAGTCCTATTGGTTAGATATTGCTGTTGTCCCAAGTCCTTGACCACTGGTCTTAAGTGGCTGTGGCCCCTCCCACAACTCTCCTTATACCTGCCACATTCCAAGTATCCTCTTAGAACCTAACAGCAAAGGGTTGTTTATGACTGTATCTCAGGGCGCTGCCCCAGGATTAAGGCTGGCAACTAATTACAATGGCTATTGCTCATAATGAGTATGAATTTAAAAAATACTGTTCTTGATAAACAGAACTATGTGTCAGTGTGTTTTGTGTGTATAGGGCTGAAAGTCTATATTTTTCTTTCATGGGTGGATGGAAATGGTTGGTATGGGAGACTATCTTAGTCAGTTTTAGCGGCTGTAACCAACATATTACAAACTGGGGGGCCTAACAAACACATTTAGTCAAAGCTCTGGAGTCTTAGAAGTCCAAGATCAGGGTGCTAGCAGATGTGGTGTCTGGTGAGGTCCTGCTTCCTAGTTCACAACTTCTGCTTTATAGCTGTGTCCTTACATTTCAGAAGGGATGAGGGAGCTCTCAAGGATCTCTTTCATAAAGGCGCTAATCCCATTCATGGGGGCTCCACTCTCATAACTTAAGTATCTCCCAAAGACTCCACCTTTCATTACCATTACATTGGGGGTTAGGATTTCAACCTACAAGTTTTAGAGGGACACAAACTTTCAGTCCATAACAGAGACTTCTTGAAGTTATGATCTGGCAATGACAATATTAAAAACAATGATTTTGTGACACTTTAGTAGCATCACTCTCAACACTATCCTCTGACACCAACACCAACCAAAGGCCCTTTGGTGAATTGGTTGACTTCAAGTCTGGGATGGGGAAAATACAAGACAAGCCTGGAGCACCTTGGAGTTTCAGAGAGTAAAGAATGTCTGAAACTAAACAGAACAAGAAGAATGGGGACACACATAAATGAGAGTATTGGATTACAACCCAAAGAACAAAATAAATATCTATGTACCCATATCTATGTAAATGAATAAGTGACTAAATACATGAGGGAAAAATAGCTGAAGTTAAAGAGAAAATCATCTGTAGAATGCTGCCGTAATAATACATCAGATGGATACTAAAATTGGTGGGTGAAAGTTTAAGCAGAAAGAGAGTATTTGTATACTTTCACAGGACCTCCTTTGTGAGAAATAAGCCCACTGTCCCAATCAAAGGAGGGTTGCAGGGACTCAAGGTATACTGAAGTGAGGCTTTAATTAATGTCCTTGCAAGAGCAGATGTCTGAAGGAGAGGCACAGTGGGGGCAGTTACAGCAAACAATTTATTTCCTAGCATGCAAGCTTCCTCCCCTGGTTCCTTATTGGATGAGTTTACAGTGGTTATATCCTTACCCAGACATCCACCTCTATCCATGTAAGGCAAAAAGTAGTCTGATGGGAACAAATGTACATTCCCTGTAATGATGCAGAGACTTTCAGTTCCTCCTACCTTTGTTCTTTGGAACATGCTCATTGCAAAGCCCTTGAAAACAAGCCCAAGAGAATTAAGCCCATGAAAGTAATCCTGTGAAATGGACAGGGGATGAAGAACCAAGAAGTAAAATGTCTAAAAGTTTGGGACTTCATTGTGGGGGATGGTTCATACATATTTCCAATAGGCTATAAATCTACTATTAGACAGCAGAGCTTTTATTTAGTTTTTCTGAAAATGAATCATCTCCTTTACTTCTAACATCCCCCAAATATCTATTAATTAAAAAGGGAAAAAAGTAACTTTACAGTGGAAAATTCTGGCAGACCATCTTAGACAAGTGACTCAAGTTAACATCTCCTGTTATACCTTCTGATATCATATGGCATCGTGTGGATATGATACCATACCCTCTGATTTGACACAGGCAAAGGCACATCACTTTTTTGATATCTTTTCCAATAATGCGTATTCCCAATTTAATAATGAGAAAACAGCAGACAAGCACAAACATAGAGATTTCCTATAATACAGTTGATCAGAACCTTTCAAAAGTGTCAAGATAAAGAAAGACATAAACAGAAATTGTCATAGATTGGAGGAGACTAGGAGACATGACAACTCAGTGCAATTTGAGATTCTCGATTGGAATCAGAAAAAAAACAGAGAAAAGGTCATTTGTGGAAAACTAGTGAAATGTAAATAAACTCTGTATTTTTGCTAACAGAAAGTTAATTTTTTAAAAAATTTTATTTATTTCTGAGAGAGACAGAGGGACAGCGTGAGCAGGGGAGGGTCAGAGAGAGAGGGAGTCACAGACTGAAACAGACTCCAGGCTCTGAGCTGGCAGTCAGCGCAGAGCTCGATGCAGGGCTCGGACCCACGACCCGTGAGATCATGACCTGAGCCGAAGTCGGACGCTTAACTGACTGAGCCACCCAGGCGCCCCAGAAAGTTAATTTCTTAGCTTTTATCATTTTCCTATGTTTTTTAAAAAGGTTAATACAAGGGAAAACCAAGTAAAAAGTATGTGGAAACTCCATCTACTATTTTTTCAACTTTTTTCTAAGTCAAAAATTATCTCAAAATAAAATGTACAAATCAAAACCTAGAAGATTTTTCCACATCATGGCATCTAAGTAAACATTTCCCCCTCTTCCATGAAACTCAGGGAATAGTATATGTAATTTCACAAAATAAGCACAACGCTGGAATAAAACCTAAACCAAAGACCACAAACAGGAACATATGTTTACGTTTAAAACAAAATCTATTCAACACATATTCATGGATTGTCTACAATGAGCTAGGTACCACACTATTATGAATAGCATAATAGCATGTTTTCTTTATATTATAAACTATACTATATAATAGTTTTCTTCTATATTGTATAACCTTCACTTTAAAACCTTTCCTCCTGACCTATGAAGTGGAATTTTCCAAACATAAGCCTATCTATTTTCTTTGAAGTAATGGTTTCTGGTCAAGTTGTGCCACCAAAAATGTCCTAGGTAGCTGTTGATTTTATTTACTTTCTTCTGTTACCCCGGATGCTGCTGGTTATGTGAGGGTTTGGGAAAGTTTTTTTCTATATTCCATTCTGGAGAAATAAATCATAGTGCCTATGAGTTCCCTTAGCAAATAGATGAGACCCAGGCTATCACTCCAGTCTGCTTGGAAAACATCGGGTCTAGCTGGTCTCTTGCCTCACAGGAGAGAGGAACCAGGAGCCAAATCTTTTTTTTCTTTTTAATTTTTTTTAATGTTTTATTTATTTCTAGGAGAGACAGCGTGAGCAGAGGAAGGTCAGAGAGAGAGGGAGTCACAGACTGAAACAGGCAACCAGGAGCCAAATCTTGACAGGGTGCTATGAAAGTGTCTTTTTCATACCCCACCATGAAATCTACTATCGCTTCAACATGATGCGACTTAATTTACGGCTCCTGGGCTACAGCTTCAATAATATACATACCATGGAATGGGAAAATCAATCTAACCTGATAGTTTTACTCACAGAGAATATTTTTAATGTGCAGTTTGATGAGAGGATTACGGCATCTTTCAGGGAGTGAGAAGAACATGGTTATGGGACATTACCATGGCTATTACAAAGTCAGTTGATATGACATAGTTCAACCTTTCTATCATTTTTTTAAATTTTTAAAATTGTATTATTTATTTCTGACACACACACACACACACACACACACAGCAGGAGTAGGGGAGGGTCAGAGAGAGGGAGATACAGAATCTGAAACAGTCTCGAGGCTCTGAACTAGCCGTCAGCACAGAGCCCGACATGGGGCTCGAACCCAGGAACCCTGAGACCATGACTTGAGTTGGATGCTTAACCGACTGAACCACCCAGGTGCCCCCTTTCTACCAATTTCTTTGGTATGCTTTAGCTTAAGTGTTTACTTGCCTTGAACTTTGAACTACTGATGAGAAAGATAAAGGCCCACTTGATAGGTCTGATGGTGGTGAGCTGAGGGAAAAACAAAACAAGACCACCCAAGAGCCAAGAGCATAGAAAGGGATGCTTGAATCTGAGGTCTTTTAGGACATGGAAATGGTTGTGGTTGTATTGTGGAAGTAATTATGATTTATAAAAAATAAAAACTGGAATTTATACACAGACACACACACATCCACCACCTCTAAAGCACAGAGCTGCCACTTAAGGATATTTAAAATGGAAACAATCCCAATCCTTATTTGTGCCTTTTGAAAAACTATTTAAAGGAACCTCGTTGTACAGATCGGTAAGGCTTCTACCAAGCACCTTCTTGCATTGTTCAACTTATTATTACACCAAATTACCAAACTCTCTTAAATCTGCGTTCAATGGCTCTTCCTCTGCTATTCTTACTCCCTTTCTCCCAGTTATTCACTTCGCAAGTCCATTCCGCCACCTGTCACTTGCCTCTGAGCTGCTTCTTGCTTGTGGCTGCTTCATAATAAATAGCTCTGGACAGTGGGGAATGATGACAGAGGCTGTTTTGAGTGCGGACTAGGGGGCGGTACCAGAAACAACCTCATGAGAAGGAAGCCCTGCAGAGAAGATGCTCGTCTGCTCCAGCGTCAACCTGGAAGTGAGCAGAATCCTCGTTTGTCGATACAGGAGTTCCTCCTTTTCCACCACGCGGTGGCTTTGCTGCCATGCCCTCAGCTACAGCTGAGATTTGTCAGATTTACTACTTCAGAAGCCCAGGCGTGGAGCTGTATTAATTGCTACCCACTGGCAGTTCAGACGCAGTGGGCCCCTAGGTGGCACCACTCTTGCTCTCGCTAAGCAGCTGTCTTCTCAGTCAGCCCTCTTTGCCACAAAAGTTTCATAAAAGCCTTTTATTAGATAATTATACTTCTGTGCTTTGTAGTTATGTGAGGTAACTCACAATTAGCATCTTTAATTAGGAAATTAGGTGTTATAATCACAATATGGAGCAAAATTTGTCATGAAGTTCTAGTTCATAAACAAATGGCTTTTTTTTCTTCTTTAAGGAGGAAAAAAACCCACAACATCAATGTTAACTTTCCATTTTGGCAGATAGTGAAATTTAATTTATGTTTAGCACTAAAAGGGAACATTCCATCTGTTTCCCAGATGGAGCCCGCCTTCCTCCTATAGCTGGGAATTAGTCACTCTGGTATGTAACTGTCCTCTCTGTCACTCCTGGGCTATGTCTATGTTGGGTTTTCTCTCTAGGGCAGATGTTGAGCTGATTTACCTTGAGACATATGTTGTAGAGTGTTGACGCTCAAGTGATCTAGTTTATTCCTTTCAAGATATGTTCAGGGCACCCGAGTATGTGTTAGGTATGGGGCTGAATATGAGTTAATCAATTTAAGTGGGAGACCACCTTTTAAATATATTAGGCATTGATAGGGAATGTAGGGAATGCTGTGAGTACATAGAGGAGGGAGTACCTAATCATGTGGTGTTTCCCAGGGATAAAAACCTACGGTCAAACCAAGCAAGCAACTAAAGACACAGAATTTGTTCAGATACATCATGTATCTTACACCACAGTTCTTTCTTTAAAAAAAAAAAATGTTAGGGGAGCCTGGGTGGCTCAGTTGGTTAAGCATCTGACTTCAGCTCAGGTCATGATCTCAAGATTCATGGGTTTGAGCTCCACATTGGATTCTGTGCTGATAGCTCAGAGCCTGGAGCCTGCTTCAGTTTCTGGGCCTTCCTCTCTCTCTGCCCTTCCCCCATGTTCTCTCTCTTTAAAAATAAACATCTAAAATGAATTAAAATGTTTATTTTTGACAAAGAGAGAGAATGCAGAGGATCTGAAGTGGGTTCTACGCTGATAACAGAGACCCTGATGTTGGGCTCTAACTCAGGAACTATAAGATCACAACCTGAGCTGAGGTCAGACACTTAACCTACTGAACCACCCAGACACCCTTACACCATAGTTCTTAACACAGAGTCTAAGTCTCCCCTAGGGATTTTGTGAGTGAGCTTGTCATCTTGGTCTTGCTTCATTCTATATGACGACAGGTGATGTTGTGACATGTAAGACCAAAGTACAGATAAAATTCATGAATTTTCATTTTTCTGGAGAAAATGTGTACATGACTTTATCTACATTTATATGACATAGTCTCAGTGGTATCTGTGACCTACAAAATATTAAAGTTACTGATCTCTATTGACAAATATATCTGTGTCTCTAGATACAGTCAGATAGATATTTGCCTAATCATTAATTTCATAAATATAATCTAGGAGATAGAGATAGGGACACAGCCCCTACTTTCAAGCTGTCAGAGAAGACAGAGAACATAGCGATGGCAGAATTGGTCAGTTAACCAGTATATATGCTCCTTTCCATAGAGTAGTGTTGTTGCCAGGAACAGCTGTCCAGCCAGGAATATTTCACAACACTCTCTGCATCCAAGTTTAGCCACATAAGATGTTCTTGCCAGTACAATGTGAATGATGCAATGGGTGTCACTTTCAAGCTGACTAGGTTAAGAACTAGCTTTAATTTCTCCATTCTCTGTTTCTCCTGTGCGATGACTATGGAAAATGACCAAGACACACAATGGAAGGAGCACAGGTACCTGAATCCTCACTGGAAGGCTGCTCTCAAACTCCCGCACTCTTCAATGAACTGTTGTTTAAGCCATAAAGGAAACTTACATTTTAATAACCATTAAAATTTTTGTGTTCATATGTTATGGAAACTCACGTTTTCTTACTGAATATAAGAGGCAAATTCAATGGAATGTAGTATTACGGAAGTGTTAGATGCAACTGGGATACGAGAAGAGGAGAGTTGAGGAAGATTAAGGAAGACATATCATGGGGAAAATGTAAGCAATACTTAAATGATCAATGGATACCAAGGCGAAGGGCACATAGAAGGACATGGGGGGAAGTGGTGGGGAGAAAGTGACTAAGAGAAGGTGAGCCTTTCAAGCAGAGGGAACAACACCTGCAAAGTCCTGGAGGTGATAATGAGTAGGGACTGGCTGAAGGTGGTTCAATATGGCGGGAGTAGAGAATGGTACAGGGGTAGAGCTAAGAGAAATCTGCAAGGCCTAAATCTTAAACTTGATCCAAAGGGCAAGAATAATGGATTATAATCAGATTTGGGTTTTTGAAAGATAATTTTGATTGCTGTGTGGGGCAGTCAGGCAACAAGACTGAAGGTGGGTGATCAATACAAAGGCAATATTCTAATCCAGGTAAGTGGGAACAGGGATCCAAACGAATGAAGAGACAATGGCAACAGAGAGAAGTGGAAGGATATTATGGTGAGTAGATAAGGAAAAAAATAAATATAGAGCTAGAGCTGGCGATAGATGCCAGCATGGGAGTGGAAGGGGCAGAGAACTTAGAACATATGATACTCCCGCCAATCTTTGCTTTGCTCTTAGGTTGGAGCATGGTTTTTATCTCTGTAGGTTTCATTTTACCTACACCATATGGATGATAACAATTTGCAGAGATTCTGTCAGGAGTAAATGAGAGCATACATATGGAAGTATTCTGTAACTCTACAGTGTTTTATAAAGGGAAGACTCCCACTTACATAAAGAATCTACGTAAGCCTTGTCCAGTTCTCTCAGCTCCAAGAATCTAAAGATTGAAGGATCATTAAGGACCTTGAAAGGTGAAGTTTTAGAGTTCTACGTGGAGAAGGACCATGTACTACTTGATCTGCATTAGATCAAGTAATGTGGGATGGTGTCTCTCCCACTGAGGCCACCATTTCCCTCAAAGTGTGATGTAAAGGCCTCAAGGTGGCTCAGTTTTCCTTAGCTAGATGTCGTTTGGGGATATCCCATGCATGGATGTCTTTGAGGTCATCCTATCTTCTGGCACAGACCCTGAGGCCTTGCATTTGTAGTTTCTCCAAACTATTCTTAGGTCTCAGACTTTTGGCTAATAGCATAAGAAGTTCTCCATGACAGAGACAGGTATTCCTAAGTTTCCTCATTTATTCCAAAGGCACTCAGACCTGTAGACAGTTAGACAATTCAGAATGAATCTTCCTTTACCAAACTGGCTTATATAACACCTTTTTGTGAGCAAGGGGTGCAAACACATTAGGTCCTCTATAAACATTTGCTGTGTAGCTCCTACTATTATGTAACACATCTTAGCACGGTTTTTTTCCTTGACTCCTGATACCAGCTGGACCCACTGTACTATAGTTTACAGTTAAAGATCAAGACACTGAGTTCATTTTTAAAAACCAGAAATATCTCTGCATTGAGTTAATAAAGTTTAGATATTTAAATCTGGCTCTTGAAGAAACACTTGCCATTTTTCTACACATCTGGACCTTGAGGATAATTTAAAGAACTTCTCTCTGGAACCAGACTGACAAAGCATTTTTTGGACCCAAAGAAACCTGATTCAAGCAATTATTCTTATGCGTACTTTTCAAGGCTTATGCAACTAACTTGGCAGGTAGCACATCACTGTTTATATTACAATGAAACTTTGATTGAAGTATTTGGGTCAAAGATAAAAAGGAGCAGTTCATACAACATGGCAGCTGGTATTACAAACTCTTTGCATAAAATGGCAATTTGCAACAAGTATAGATGTATCATTAGTGTTTTTGGAACCATAAACCTCTCATTTCATTGTGCCATTTAAAATGTTTGATGGAGTGTGTTGTGATATCTAATTTAGTTGTTCTTGAACGGCAGCATGGCTGATGTTTCCCATTTGTATTGCAGTTCGTCAAGTGTCTGCCATTATCCTGTGATAAGAAATGATTCCAGAAGGGAAAGGGAAGGCACAGGGTAAAATGTAGTAGAGACTGTCAAAGAGCAACAGGGACACCTTCAAGGTGACTGGCACTGGAGTCCAATCTGGTCAGCCCTCTCAAAGGGTAGGTTTACCTGGTTCTTCTGCAGAACTCAGCTTTATAACATTCTGCACCTGATGGGCACTGCCCTGGGCTGGGGTTTTGTCTTCTCAGCAGGATTCCCATCTCTCTTCTAATAACAGAAACTCTTTTCCTTTGTGAAACTTCTTCTCCAGTACATGTGGACTTTGTGGGGTTGTCAATGATAGTTCCACACTTCTACCCCCAACTGTGACTATAGTAGGCATGTAGACCATGGTGGGCCAGGTGGTGCACTCCCCCTCTTGAAATGGTGACTGGCTCAGGAACAAACATGTGACCAAAGCCAGACCAATCAGATTCTATTTCCAGATTATACCAAATTAGTCAAAGAGACAGCTTGTTCTTGGTTTTGGTTCACAAGTTGTGAACATGCAGGCCAAGGAACATGCAGCACTCATATTTCTCATCATGTATTAAGAGCAGGCCTGAGTCAGGAGAGAACAAGGTGACCGTCCAGAGAAAAGCAGGGCCACACATGGACAGTGTGTCAGAGAGGACTCAGACCCCAACTCCCTGCAGCCAGGAGTGAAAGCCACAATTGGATGCCCCAGGAAAATAGGCTAATAAATTTCACTTTCTCTATTTCTTCATGCACATGATTTGAGTTGGGGTTCTGTTATTTGAAATAAAAAGTTCTTACTAATACAGTTGTTTAAAAAGTGCAATTTAAATGAAGGGATCCATTAAACTTTTCCGTATCTCATTCTATCATGCTCTGTATCTAGATACTACTCATTCTATATTAGTGATTCTAGAGTATGTGCAATGATTACTTGCAGCACTGTGTGTGTGTGAGTGTGTGTGTGTGTGTCAGTGAGTGAGAGAGAGAGAGAGAGAGAAGAGGGCTAAAGAGAGAGAGAGAGGAGGAGAGATAAATAAAAATCACTTTGGGGTAAACTCAGGGAAGAGGCTATTTTTCCCCCTAGTTATGGAAAGAGTCTGTGTTTAAATGTTAGAGATAGGATATTACCATCACTGCCATAACAGACCCAGTTGTATACCACAATTTCCTCTTGGACAAGGACACAAAGTGTTGTCTTTAAAGGTAAAGAAATGTCATGAGAAAAAAATACATATCTTTTTGATTAAAGCCATCCTAGTGGGTATGACTGGTATCTCATGGTGATTTTGATTTGCCTTTCCCTGATGGCTAATGAGGCAGAACATCTTTTCAAGCTCTTGGTGGCCATTTTTATATCTTCTTTGCTGAAATGTCTATTGGGAATATTAGTCCATTTTTAAACTGAATCCTATCACTCTGATAGCAGTGGCAAGAGCACTTCGGTAAACAGAACTCAGCCCAAAGTTTTGGAATGGCTTTATCTAGTGCTAGGAAATATATTATATATAACAAATGGAACCAAGAAAATGAACATGGAAGGGGATTGAAAAAAGAAAAGACAAGCATTACATCCCCCTCCTAGGGCAAGAAGTATGGTTGATGGATGTAAGGGGATGAATGTTAATATGTTTTTTCAATCTTCAGGATTCAGTTTGCAAGTCACCGCCTCAAAGAAGCCTTCCTTGATTGCTCTTAGATCCTATGAATTATGTTTTATATAAGGTTTGCTTTTTTTGTTTTCCTCATATGTCCTTTTATGACTTACAATTATTAGATTTTTCTGCTTCATTTGTTCCTCCTTTTAAGTCTATCTTCCAGCAAGTTGAAGGCAGAGTTCATGTTTGTCTCACTACTGCTGTGTTCATAGCAGCTACGTCAATACTTGGCATAGCACCTTTGCTCAATAAATATTTCTTGGATGGAAAAAAACTCAGGTTAGAAGAAAAAGCAGTTATGTTAGTTTATGGTCCTCAAATATTGGAAATAACTTTATGAAATAGTCTCTACTAAAATCTTAACTGTCAAACAAAAATCACTTCTGCCTTCCTGTCTATAACATTTACTTAGTAGAATCAACATCTGTAACAGGCTCTCAATATTCAGTTTTGAAAATTATGATGCATACTGAACACTCTTTATGCAGAGGACATTTTGGTTTAAAATAGGTTCCTCTGGGAATCCATTGTCCATGGACCAAGAAATGTTATTAATAAGGCAATATTATCTATATTTTAATCCTATGATACTAAGTCCACCTGTGATGGAATTTGAAGACCCTCAAAGGGCTCCATCCTTTGTTCTTCATTCTGTGTGTTCTCCTTGGAAGGAGTAAGCCTTCCATAAGCACACACTGTCAATTCCACTCTGTTAACCAAAGCTCTCTTTTCATGTCATTTCCTATATCAGCCATGCTGTGCAGAATAAATGTTTGAACAATATTCAGAAGTAGGAGATGAAATCCCAGACTATGATATGAGTATTTTTAAAAATTGTGAGTGATTCTTAATGCTTGTTCATAGATTTACCACATTGTAGAATGCTAGCACAATGGAAAGGACTTTCTCTCCTTTCTCTACAACTGTCTCTGCTGAGCATGTAAGTAAAGATCCCTGGAGGTGGCCGATGGCAAATCAAGGAAGAAGGAGACATCTTGGTTGATCCTCAGGTGATTGGATCCCTATTCTGAGACAGGGGGAAGTAGTATTTAAGGTGAGATTGAGGGCAATTCTCTTTGGGTTTGAATCCTGACTGCCAGTATAAGCTAAGTAAATTTGGGCAGGTTTCTCTGTCTCCATTTCTTTATTTTTAAAATGAAGATAGTAATAGAGTTTACTTCATAGAACTGATAAAAGAACTCACTGATTTCACATACATAAAGCACTTATAACTGTGCTAGAGAACAGTATTTATAATATTGTGCTTTCTTTCTCCTCCTCCTTTATCTTCATTAATATCATCATTATTGTAATTGAGAGTGCAGGGACAGGAATTTAGGGGAAGGGAGGTAAGCTGTTGAAAGGTTCCATTTGGGGATTGTTCACTTTAGAGTATTTGTGGGACTTCCATGCCTAATTAGGGACAACTAGAAGGTCAATGGGAAAAGTGGTCGGGCTCTCCAAGACCTAAAATACTAATGTGGTTTAGGAACCACTAGTGTACAGATGAATGTGGGGGCTGGGTAGGAGCATGGGTGGGGGAGCAGGTGGAGTGAGCAGAGACAGGAATTATGGGAAATGCCTTGAAAGGGAATATAAAAAGAAATCAGTAAACAAATGTTAGCGGTCTTGAAATTAGGAAGATGCTAGGGATAAGGCTAGCATTACAATAAATGACCTAGGAAGTTGAAATTATGTAAGGGACTAAGGGGCCTAGTGAACTGAATAATTAGAATGTCACTGGTAACATTCACTAGGGCACAGACATCCCTGAATTTAGGGTGCAGGTCACAAACTGGCGCAAAATTATGTAATATCCTCTGGTAGGGAAAAAAGTCAATAGTTGATGTCAAGAATTCTAGGAACTGTGTCTTGCTTTGATATTTGTTTCTCTTCAAGCTTCTCTTCAAGCTCTTAATGCAAGAAGCCTATGTGTAAGGAAGAATAGTTCGCAGAACAGGGAAGAAGGTAAAAGCTTGGTAGTTGTGTGGCAAACACTGAATTCCAATGGGTGACCTTTTTGGTAGAGCCAAATTGGAACATGAACCCAAATATCTGGCCCAGATCTTGGACTTATGTGTCTGATCTTCATCATAAGGAAGAAGTTAAAAAGGTGGTGGGAAGAGTGTTTTCACAGAATGGAGACAGGAATTGAAGAGGGACATGGGCGTCATTGCATTCCTGACAAGGTGCAGGTATGCTTTTGCTAGAATTTGAAGTGTATGTCTCCAGATTCATTTGCTGAAGCCCGAACCTCAACATGATGGTATTTAGAGATGGGGCCTAAAGACGGTATTTGGGGCACCTGGGTCGCTTAGTCAGTTAAGCAGACGACTTCGGCTCAGGTCATGATCTCACAACTCAATGTCTTGTGAGTTCGAGCCCCACAATGGGCTCTGTGCTGACAGCTTAGAGCCTGCTTCCAATTCTGTGTCTCCCTCTCTCTCTCTCTCTCTCTCTCTGCTCCTCCCCTGCTCATGCTCTCTCTTTCTCTAAAATAAACATTTTAAACAAGAGAGATGGGGCCTTTGCAAGATAATTATAGTTAGAGGAGGTCAGGAAGGTAAGGTCTTCATGATGGCATTAATGTCTTTACAAGAAGAGAGTAAACTTTCTCTGTCTCTGCAATGTGAAGACATAAGAAAAAGAGACAGCTGCCTGCAAGACAGGAAGCAGGCCCTCACCAGGGACTGAATCGGCTGACACCTTGATTTTAGACCTTCCAGCCTCCAGTGTGGTGAGAAATAAATGTCTGTTGTTTAAGCCACTCAGTCGATGATAGTTTGCTCTCTAGCAGTCCAAGCTGACTAAGACACCTGCTTACTAGTAAAATATGACTCAATGAACACCCTACATGAACAGCTCCTCCTCTGTTGGGAGGGCTCAACATTCCCTCATGATTTCACTATATGGGTAGTGCAGGAAATGTGAAATGAGACACCATCTCTGCTCCTCCTTCTCTGGGCAGTTTGATTAAGCTGAGGTTGGGAATTACTAGGGTATATATGCCAGAGGGTGTGATTTCCATATCTGTCTTATGGTCCACAAAAACAATACTTTCTTGATCTTTTTTAAAGTTCATAATGACAGAACACTTGGAAGTTATTATATGCTTCATAGAACACCATGAAATATTGATACATTTAATTCTTGGAACAATTTCAGGCAGAAAATATGGCTCTATTGTATGTCACAATATAAAATCATAACCACAAACACACATTCATAAAAAACATGCTGTTGAATTAGAGTGATTGGCTGTTTGCATTAACTTTTGCTTGCTACTTATTCATTTGATTTGTTATCAGCTACCACTCACCAGCAGATGAGCAGTAGCAGGTGCAGAAAGGCTGAAAAATTCTGGCAAAGAAAAGCTTAAAATTGAGAAAATTTTATCCATTAAGTTATATTTTCTGGAAATTGCAAAAACCCAGCAATTATTCCAATTTAGTGATGGAACATATCTGTTTTGCAGAGACTGAGAATCTCTAAATTTTTCTTAAAATTTCACACTACAAACTGGATACCACAAGGATCATGACTCGTCTATTAACAGATACCACATTGGCAGTCGTATGACAACAGCTAAGGGAAACCATTTAGCTGTTTGTACTCCTCATTTCCTATTACGAAATGGAAATGGACTTTTCAACTCTTTTGCTTTTTCTCATATGTAGCTTCCAAAATTTTTGTGCCACATAAAAAAGAACATGTATCAGGGGAAGAGGGAAGAGTGAAGCAATGTAAACAGAGCGTCTTTTTCCTCTACTTAGTTCTGAGAGCTTCTTGCTTCTCTGGTCTCCTGAATTGTTCACTGGCTAAATTTTTTTGAATCTCCATGAGAATATAAGCAAGGCCTCTGTGCTACTGATTGCTCTACCCTCAGCATTGACATTGAGGCCTGGCACTTAGTATGTGCTTAATAAACATAAGTCAATTGAATCTGAAATTCTGTAGAAGCACTGTAATTGAAATGGAATGATTCTTTAGTATGTCTAGATTTGATCTTGGCTTACTACCTTAGCTAAAACTTAATGTCTCAAAATATATTCATACATATGTTAAATTGAGACAACATTAATTACTGTCTAGCATTATAATAAGTATTATGAGTACTCTAAGAGCATTAATATAGTACTTTGCACAGAGGGGTTAATTAATAAATGGCAGCTATTGCTTTTTAGGCTGAAATTAAGATTTCATGCAGTTGTATATACTTTACCAAATGAATGATAGTAAAGCAGCACAAATTATTTTATTATAAATGCAGTTTTGACAATATAGCATTTCACATTTTTAAACTATAAATTTTAATTGCAACAATATTTCCATATAGTGGGAAACTATTTCTTATATATAACCCTCCATAGTTAAGAGTTAAAGACAAAGAACTTTTCAAAGACACTTTAAAATTTTTTGGTTACAGAAAGAATAAAAGTTCAGTAAGTACACTATTTTAATGGAAACATTCTTTTGCCTTTCTGTATTAAAGCCATTTTCATTAATATCACCAGATACTCTATGATTACCATTCAAAGAAAACAGATGGGCCTTGGGTTTGATAGGCAATTTTCTAAGTTGATCTACCTATAAAGAGAACTACTATGAACCACTTCTATAGTAGAACAGTAGATTTACCATTTATATATCATATTAAAGAATAAAAAAGCATATAAGAGTCAAAATAAGGTCATGCCATTAGGCAGAATAAAGGAATAGAAACTACTGGGGCTTTCTGAGCTAAATCACATAATTTGGGCAGGCCATCTCTACTTAAAATAGCAGCAGCACTCTCCCTTACTATTAGAGGAGTTTTTTTCTGTTTGCCACGGTGTACTAGATGGCTAAAGGCCAACTGTGCCCTTATTCTCATATACACAGTCCTGGCTTGAACAGAGTTAGTTGGCAAGTATATTATCTATTTGCTTAGCACAGATGATATTAAATGTCGATTCTAGTCTGGAATTAGAGAGAAACAGCAAATATTAATCATGAAGATGAGACTGTGAATCTAATTTTGGAGAACCAGTTTCAGGAGGTGACCCAGTATATATAATCTGGGTTGAGGACATCTGTCACATGCAGCTTTCCCAATCTAGACTTTGCAGCTTCCAAATTTCTAGCATTACATATGATCTTATAACTTCTGGTTGTTCCCGTTTAAAATGTATATAATTTATTTCTCCTTGAAACCAATGTTTATTGAGCACCTTCATCACACCAAGTGCTGCTGATACAGGAATATACAATAATCTTAGGACGATTAGCATATTATCTCATGAATGCCCTAGTGTAAATCTGTTTATCAGAAAAATATCCTCAGCTAAGGGTGGAGGACTACAGGTGGGTCAGGGAAAAACCGTTAAGCATTTAGAAGCTGGAGTTCACTGGTATAGTTTAATGAGAGCTTTTAGTTGCAGGTAACATAAAACAATCTGATGCATATAAGATACTGTCTTTTCAAAGAACTAGCTTTTGATTTTGTTAATTTTCTCTACTTTGTTTTTATTTTCAATGTCACTGATTTTTACTCTAATTTTCATTATTTCTTTTCTTCTGATAAGCAAGGAATACTTAGTCTTCTTTCTCAATTCCTTAAGTGGAAGCTTAGGTTATTGATTATAGAACTTTTCTTCTAATATTTTATGTTGTAAATTTCTCTTTAAGCACTGCTTTGCTGAACTCTATAATTTGGCAGCTGTATTTTCATCTTCATCTAGTTCAAAATATTTTCACATTTTTCTTGATACTTTTTCCTTGACGCATGTGTAAGTTAGACGTTTGTTGTTTAATTTTTACGACGCTTTGGACTTCCCCAGTTCAGCTTCTATTCTTGATTTCTAGTTTATGTCCATTGTTGTCTGAGAACATACTTCGTATGATTTGTGTAAATTTATTCAGTTACCTTTTATAGTACAGATTGTGGCTTTTCTTGATGAAAGTTCTGTGTGAGTTTGGATAGAATGTGTATTGGGCTGTTGTTGAATGGAGTATTCCATAAATGTCAATTAGATCAAGTTGATTGATAGTGCTATTCAGGTCATCTATATCCTCACTGATTTTCTTCCTCCTTGGCCTATCAATTTCTGACAGAAGAGTATTGAAGTGACCACTATGATAACGGATTTCTCTATTTGTCCTTTCAGTTCTATCAGTTTTTGCTTCATGTATTTTGACACTCTGGTTACATGCATACACAGTGAGAATTGTTATGTTTGCTTGGAGAACTGACTGCCTTACCATTAGATAATGCCCCTCTTTGTCCCTGATAATCTTTGTTGCAAAATCTGCTTTGCTTAAATTAATATGGCTATTCCAGCTTTTTAAAAATAGTATTACCATAGCGTATTCCTTAACTTTTATTTAAGTCTTTACAGTCTAAGTGGATTTCTTATAGACGACATAGTTGGGTCTTATTTTTTTTTAATTTTTTCGTGTTTTATTTATTTCTGGGAGAGAGGGAGAGAGAGAGAGAGAGAGAGAGGCAGCATGAGCAGGGGAGGGTCAGAGAGAGAGGGAGACACAGAATCAGAAGCAGGCTCCAGGCTCTGAGCCAGCTGTCAGCACAGAGCCTGTGGCGGGGCTCGAACCCAGGAAGTGTGTGATCTTGACCTGAGCCAAGGTTGAGCACTTAGCCAACTGAGCCACCCAGGCGCCCCTTGTTTTGTTTTTTTAATACACTCTAACAATCTTTGTCTTTTTTTATTTATTTATTTTTTTATTTCTAGGAGAGAGAGAGAGACAGCGTGAGCAGGGAGGGTCACAGAGAGAGGGAGTCACAGACTCTGAAACAGGCTCCAGGCTCTGAGCTGGCAGGCAGCACAGAGCCCGACGCGGGGCTCGAACCCACGAACCGCAAGATCATGACCTAAGCGAAAGTCGGACGCTTAACCGACTAAGCCACCCAGGCGCCCCTAACAATCTTTGTCTTTTAAATGGTATATTTAAACCACATTTAAAATGATTTTTAATATAATTTCTACCATGTATGTAATTATTCTGTATTCACTATATTTGTTCTTTGATCATTTCTCTCCTGTTTTTCTGTGTTCCCTGTTTTTAACTGAGCATTTTATATGATTCCGTTTTATAAATCATTTAGAAGATCAACTATATTTTTTAAAAGGCATTTTTGTGGTGACCTGGAGTTTACAGTGTACATTCTATAAATTTTTTCTTTTGGTTAATTACATATAACAAAATTTACCATTTTAATCATTTTTAGGTGTAAAGTTCAGTGACATCAGGTATATTTACAATGCTTAATAGCCATCATCACCAACTATCTCCAGAACTTTTTCATGTTCCCAAACCAAAGCTCTGTGTTGGTTAAAAAATATACATTTTAAACTAATCTAACTTCACCTTCAAATAACCCTAAAATACTTTTTTTTTTTTTTTTGCAGTTTAGGTGCCTTAAAACATGGTATTCCCAAATATACCCTCCTGTCCTGATTGACATTTCTGTTATTCATTTCACTGAACTAAAGGGTATAATCACCAAAACATTGTTACTATTCTTTCTTTAAACAGTTCCTTTTTATTTAAAAAAAAATTTTTTTTAATGTTTATTTTTCAGAGAGAGAGAGAGAGAGATAGAGCATGAGTGGGGAGGGGCAGAGAGGGAGGAAGACAAAGAATCTGAAACAGGCTCCAGGCTCTGAGCTGTCAGCACAGAGCCCAACGTGGGGCTCAAACCCATTAACCATGAGATCATGATCTGAGCTGAAGTTAGATGCTTAACCAACTGAGCCACTCAGGTGTGCCTCAACAGTTTTCTTTTAGATAAGAGTAAGAAATATTTAAAATTTTGTTTTAGCTGTCTTTATTCCTTCTTTAGCTTTCCTTTATATAGATCCAAGTGTTTGATACCTTATTTTCTTTTTATCTGAATAATTTCCTAGAATATTTCTTTCATGTACTGGTAGTAAATTCTCTCATTTTTTGTTTGCTAAGAAAGTCTCTATCTCTTTTATTTTTTAAGGATTAATATTGTTGGATAAGAGACTTGAAGTTGTTGGGGTGAGGTTTCTTTTACCTTTAATATTTCACTCCACACTCCTGCATGATTTCTAACAAAGAGTATGCTTTAATTCTTATCCTTATCCTTCAACAGGTAAAGTGGTTTGTTCCCCTGGCTTCTTTCAGAATTTTCTCTTGGCTGTTTTCTGCAGTTTGAATATGATATGCCTACATGTGTTTTTTGGCATTTATCTTACTCCTTTTTTTTAATATTTAAAAATATGGAACGCTTCACGAATTTGCGTGTCATCCCTGTGCAGGGGCCATGCTAATCTTCTCTATATCGTTCCAATTTTAGTATATGTGCTGCCGAAGCGAGCACAGCATTTATCTTATTTAGTGTTTTATCAACTTTTTTTTTAAATTTTTTTTAATGTTTTATTTATTTCTAGGAGAGAGAGAGAGAGAGAGCGTGAGCAGGGGAGGGCCAGAGAGAGAGGGAGTCACAGACTGAAACAGGCTCCAGGCTCTGAGCTGGCAGTCAGCACAGAGCCCGACGCGGGCCTCGAACCCACGAACCGCAAGATCATGACCTAAGCGAAAGTCGGACGCTTAACCGACTAAGCCACCCAGGCGCCCCATGTTTTATCAAATTTTGAGATATGTTTGTTGTTTGTTAATTTTGGACAGTTCTCAGCCATTACATTCAAATATTTCTTCTACTCCCTCTCTCTTCTTCTTGTGACATTCCAGTTACATGTTTATTATACCTTTTGAAACTGCCCAGAGTTCTTGGATGCTCTGTTCTTTTTTTGTTGTTCTTCTTTTTTGCTGTAGTTGTTATTTGTTGTTGTTGTTGTTACTTTTTCTCTTCTTTCTTGTTCCTCAAATGGGTCAAGTCTACTAATGAGCCCATTGAAGACTTACTTCATATCTGAGTCTATTTTTATTTCTAGCGTTTTCTATTGTTCTCTCAGAGTTGTGATCTATGTGACTTAACTTCTTGCACAATTTCTACTAATCCCACTAGGGCCCATATTATATTAATCACAGTTACATTAAATATCCCCTCTACTACTTCCTACATTTATGTCATAACTGAGCCTATTTCTAACAACTGCTTTATTTCTCCAGACTCCTTTATGCTGCCTTTGACATGCCTTGTAATTTTTTCTTGAAAGCAAGCATTTGTTGTATCATACAATGGAATTTGAGGAAAGGAAGACTTTATTATAAGGATTTATGGTAATACATCTGAGACTGTGTTGAATGTTTGTTGTAGCTTTAGGTGGCAAGCTTCACATTCTTCTAGCATTCTTGCTTTTGTCTCCCATCCAGATGCTTGGTTTCCCCAAAGATACTTCCTTACATAGTGTCTGATCCCACAGCTCTTTCTGCTATAATCCACTGTTGTTATACGGGGGCCCTGTTGGTGTAGTGCTGAGACTAGGGAAAGGGAGACTTATAATTCGATTAAATCTCAGTGTTCAGTGGGCCTCAATCTCGGGGTTGTGACCTTCATGAGTTTTTCTTCAGTGGTTGTTTCTTCAGTGGTATCATTTCCCCCCCACCCCCCGGCTCCTATTCCTTTCTCTGATTTTAGGATCCTCAATCTATTTCCTGGAAGCTCTCACTCCCCCTGAGTGTCTTTTGTCCCCTGAGGTAAGACAGAAAGGCTTGAAGAACCAGAACTAGAGGAATGACATTCTATTACTCAGATAAGCCTCTGACAAAGTCTTGTTCCTATAAGGGGAGATCTCTGTTATGGTGGAGGCTTTGGGTGAATTTTACAATGACTATTCTTCCTCTGCCCTTGCCAGAGCCTTGAGTGGATCTTTCTGGGATCTGCATCATGAGCATCTGGTGGAGCTCCTGGAGACAATGCCCCTGGAAATGTGTGTATCCCAAAGTCTGTGGCCCTCAAGATTTTCAAGAAAGTAAGTGATTATCAGTTTCCCCATCTTTTTTGTCGTAACAATGAGAACATATCTCATAAGCTCCTAACATGTCATAGCTGATACCAGAGTCTCTATCTCAAAAAATGAAGACATACTTATTTAGTCTATAACAAATTCATGGGATGGACAAAGGCAGAGCTGGCTTTAGAAATCACCAGGACTAAAGCCTTGAATGTTGCCGAGTCTGATTCTCTACCTCTTAATTTCTAAAATGGTATCACTCTTTATTATTGCTGATTGCTGACATGTTTTCTTCATGGCTGCAGGCAACTCTGCACTCGTATCCTAATGGCTGTTACCACACAAGCCAAAAATCTTCCTCTTTAGCTTCAAATTAAAAAAAAAATGTCTGTAGAAGGATTGTAATGCTCACTTGTTCATGTGCCCATAGCTTGGACCCATCGGGGTAGCTGTGGAGGGGAGGGGTTATGACTGGTTTGGTCTGAACTAGAAGCACACGCTCAGGACCACAAAGATGGAACCATTACCAGAAAAGATAGACGATTCCTCCTATGCTTAAAGACAAATCATTTTAGAAAGGAGAATATAGGAAGGAAAAGGAAGACAAATAATCCATGCAAAGGAAAGGGAAGTAGGGAACATCTCACTGAATGCAAAATTTACCCACTTCATAATTTTATCTACTTAGAAATCCTTTTCAATCCTTTTGGATGCATATGAGAAGGTATGATGTCAAACCTTGAGTCATAGTTCTTGATGAAGCAGATAACTGAGTCTATTAATCTGACAATACATTTAAACTGAGTTATTGTGTCAAGGGACTTCCATTATCTATTTCATCTAGTTGTAAATTGTCAGAGTAAATCTCATGATGGGGGAAGATCAAAGCTGCTTTCTTCAATTTGCCATTTTTATATTCCATGAATTCTTACATTCGACATGGTTTAATTCACAGCTCAGGACAAAAGTACAAGGTGGTGATTTCTGCTGTAAGCTTTTCTGTTCCCAATTCCCCCCAAATAAAAGTAAAAAGCCCCTAAAATTACAGTTCTTGGCATCTCAATTTAAATAAGATTTCTATGTTTTGATCAATTAATGTTTTCTTCTTCAAGTTTAAGCTGAGATGGCCTGATCTCCATAAAAACTTTTAAAAATGAGCCAAAATTTCCATAAAACTTTCTGTAAAAATGATTAGAAAGGGTGTAAGATCTCTTTCTATTAAATCCACTTGAACCTATTTAAACAAAAATGGAAATTTAAAGCTTCACATTTAAAAAATCAGGAAAGCTCAATCTAGAGGTTTAAATGCCATTAGTACATGCTCTTGCTCCATATCTTGGCTTTAGTCTTTGTAATTGGCTTCATTCTTAGCCCATTTTCTTATGAACTGGTGTCCAGTGAAAGAGGACGATAGAATCAATATTTGTAGACTGTCATTTAAAGGAAGAGGGAGTTTCCCAAAACACACTCAAGGTGTTTTTTTGTTTTTTTTGTTTTTTACCAAAAGAGTAGTAATAGCGTTAACAACAATAGACATTTACAGAGTTTTAGTATGTGCCTAGCACTCTTTTGGGCATTTTAAACTAATTTAATCCTCATAATAACCTCATGAGAGGATTGAGAGTTTGAGTAATTTGCTCAAGGTTGCATGGATAATAAATAGTAGAACCAATATTTGAACCTAGGCAGGCCGGCTCCAGAATTACTGCCATTAGCACTGCTCAATGCTGCTGCTTCACACACATGGGGAAACAGAACCTAAAGGGTCACCCTAGAAGGCAGGGTGTAAGAAGAGACAATGGTCAGTATCATTTCTTGAAAAGACATTTCTTCATTTTCTCTTCCGTTGACTGTAAATTGTATCCTGATCCCAGTCTGCCTGGCCCATTGGGACAATAAACACATCTGGGATCAAAGGCTAAACGTCTTGACTTTCAGTTTATGCTCACCATTTTGGCCCTTTATCTCTAGTCTCAGCTTCACTAGATGGATTTCTAAAATAAAAATTAAGTTTGAGGTCAACCTTTGTTAATACATGTATGTCTGTGTTCATCTTATTCTATTTCTCCCTTGAAAGAAAACACATCTATTTTACAAATATGTAGAAGTCAGTCTGTTCCTTCACTCCCATTAACTCCATTTTGTTTCTACTCAAATTCCACAGGAAACCCCACTGAGTTGGACATCTGGAAATCAATTTCACCCTTCATGGCTATGCAAACCACCTACAGTGCCCTTTGACAGCAGATGAGTTTTGAGAGAATCCCAAAGAGAATTTGCACTGGCAAGGCAAAACAACTTGTTTCAACCTTTGAGAGATAACCTGTGGAGTTTATGGGAAAAATAGCTTACAAGAATTTAAAGCCTGGTGAATCAAGGAAAGGAGAGAAAACATTTGGAATTCTGAATTAGGAATTTTGGTTAGCAACTGTGAATAACATAGTTTGAAAGAAAGAAATCTTGATGAATGCGGTCAAAAATATTTTATATATACATGCTTCAGTGTGATTATTTATTTATTTAAAAAGTTGATCTCTTACTGGGTTTAACCAGATATTTTTCTTCCTAATATGGTTTATTCTGTGTAGCAAACCTGATGGTATAGAAAACCTGAAGGCTTAAAATCATGTTTTATTTCTCATCAGTCTAAAGGTTCTAGGCTGGTTGGGCCAGTGATGGCTCTGCTCCATATGTTTTTCATCCTCTTGGACTTGGGCATGTCCTTCTCAGGGCAATGGTAGAGGTAGCAGAGAGCATGAATTCAACTGTTTAAGTGCTTTTCAAGCCTCTGTGGGTATTATGTCTTCCCATCTTCCACTGGCCAAAGCAAGTCATACACAAAGCCTAGAGTCAAGGCATGAGAAGTATATGTAATTCGAAATTATGCAACACAGGGATTGGATACAAGGAGCGATAAAGAATTGGGGCCTTCAATGCAATCTACCACACCCTATCACCCAACCTTTGTTGATTAGACCTAGGGTGGGAGCTGACAAAAGATCAGTACTAAAAAATCCCTTAAGTTGATCAGGGGCTCACCCTTGGCTGAAGTGAGCCAATTAGATACTGGTAACAGCAAACACCTGTACCATTCTTACTATATACCATGGACAGTTCTAACTACTTTACATATATTATTCAAATCTCATGGCATTCTAGAAGTACAATTATTATCCCCATTTTAATCATGAGGAAACTGAATCACAGTGAAACAAAGCAACTCAACAGTTGGTAAATATAAGGGCTAGGATTCAAACCCGAGTTGTCTGGCTTCGAAGCTCATGCCCTTAACTACTAGATTTTTCTCTCTGGGAAAAGCAGCAGAAGGAATACGTGAATTAATAGTGGAGCAGAAGTTATAACGATGCCATGGTAAAGCATATCCATGTAAAGAAGGAAACTAAGAAAGCATGTTTAAGAAAAAATAAGAAAGCATGTAGAGATTAAAGAAGTTAGTAGGGAGAGACAGGGTGAGAATATAACAGATGAAAAAAGAAGTGAAGACCCTAAGAGCTGCAATAAGGAACAAGGGAAGACGAAGGTAGATCTAGCTAGCACTGTTTTAGTCATAACAAGTTTTCAGTTCCCAGTTCTAGCTTTCTTCCAGAGAAATCTCTGCTCAATCACAGATTTCAGAAGCGTAATAGGTAAAAGCAGAACAATTGTGGTGGAATATGACACATCTTCCATGTGGTCTCTTTCTGGAGCATTTCCTTCCCATTCTCTGTTCTCAGGTGAGCTCTTCTGAACAATTAGGATTCTTAGGAAATGGTTTTAAAAATATTGTTCCTGACCGGGGCGCCTGGGTGGCTTAGTTGGTTAAGCGTCCGACTTTCGCTTAGGTCATGATCTCGTGGTTCGTGGGTTCGAGCCCCGCGTCGGGCTCTGTGCTGACTGCCAGCTCAGAGCCTGGAGCCTGTTTCAGTCTGTGACTCCCTCTCTCTCTGACCCTGCCCTGCTCACGCTGTCTCTCTCTCTCTCTCTCTCTCTCCTAGAAATAAATAAAACATTAAAAAAATTTAAAAAAAAAATATTGTTCCTGACCAAAGGTCAGCAACATTTTTTTTCAAAGGGGCAGTATTTTAGGCATCATGGGCTTTCACCAAGATTCAACTGCCATTGTAGTGCAAAAGCATCCATAAGCAATACGTAAATAAGTATGCATGGCTATGTTCCAGTAAAACATTAGGTTTAGTATGGACACAAAAATTTGAATTTTATAGTATTCTCATGTGTCACAAAAACTTTTCTTAATTTTTTTCACCCATTTCAAAATGTGAAAAAAATTCTCAGCTCAAAGGCCATGTGGTGGGTTTGATTTGGCTTGTGAGCTATAAATCGCAGAGCCCTGCACTAGACCTTTGTCAAGGGATCCTGGTTAAGAACTCTGGTCTTGCTCATGTATGACAGAACAGGGGTGATCTCAGACATGTGTTAAATGGGTGTGTAGTATTTAAAATGCAAATTCAACACGTTAGGTGGTTTAACTCTGCCATCTATCTACTAAAGTTTTTCTTCTACTAGCTGAGGTATTTGTTGTCTTTTTCAACTCATAACCTCTTTTAGTCCACAATAAATAAGAAGATTTAAAAACTCATCTGAAATTCTGCAGGTATGACATCTTTTCTGAGAGTAAGGTTTGACCCAAGGGGCTTAGGAGGGAACAGTTAAGCTTTTCCATTCTGGAGGTTTTAAGATTATGTGACAGAAAAAGAAGAAGGTGGGGGCACCTGAGGGCATTCAGAAGGCCGTGCACTGGGCCAATGATGGGGGCAAGTCCACAGAAGCTTCCTGATTTAGTTCTGGAACTGTACTGCCAACGTTCAATATGCTGTGCCCATGAGACAATGGAGCAAGCCTGGATGACGGAAATCTAACCAACTCCTGATAACTCATATAAAGTCTCTTAACAAGTGCTTCTGAACCATCTGTGGTTTCTTCCTCCCCATTTGGAGACAATAAACAGAAAGACAGGAAATGAAAGAAGGAAGAAACTCTCCAGAAGGCCCCAAATGTAATCAGCTTCAAAGCAATTAAGAATTGACTATATTTTTATTATCATCTAAATCCCCTTTGAGGTTGATGATAAAAGCTAATTCACTTTGGCTGTATCTTTAATGCATGGGACTTATTTAAAAAAAAAGTCATTTGCAGAAGAAAAGCAAAAGAAGACAAAGCTTCTATTTTGATTGACTACGATTTGTTAATTGCTTGACTGGTCAAATTAAATTGAGTTAAGTATCAAGTCAGCCAAAAAAGTCAAGCACTTTTCCATAGATGGAGCCACAGAATAGATAATAGAAAATATATGGAAGTAATCAATCCTCCCTCAAATTTCCACTCCCCTCTTTCTTCCTACAGAAGTACCTCACAATTCAAGTTCCCATCCTCAAAATTACTGATATAACCTGAAGCTTTTCTTTTCTTCTTTTACTGGGTAAACCTCTATATTATTATTTGTTGAAAACATATCATCAAACTTGGAAAAATATGATAAAATGGTAATTTGTGAATCCTTTCTTCTTTCCTTCTTTCCTTCCTTCCTCCCTCCCTTCTTCCCTCCCCCCCTTTTTTTTTTGCTGCTATGACCGTGGTTTATGTGATATTTTTTAGAAGGAGATCTAGTTTAATGAAAACATTGGTCCACTGATACAGGAAAGTGATAAAAGAAAATAAAAAATGCATATTTTAAAATCCTTCTCTGTTGGGGAATCAGCAGTTACAGCGACTAATTGTATTTTTGCAAACTCTAACAATTCTATAAAGTGCTAAGAAAATCTTAATTCATGATTTTCCCTGAAGCTGTCATTTGGTCTCAGTGGGTGGTCAGGAAGTGAAGTACAACACAGAAGCGTGGTGTTGTGTCTCAGCGAGTCTTCCCTTTGATCAAGCTTTGAGTCCAGACAGGAAACAATATGCTCGTTGCTTTACTGCCATTGCGGATTGTTCATTAGTTTTAATTATTTTCTAAGATCTAGAGGGAGCCATCAAAAAAAATTAATCATGAATGGAAGGCAAGGCGGCCTTCTGTGATCGTAAAAACACATAAAGCGTTTTGGATTATGGACATTTTATGATTTACACTCAAACTTGAACTGAAGGGGGCATATGGTACTTCAGCATTTATTTAAAAAGCATGGGGATTTATGATGAATCATAAGTTTTGCAATAAAGCAAGTTGCCTTTCTATTGTGCTTTTAAAGTCAATTTTGTGAGTATGTGTAGGGGGAGTCTTTTCCTAATTTTGACCTTGCCAGAAAAATAAATTTAAAAAATAGCATCTCATTGTCAGGAGTCATTTTAAAGATTGGCCAATTATGCCATGTTTGAATTTTCTTCAAACATTCCTACCAAGTTCAAGGAATTCTCTCTTCTGGAGTAGCCTACTCCATTTTGGAAAGTGGAAAATTTTGAACCCTGTTTCTCCATGACTTCACATACACACTGACCACAGTAGTTTCATAAAATAAGCCCAGTCTTTCTCCAATGATTGCCAATCAAGTGATGAAGTAGCTATTGAGACCCTTTACATTTTCTGAAAGGTTTAAGATTGCAGGCTTTGGAATCCAGCTGCTCAGGTTCAAGTCAGGATTCTGTCACTTATTAGAAGTGTCCCTGGACAACTATGTATAAGCTTCAGTTTCTGCCTTGTGAAGATGGGTATGAAGATGACATGATTTTGGGTCCCCTCACTATTAGGGTGACCAACTTGTCCTGGTTTTATTTATTTATCTAATTTTTTAAAAACAATTTTATTAAGGAATGTTTTACATACAATAATTGCATATTTAATATGTGCAACTGGTACATGTACATACCCATGAAATTGTCGAAACAAAGTAGTAAGCATATTCATCACTCTAAGAAGTTTCCTTATGTCTTTCTGTAATTCCTCCCTCCTACCCTTTCCAGCCCCTAATTAAAGCTTCCTTCCCTTCCCTTCCCTTCCCTTCCCTTCCCTTCCCTTCCCTTCTTATTTAAATCCAAGCTAGTTAGCATATAGCGTAATAATAATGTCAGGAACAGAATTTAGTGATTCATCATTTACATATAACACCCAGTGCTCATCCCACCAAGTGCCCTCTTAATGCCTATTGTGCATTTAGCCCCTCCCTCCACCCAACACCCAGCCAGCAACCCTCAGTTTGTTCTCCGTATTTAAGAGTCTTTTATGGATTGTCTCTCTCTCTGTTTTTATCTTATTTTTGCATCCCTTCCCCTAGGTTCATCTGTTTTGCTTCTTAAATTCCACATATGAGTATAATCATATGATATTAGTCATTGGCTGACTTATTTCACTTACCATACTACACCCCAGTTCTATCCATGGTGTTGCAAATGTCAAGAGTTCATTCTTTTTGATGGCTGAAAACTATTCGAGTGTGTGTGTGTGTGTGTGTGTGTATACCACATTTTCTTTATCCATTCATCAGTTGATGGACATTTGGGCTCTCTCCATACTTTGGCTGTTGTCAATAGTGCTGCTGTAAGTATTGGGGTGCATGTGCCCCTTCAAATCAACACTCCTGTATCCTTTGGATAAATACCTAGTAGTGCAATTTCTGGGTCATAGGGTGGTACTATTTTAAATTTTTTGAGGAGCCTCTATACTATTTTCCAGAGTGGCTGTACCAGTTTGCATTCCCAACAACAGTGCAAAAGTTTCCTCTTTCCCTGTATCCTCGCCAACATATGCTGTTGCCTGAGTCATTAATATTAGCCATTCTGATGGGTATGAGGTGGTATCTCATTGTGGGTTTGATTTGTATTTCCCTGATGATGAGTGATGCTGAGCCTATTTTCATGTGTCTGTAAGCCATCTGGATGTCTTCTTTGGAAAAATGCCTATTCATGTCTTTTGCCCATTTCTTCACTGTATTATTTCTTTTTCAGGTGTTGAGTTTGAGAAGTTCTTTATAGATTTTGCATACTAACCCTTTATCTGATATGTCATTTGCAAATATCTTCTCCCATTCCGTTGGTTGCCTTTTAGTTCTCCTGAATGTTTCCTTCTCTGTGCAGAAGGTTTTTCTCTTGATGAGGTCCCAATAGATCATTTTTGCTTTTGTTTCCTTTGCCTCCAGAGACATGTAAAGCAAGAAGTTTGTGGCCTATCCTGGTTTTAAAAGTGAACGTTCACATCCTGGGAATGCCAGGCAACTGGCAACTGGAATGATTTACCATCCTACTCAAACAATTGGTTACTCACTTCAGGATTTTTCTGACCCATATAAAGTAGCCTTAAGATGTCCCTGGAAAAGCGGCACCCAGGTGGCTCAGTCGGTTAAGCATCTGACTCTGGACTTTGGCTCAGGTCATGATTTCACAGTTCATGAGTCTGAGCCCCACACTGGGCTCTGTGTTGACAGTGTGGAGCCTGCTTGGTATTCTCTCTCTCTTTCTCCCTCTCTCTCTCCTCCCCTATAGGTGCTCTCTCTCTCTCTTAAAATAAGTGAATAAACTTAAGAAAAAAAAAAAAAGATGTCCCTGAAATGATCTGCCACATGGGAAAGTCCACTTAAAATGTCAAGAAATGTGTTGGGGGTTATTGTATGACCCACTCTTTGATCACACTTGCTTTCTTTTGATAACTGGTGTTTTTAATGCTGTGGCCTTGGCTTCAGATTTGTGTTAATTCAGTATCAGCTTTAAATGCCACATTATAAAACTTCTTATCTGGCCCCTCTCTTATCCATCTACCTCTCCAAGATGCTGCATCCTGTATTACACAGAAAACTCAACTGTGCTTTCCTGGTACTGAGTTGGCATTTCCTTAGAGACTATCTTCACCCTGTCCTCTGTGATCAGTCACCCTGTACCAAGTCACAGACATGGGCTTAAAAATCATTGAAAATCAATTCATCTTCACCCTTAGGTACTGGCTTTTTAACCACTTTATGAACCCTCTTAGTGGATACTGTCTTCCAATTCCAACTTTGCTGTATCTGTCTATAATCACATTATGAGATTATTTGTCCATGCCTTTCTGGAACTTCAATACAAATTTCTCCTTTCTTCATTTTTCTTCTAGTCTAGAAACTTTTCAAAAAGGAAAATGAGGTTTGTCTGGCATAGTCGTTGGTTCCTGTGATTACTCCTTTCTTTTACAACACCTCTAGAGATGTCTCCGTGATTGCTGCCATGTATATGTTTTGTGAAAAGACAGCAACTGACCCAGATATTTTCCTTAATGGCCAAGGATAGGGACATTTGCCTGTTTAGAAGTGACTACTCCAAGCAGGAGATAATTAGCATGCTCTTGTCTTAAAAGTTCCAAAATTCCCCATGGAGACCTATGGCTGGTAGTCCCTACATGTAGGGTTGGAATGTCCATAAGCAAAAAGCCTGCACTACGTTATGCTCAAAGGTCTTCATATGTCCCTTGCCTTCCAAATGCCCTTAAGATTTTGGCTATGAGCCACCTACTCACCAAGTACAGTTAATTAGTAGAAAACATGCAGAGCACCTTTCTGAGTGCTTACTGCCAGGCTTAGGTGAATCTAAGATAAATTTCTCAGGTGTAGTCTTTTGCACAGCCAAGTTTCAGACCTGCTTTAGGTTTCTTTTGATATTGTATTTTAGAAAAATTGTCTAATATTATAATTAACATTGGTCGGTGGTACAGAATCCACTTTTCTCCTTTAAAATTCAAACCTAGATTTGCTAATCTTTAGGCTCTGAAGAGTTTCCACATTGTTTATTCTCTTTTGAGCCTGTGGTGTTTCAGATTCTTTTCTCTCAAATGGAACTTCTCATGTGGAACACAACTGGGAGTTCCAAAGAGTTAGTAATACATTAGAAGTTGTAAGCAGGTTTTAAGGAGGATGGAAAGGTCTGGAAATCTTTATCCTTTCTGAACTTCTACAGAATATATTTTCTAATATTCTGCATACATTTTATTTTTCGTTAGATTGTAAAGTCTCCAAGAACAGCAGAGAGATTTTATTCATCTTTGTAGTCTATACAATGTTTAGCATGGGGTCTTAAAAACTGATAATTTTTTGTGTGTGGAAGCATCTTTTCTCAATAGAGAGATTAATCACATATATCCCTCAAAGTAAAAAAGTGATTTTGCTAGAACTACAGCTATCCTTATGCTGAATTTCAGTTAGGTGGGATTAAAAAATACCGCTGATGGGGGGTTATTTTGTGGAGTTCTACAAAATGGTGTGTGGATCCATGTTCCTGCCCATTAACTGTCCACTCTTCCCACCTTGCAGCATGAACAATGTTAACGTCAACAATTTATGTTTGTACGGTGGTCAATTATTCACAAAATCAATGCTTAGTTCTAATGTCAATTTTTTTGAGGTAGATTTTCAATAATCCCATTTTACAGTTGAGAAAACTAAGGCTTAGCAAGCAAAGTGACTTTACTAAGGAAACAGAACTACAAAGTGCAGAGCCTTTGTCATCTGGCTTCTACTAATCTTTCCATCTTCCTAAGGGATCTTCCTCCTGTCACTTTTGGCTCAACGTCAGCAATTCTCAACTGGAATGTGCATCAGAATCACTTGGGGCTTATTAAAGTGCAGGTTACTGGGTCCCTCCCCAAGGACTCATTTAGGAGGTCTGGATGAGCCTGAGAATATGCATATCTAACAAGTTCCCAGATGCTGCTGCTGTTAGTCCTAAGCAACACACTTTGAAAGACAGTGCTCTACACAGGCTTCCAATACCTTCTTTCTTATACCCATTATAAAAACCTGATCCCTCACGCCTTCCTATGAGGCCCTTTTTCATATGGTCCCTGATGATCCCTCAGACCTTATTTCCACCTTGTTCACTGAGCTTTCTTTATGCCACTCATCTCTCAAACTTTTTCCCACCATGAGCCTTCAGAAAGGAATATTCCAGGAGAGTCTGGGTGGCTCAGTCGGTTAAGCGTCCGACTTCAGCTCAGGTCATGATCTCACAGTTTGTGGATTCGAGCCCTGTGTTGGGCTCTGTGCTGACGGCCAGCTCAGAGCCTGGAGCCTGTTTCGGATTCTGTGTCTCCCTCTCTCTTTGATGCTCCCTTGTTCATGCTCTCTCTCTCTCTCTCTCTCTCAGAAATAAATAAAACATTTAAAAAAATGAATATTCCACTTAAAATCTCTGTATGGCTCCTCCTTGTCATTTGCGTGTTAGCTCAAGATGAGTATCTCTGTAGTCTTTCCCTGACTTTCTATTAAGAGTTGCCTTCCCAGTGACTATCTTATCACCTCATTCTTATCTTTCTATTTTACTTCATCATTTTCTTTCTGCATCACCAGAATGTAAACTCTATCAAAATGGAGCTGTTGTCTGCCTTATGTACCACTTTGAACTCTGTGCCTAAAACCATGTCTAGCATATTGCTACCCAACAGACATTTGATAAATGGATGAAGGAGCCTCTAAAACCCTTTTTTGAAATATTTATTTATTTATTTTTGAGAGGGGGAAAGCAAGGGAGGAACACAGAGAGAAAGAGAGAATCTCAACCAGGTTCTGCACTGCCAGTGTAAAGTGTGGCTCAGACCCACAAACTGAGATCATGACCTGAGCCAAAATCAAGTGCCAGATGCTTAACCGACTGAGCCACCCAGGCATCCCTCCAAAATTCTCCTAAAACTTACAAATCTCTCAGGTTAGGAATCCAGTTGAGATCCTAGGTCTCATACCTTGTGAATCTCTGAGGGTCAGTTGTCAGTTCCATTAGACCTATAAATGTCCTTGACTTTAGAGAAATGGACACTATATGAGACTAAGGACCCTTATGGCTATGTTAATTTAAAACAAAGAGTAGGTCATTAATACAGTGATGAGTAGAACTACAGAATAGATTTTCCTCATTATGTGACTAAAGCAGGAAACAAAATCCTTAAGGAGGTACAGAATCTTGAAAGAGATGAGAAATTGACTCTAAGCACTATCTGTAAATACCTTTAGACTCTGTTGCTGACTCCAGAGATTGGATTAGGCTATACTCACGAATAGCTGCAGTGCCTATAGGGGTGTGGTGTGTGTGTGTGTGTGTGTGTGTGTGNTGTGCCTAAAACCATGTCTAGCATATTGCTACCCAACAGACATTTGATAAATGGATGAAGGAGCCTCTAAAACCCTTTTTTGAAATATTTATTTATTTATTTTTGAGAGGGGGAAAGCAAGGGAGGAACACAGAGAGAAAGAGAGAATCTCAACCAGGTTCTGCACTGCCAGTGTAAAGTGTGGCTCAGACCCACAAACTGAGATCATGACCTGAGCCAAAATCAAGTGCCAGATGCTTAACCGACTGAGCCACCCAGGCATCCCTCCAAAATTCTCCTAAAACTTACAAATCTCTCAGGTTAGGAATCCAGTTGAGATCCTAGGTCTCATACCTTGTGAATCTCTGAGGGTCAGTTGTCAGTTCCATTAGACCTATAAATGTCCTTGACTTTAGAGAAATGGACACTATATGAGACTAAGGACCCTTATGGCTATGTTAATTTAAAACAAAGAGTAGGTCATTAATACAGTGATGAGTAGAACTACAGAATAGATTTTCCTCATTATGTGACTAAAGCAGGAAACAAAATCCTTAAGGAGGTACAGAATCTTGAAAGAGATGAGAAATTGACTCTAAGCACTATCTGTAAATACCTTTAGACTCTGTTGCTGACTCCAGAGATTGGATTAGGCTATACTCACGAATAGCTGCAGTGCCTATAGGGGTGTGTTGTGTGTGTGTGTGTGTGTGTGTGTGTGTGTGTGTGTGTAAATAAATATAGAGACAAAACATCTGTGGTCTATCTTCTTTTAGGCAAAATGTCAATCTTTTCTTAGTATTTGAGGATCTGGTGGAGATTTCCTTGCCTCCAGCTCACTGACTGGGCATGAACCCCAGGCTAGCCCAATCTCATTACTCCATTGTCACAGTGATTCGTCAAGGTATACACAAGTATAACATGTCAGGGCCAATGACAGTCCCATCTATGAATTGTCCTGGTGCTGTCAGGAAATATACTCTCTCCACAATCATGAGAAACCACTGGAGACTTCAGCAACCACCTTGTCACTACATGGAGAGAACCTAATAGGGAATAAAACATAGTCTAGATATGGAGACACAGAAGCTGGACCACAATGGTTGAGTCCATGGATCTAGGTGTGCCTGAATCTAACACTTGAATTTCTTACTTAGATGAACATATTATTTTACATTTGTGCTTAACACGTTTAAGATCCATTCTGTTCCTTACAGCTGAAAGGGTGCTGAGGGATCCAGGGTATCCCACATGTCCTTATGAGATTCCTCCCTGAATAGTCCTGCTGTGCCGTGTTATTTTTCTGTCAGCACCTAGTTCAAAGGCATTTGGAACCACCCACAATACTGCACTCAAGCTACTGTGAATCTGAAGCCCACACACCATTGCACAATGTTATTAATAACAATCCCTTCATTTTTATGGAGTTTTCTTCCAAAGAGCTCAAAGAATCTAGTCTATATTTCTTTTCTCTTCACCTTGTTTTTGTAACAGAGTAATAAAAACATATACTCTCAAGTTGTGTGACCCTAGGCAGTTACATCACCTCTGGGAGCGTCAGTTTTCTGAAGTGTTAAAAAGAGGGTAGGGAGGGGAAGCAGGAGTTTTAGATTTGACATTTGATGAGATCCAATACAATGTGAAACAATTAGCATCATGACTGCAGGATTTTGCAAAATAAAATGTTAGTATTGAATACTATTTTCTGCAAGTAAATTCTCAGAAAACATTCTAGGTCACATCAGAATCTTTCAATGTCACTCAGAAGCATGGAAAAAATACTCTTATGCTTCCTAACTGATCTCTTATCTAAAAGAAGATAAACTGGAGCAGTTTCAAGAGATCCACTTGTTGTATTTTATTACCAACTTCCATAGGGAAAGAACACTGTCATTTTACCGTAAACCTTGGAACATTAACCAGTATCATATGCCCAAGAGTTAAGCTATGAATTACAGATGTCTTAGTTTCCCAAAGCAAATCTGACTCTGAGAAAGATGAGTTTATGTGATCCACACTTGTGAAAAAATACATCTAAATCATTCCTTTTTAAAGGGTTATAACTCAACTGATAATCTGTATTACGCCACCTTATTCAAAGCCATTTTAGCCAACATAACTCAAACATGAGCAAATAAACCATTCCCAGACAGATAGCGAATTTCTGTCATCATTACTTAGCTGTTTTTGAACATTCACTCTGTGCAGAGTTTATTAATATACTTTCTTAATGGAAAATATAAAACAGATATACTTTTTGCTTCAAGTAATAAAGCAAGTTGTGTGAGTCCATGGGAGACACCAGGAAAACATTCCAAAGAAACATTTAACTATCTGATAATTGATATACCCAATAGAATAAAAACTGTGAAGAGAGAGCAAAATCAAAGTAATGATTAAAAAAAAAAAAAAAAGCTGATGGGAAGAAGGAAGTTTACCATGAGAGTTTCTAGAAGGTGGGGGGGTATATAAGTATTTGGGAGTATTTGAAGAGATGCATGTACTTTCATGAGTGGCAGAGGCAGTTTATAAATGAGGACCAGAAAACAGTATCAAGTGGTCTGGTTGAAGAATATGTCACTTTATACTATCTAAAATATCAGTGAAGTGAATAAGACATCTCTTTTAAGAAATGATGTTTAGCAACAATGGCAATAGCAGTTGTTTTGTTTTCTTTAGTGAATGTATGCCCAAAGCCCAAATATTATATGGGACATTTGTAGTAAAAAAAAATTTTTTTTCTGTTCATTTGAAATTGAAATTTAGCAGGACATTCTATATTTTCACTGACTAAATAAGTGTAGAAGCTCTATATAGAAGGATCTTAATTTGAAGACTGTGTTTTCTTTTTTAAAGAGAGATAAGCGCATATTGACAATATTCCTATCAACACTATATAGCACTTAATTATGTGCCAGGTCTTATTCTGAGCACTTTACACATTTTTCACTCATCAAATATTTATAAAAACCTATGAGGTTCAGATCATGATGTTATCCTCTTTTTCCCTAGAGAAGAAACTAAAGCAGAGAGAGATTAAATAACTTGCCCAGGTGGACAAGCCAAGAATGAGCTGAGGCAAGATTTGAAGCCAGGCAGTCTGGCCTTACAATCTGTGCTCTTCCCAAATGTCCATCAACTGATGCATGGATAAAGAAGAAGTGATATATATAATGGAATATTACTCAGCCATAAAAAAGAATGACATCTTGCCATTTGCAATGATATGGTTGAAACTAGAATCTATTATGTTAAGGGAAATAGATCAATCAGAGAAAAATAAATACCATATGATTTCACTCATATGTGTAATTTAAGAAACAAAACAATGAATATATGGGAAAGAGGGGGAGGGAAGAGAGGGAAACAAACCACAAGAGACTCTTAATGATAGAGAACAAATTATGGGTTAATAGAGGGAGGTGGGTGGGAGATGAGCTAGATGAGTGATGGGTACTAAGGAAGCATCTGTTGTGATGAGCACTGGGTATTGTATATAGGTGATGAATCACTGAATTCTACTCCTGAATCCAATAATGCACTGTACCTTAACTAAAATTTAAATAGAAAACAAACAAAAACAAACCAAAGAATCTATGTTTTTAACTACCATGTAATTATGACAGGCAAAGTCTCTGGCCACACAGTGAGGGAGAAAAACATCTCATCGTGGCTCTTTTAACACAGAGTTTAACTACTGGCTCAGACCTCAAAACTAAATACACAGTCCTTGGGCAAGCATTGGTCTAATCTGCTTTAATCTTTTTTTTTTTTTTTTTTTTATTTCTAGGAGAGAGAGAGAGAGCATGAGCAGGGGAGGGTCAGAGTGAGAGGGAGATACAGACTCTGAAATTGGCTCCAGGCTCTGAGCCGGCAGTCAGCACAGAGCCCGATGCGGGGCTCGAACCCACGAACCGCGAGATCATGACCTAAGCGAAAGTCGGACGCTTAACCGACTAAGCCACCCAGGCGCCCTTAATCTGCTCGAATCTTAAAGAGAGCTCCAGATATCACCCTCCGTGCTGTCTGGACACTATCTAGTAGCTGGCTGTAGACTACTGGTTCCTCACCCTCTACTACCTTCCACCCACCCCTTCCTAACTCCCCTGAGGGCCACTAATATCCCTCCCTGACTGGCTTGTAATAGTCATTTTATAGTTCTATCATACAGCAAAAAACCAGCATCATAGTACACCATACCAACATTTGCCCAGGCTCTTGCTTTGGCCAGGTGCTCTCCTGGCAGCCTAAGAAGTGCCCTATGGGAACTGAATAGGGATATGCTGCCTACAAGCCTAATTTATTACCAGGGACTCATACACGCACCAGGCTAAAAGCCCAGTCCTTTTGTACTATTTTCTCCAGATCAGTAGACAGCTCCTGATATATTTTCAAATAGGAGCAAACGCCATACAAATCCAACAGACGCATCCCAAGAATTCTAGAGAGAAGAATGGTAGATATCACTGAAGGGTGCTTTTCATTGAATTGATGCTCTAATTTGTACAACATAAATGAAAGCAAATCATAAATATGCATGTTTAGCATATTTAAAAATGACTAGGTCCCTGTATTGACCTATTTTAGCTTTTTATACTACACTATCAATTTGTGAAGTGTTCAAGCATTTTACTTCTAGTTAGACATTTATTTCAATAAAGTGATATAGAACCCTTCGTCCATTCCTACGTAGAGCTGAGGAATAAGCCTATTTGTAATGACTCTTACATGAGAATTGTATTGAACAGTTCTCTATTGTAATCAGACATTACATGAAATTAGAAACAATAGGAGAGTAAAATCAATCAGCCATGGCAGAGGGGCTGAGATAATAATGACTCATTTGCCTGGGTTGCTTTAGAAAATTAATAACAACAGAGGTAATTACTAACCTGGGAGAGCCAGACTCTTGATCATTCTTTAACGCTTTAAAATATGAAATACACAGCAACCTGTCACTGCAAAGCACATGCCTGTTTGCTGCAGTCAAGAATGAACGGGCTCAGGTGGCTCAAAACTCACATTCTCTAAATTACTGGTTCTCAACTAGAGATGACTTTGTTGCCAATGGGACATATGGCAATGGCACAGAACATTCTTGGTTGTTCCAACTTGGGGCCTGGGTGCTACAGGCGTCTAGAGGGTAGAAACCAGAGATGCTGCTACATATTCTATTATGCACAGGAGAGTGCCCAGGATGCAGAATTACCCAGCCCCCAATATAAACAGTGCCAAAGCTGAGAAATCCAAGCCCAGTGCCCTGCCTCAGGGTCATCAACTGTCCTGAGACAGAATTCACAAGGCGGGTCATGAGAGCACCCAAAAAGAAGGAGCAGCAGTGGTAGGTCCAAGATGAATGGCTCATCTCCTGCTTCCCTTGGCTGAGGTCTCTATTCTGCACATAAGACTTGGCAAATCCCTTCCTTTTTCTTCTAGGCCTATCTGTTCTCCAGTACAGGGGCATATATCACGGCTACCTGGCTGCTGGCTGTAAGACACTGCTGCAGGATCAGACAGCTCAATGCATCAGAGAAGGGGCCCCTCTGGACACAGCAGGCAAACAGGAAGCTCAATGGGAAAATTTAACCTGGCTCTTTTCTCTGAGTCCCCAGTCCTTGGTCGTTTGGAAGTGCCTTGACCTTTACTGTTCAAAATATTTACTAAATAGCTTCCAAGGGGCAAAAGCTTAGGTATATGTGAAAGGTTGAGATGGTGGAACAAATACTCTAAGCACATCTGGATCACGTGCCCAAATATTTCATGTTTATCCCTCAAGTAATCCTACACACAAACTGCCTTATGCTATGCAAAGGTGACAGTGCTACTTTGCAGTGTAACCAAAATAATACAGCAAATTTCCTACCAAACCCATCATTAGGTCCACAAGGTCCCTTCTGTCCTCATTTCACAGTGCTAGAAACCTTTATTTTTACTATAATAGAAAAAGTAAAATTGGGGTAAAATCAGCTATTGTAGGAATAATCAAAAAGTAAATGCAGTTTGATCTGTAAGATGGCTACCTTCTCTTCTTTGCTCATAGTCCCAGCTGGCATTCCAATCGTCTACAGTATCTGGGTGCTGAGGGTATATCCCACTGAGACTCAGGGTGAATCTCCCTGTAATGTCTGAGATGTGTCCATTTCTCTCTTATGTTAAACAGTATGGATCTGCTCTTTGCTGAGGTGGCATTAGCATCAGGCCATCCCATATCTATCATTAGAGATGCTTTATCAGTGAAAGAGAATTAAAGGTGTGTCTTTAATTGTGGGGCTCTCTATTCCCATGGCAGTTTTCTCAGGGGAGGATTTTAGCTTAGCATGTCTCAGATCATGCCATTTGGATGGGTTACTTAGTTACTCTGTGAAACCTTTCAAAATCAAGTGGTTATTTCAACTCCTTCACCTCAAGTGATACAGAAATTGTATTGTATTGTATTGTATTGTATTGTCCAGGAAGGCTCCCATTTCCATACATTTTTTTCCAGAGACATTATTTAATCTTAGCCTGAACTCCTCAACAGGTACATTCCCAGCTTCTCAAATATTACACTCACTTTAGTAGAAGCCCAGAACTTTCAGAAATGCCTAGTTCTTTCTTCCCATTTTACAGATGAGGAAACTAAAGGCTCACTGCCTTTTCCACTGTTACTTTGTAGTTATTACTCTTTAAGGTATTTGACGTTCCTTTCTATGGAATTATTTTATTTTTTCACCCCTTTTCCAGGGTATTTGGCTACCTTATTTGCTTTGACCAAAGAAATATGAGCAGAATTTTAGGCTATTTTCAAGCAGGAATTTTAAGAGACATCATGTCTGCCATGTTCTCTACCTCTTTCTATACAACAAGCAATGTCCTGGATAGGGACTGTTCCTTCAGCCAGGGTTCCCCATCAGGGATGAACCAAGGCAGGGCCATAGTCAACTTGGAGCAATGTACATGAAAAATAAGCCTATATTATTGTAAGCTGTCCCTTGAGGTCATCTGTTACTGCAGCATTACATAGTTTATACTGACTGATGTAGTCACCAAGCAAGTTAATAACAGTTGGTTAATCCTTATTCCTACACCAGCTTTTTTCCAACATACCACACTGAACAAAGCATATATCAGCTATAATGAGCTACCAAAAGAATAACATCCAACATTAGAGCAGAGACACAGTGGGTTTTGATATTTTTTAGTCTATCCTATAACAGATTAGAAAGTCTTTGAGGATTACCCCCCCAGGTAAGTTGTGTTTGTAGGAATCATTAAGGGCAGGTTCCTCAGCAAGGCATAGCTCAAAAGTTTACACTTTCCATAAACTTCTGTTTCAGACTCTGCAGAAGGTACATTGCATCTTACACAGTAACAAACATAATATGCTATTTAAAATAAAAAATAAACCCAAAACATAAGAAGAAGAACTGAAATTCAGAGGATATCAAACAACAAAAACAAGAAGACAGAATGACAGAAAGAAAGGAAAAAGAAATAAAAAAAACCTTAGACATTGCATAGAACTGTAAACATCATTTAGGTGTATAAATTTACCTCATTATTTTCTAGTTAACGAGTTTTCAAATAAGCTAAGAACATTCTGGTGATGTCTTTACTTAACACTGTAATTTCACAAACTGTCAAGAATGAAGAACTCCACTGGGGTAAATGAAGATATGCTTGAATTTTCTTAATTGCCACCTTGCTAAGGCTTCTAGCTCATTGTTTAGCTGTGTGACAAATGGTTCTAAGCACTGTCAGGCAGTCGCAGGGGAGACTAGTTTTCTATAGACTGTGCCTGTCTCATTACCATGTTGCTGACAGTCCACAGGCTGAGAAAGCAAACAATACTTGTTTCAGGAGTTGAGTTGCAGGGGCCAGTGTGGCAGTGAATGACAAACCAGAGGAGCTCTCACTATTAGAATGTTAGCTCTTCCCCAGTCTGATCATCCAGCCTGGGAGAAGGATTGGTTTGAGGGGAAAAACTAGGCCTCTGCATCAGTCCCTACCACAGTACCGGGCACACAGTATGTTCTCAATAAATGCTTGTTGGATAGATGTCGGGGTTGGAGGGTAGAGAGAGGGAGACACAGAATCTGAAGCAGGCTCCAGGCTCGGAACTGCCAGCAAAGATCCCGACTGGGGACTTGAATTCATGAACCGTGAGATTATGATCTGAGCCGAAGTCAGATGCCCGACCAACTGAGCCACGCAGGCACCTCAAGACTGAATAAATCTAGGGGCGCCTGGGTGGCTTAGTCAGTTAAGCGTCCGACTTTCGCTTAGGTCATGATCTCGCGGTTCGTGGGTTCGAGCCCCGCGTCGGGCTCTGTGCTGACTGCCAGCTCAGAGCCTGGAGCCTGTTTCAGTCTGTGACTCCCTCTCTCTCTGACCCTCCCCTGCTCACGCTGTCTCTCTCTCTCTGTCTCCTAGAAATAAATAAAACATTAAAAAAAAAAAGACTGAATAAATCTAATCACGTGATAATCGAGTGTTCTAGGTTTTCTCTGTGAGGCTAGGTTCCTCTAGCTCCAGCCCACACAAACCACTTCCCCTTCACACCTACACTCATATTCTTTTATTTTTTTAACTTTTTAAAATTGTTTTATTTATTTCTGAGAGAGAGAGAGAGAGAGACAGCATGAGCAGGGGAGGGTCAGAGAGAGTGGGAGACACAGAACCTGAAACAGAATCCAGGCTCTCAGCTAGCTGTCAGCACAGAGCCCGACAACGGGGCTCGAACCCACGAATCATGAGATCATGACCTGGGCCGAAGTTGGAGGCTTAACCAACTGAACCATCCAGGTGCCCCTACACTCACATTCTTGTACCTGTTTCTCTACCCCACCAGTTCACAACTCCTGTGAGGGACAAGCTTGCTGCTGAGTCAACATTCAATCTTTCCTAATGCTTGCAAAGCATATTGTTCTCAGCAGGTGTTCTATACTTTTAATTTTTAAAATATTGTTTTATATGCTTACTGTGTTGTGTCTTAGAAATGTTTGCTACTTAGAAGAGAGATGGGATGAGAATAGAAAATGCTGAACACAAAGGAATGAATTGCTGAGGGAGGATTTCAGATACAAAGATACAGGAAATACTTCTTTGAATGTTAGTGCCTAAGAGTGGTCTTAAGTCCTGGTCCACAGACTGGCTTTGGTGTATGACATGCATTCTCATTGGGGGTGTTATCATCCCCAAGAGGGGAAAATTGGTTCTTGAGGGCTCAAGAATTCTTAAATATTACAATGGTTTATGACCCTCCAAAGGGCCACAATACATACACAGTACTTTTGTGGTATTAAAATTTCATGGGGGTATATGGGGAAAAAGTATCTAAGAGGAACATAAAATAAAAACAAGGTTAAAGAACACTGGCTTATGAGGATATGTTTCCCAGCTCAAAGAAAAAGAGGTTATGGATGCTATCATATATGTATGTATATAAGTCTGCATAGTGTAGATAATATCAATAATCCATACAGTATTACCAAGAGGACTTTTGGGGAAAAGCCTAGACTTTGAGATTTTCTTTTCTTAACAAAGTAAGCATTAGATAACTCTGTTGGTATCCATCCACATTTTTAAAAAGTGCTTCTGGCCACTGAAATCCAAAAGTCTGGGAAACACTATTTTGAATAATGGACTACTCAATTCATGTGCAAAATTAGTCTTGTCAAATACTAAACAAAGCAAGGAGGGCTTATGAAGAAATTACCTCAGCCCCAGAAAGAATTCCAGAAAGAGATCACATTTCTGTAAGATCCAGCACGGGGGTTGAGTTAATCATGCTCTTTAGCTCAAGCTAAATGATCGTTGATTGTCCTGGCTGTATGCTTGATTGATAGATTCATTAAGCCTACCCACTCCCATGCCTCTCTCCCTCAACATTCTAATGTGTTAAAAGTGCATTCTATTTGATATATTATTGCAGAATATGTATGGTGGTTCTGTGTGCATTTTTTTTAATGTACAAAGCAGTGTTGTATATCCTATTCTGTTTCCTCCTCTACTTTTACTACTTTTTAAAAATCTGTCTGTGTTGTTCTATCGTTTCCTCTGGTACATACTCCTCCTGGATGTGTGCCCACCATGATCTACCCTTCGCTATTCTAGAAATGCAGACCCAGGTTGCATTTGACTCTTCAGAAATCCAAATATACTGACAAGGCAATTGCTCACATGTGTCCCCTTATCTGGGATCTGGGTCTGAGTTACCTGGGATGCATTCCAGATGGGGACCTTCAAGATTCATCCTTGAAGATGTGTGAATTATTTTTAAGACTTTTTTGGGATCGGTGGCCATTATCTTGTGAGTTTCTTACTATTTAACAATATTTAGAGATAGGTTTCCTTTGATTAGGATATATTTTCATACACTGATGAATTCTGTTAGCTAGTGTATTTGTATACTTATTTTCATAAATGAAATGTGCTACAATTTCTATGATTTTTTTCCTGGCCCTTGTGTTTATCTATACTTGGAATTAAGAACACAAGGGACACTTGCATGGCTCAGTCATTTAAGCATCAGGCATCAGCTCAGGTCATGATCTCACGGACTGTGAGTTCAAGCTCTGCATCGGGCTCTGTGCTGACAACTCAGAGCCTGGAACCTGCTTCAGATTCTGGCTCTCCCCCTTTCTCTGCTCCTCCCCTACTCGTGCTCTGTCTCTCCCCTTCTCAAAAATAAATAAACATTTAAAAATTTTTAAATACGATCACAAGGTGGTAGCTTTCGCCTTTTGAAAAATTTTCTTAAACAACTTGCATAGCAAGGAATCAACAGTTCGTTGAAAGTTTCATAGAATTACTTGTAAAGGCATTTGGACCTGGGATATTTTCAGAGCATAATCTTTGATTGCCTTTTAAAAATAGTTACTGGACAATTCAAGGCATCTGTTTGTTCTTACTTTAATTTTCTAGGAATTTATCCACTTTTGTTATGTTTACAATATCAACAGCATGTAGCTGTTGATAATCCTTAGTATTTGTTATAAAAGTCTCCTGTATCTATGGTTATTTCTTTTCATATTCTGTATTTCTTTTTTTTTTTTTTTTAATTTTATTTAAATTCTGGTTAGGAAATGGGGCACCTAGGTGGCTCAGTCAGTTAAGTGTCTGACTTTGGCTCAGGTCACAATCTCAACACTCAGCTTGTGAGTCCAAGCCCTGTGTTGGGCTCTGCGCTGACAGCTCAGAGCCTGGAGCCTGCTTCAGATTCTGTGTTGCCCTCTCTTCCTACCTCTCCCACTTATGATCTGTCTTGCTTGTTTTCTCAAAAATAAATAAACATTGAAAAAATAAAATGAATAAATTCTGGTTAGTTAGTATACAATGCAATAGATCATATATTCTGTATTTCTAAACTGCTTTCTTGAGATACAATTCACATAGCATAAAATTCACTTGCTTAAATACACTTGTTTTAAGTCACTTATTTAAAATCATCTGTTTTAAGTCACTTACTTTAACTTTAATGATTGTTTTAGTAAATTTACAGAGTTGTGCAACTAGCATCACAGTCCAGTGTTAAAACATTTCCATTATCCCAAAAGGATCCCACCTTTGGGGGGAGGGGCCAGTTACTCCCTGTTCTCAGCCATAGATATCCATGAATCTCCTTTCTGCCTTAGATTTGTCTCTTCCGGAATGCATTCTGTTTCTTTGCTTATCTCCAATAGTATTATTTCAAAGAATTAGCTTTTAATTTTACTGAGCTTCTCTATTTCTTTGTTTTGCTGATTTTGAAAGAGTTGTGAGTCTATCCCTCAGTGACAGTCACCAACTATAGCAGCAGGACACATGAACGACACAGGCCCATTATTCTTCTGATAATCGTTCAGGCTTTGACTGGGCACAGTGTCTGCTGAGCCTCTTCTCTGTGGAGACTGTGTTCATTTGTCAACAGGGACTTGAACATTCTCTGGGCAGTGTGCCCCAAATCCTGGTTTCCCCCATATGTCAGAGGTCCAACTTCTGGGAAGCCAGACCCTGAAATTCTTGGGAGAGAAAAGGATCCTGAGTTTCCTGGTCTAGACATCCAAGCCTCTAAACTTGTCTGGGACCTCTAAATTTATACCATTGTGAGTGTGCTTAATCAAAAACAAACAAACAAACAAACAACCCAAATATGAAGTGGCTGGTCAGTGCTCAAGGACAGAAGCCCTTTCTGGCCAAACCCATTTCTGATTGCAAAAGAAGAGGGCCAACATTGTTCCTCAAGTAAAAATACAGAGGATATTTAAAGGCCTAGAAGATATTTTTAAGTCCTGTGTCTCTTATTTTGCTTTGCAAACATGTGTCCACCATTGCTTCCTTTCCATACTGCACACAATGATTACTGATTGGGCCTTGTGGAAATTTTTCTCCTCTTCTTTGTGGGTCTGCTCCTTCACCAATCACCAGGAAAGGGCAGGGTGGTAATACTGATCATCCAGAGTAGACTAAGTGGGGCGCCTGGGTGGCTCAGTTAGTTAAGCATCCGACTTCAGTTCAGGTCATGATCTCACGATTCGTAGATTTGAGCCCCACATCGGGCTCTGTGCTGACAACTAGCTCAGAGCCTGGAGCCTGTCTTTGGATTCTGTGTCACCCTCTCTCTCTGACCCTCCCCTGCTCACGCTGCCTCTATCTCTGTCTAAAAATAAATAAAACATTAAAAAAAGAGTAGACTAAGCACTTCATGGAATTTCCTCTAAATACTCACAGTGGCCCTTTGAAGTTAGTACTATTATTATTCCAATTTTAGAAATGAGGCAACTGAGGTAACTTATCTAGGCCTCTTATCCTCCAGTCACTTGGTGACTCTCTAGGGTCACAGAGATGGGGTCAGAGCCTGAATGAAAACTAACATCTATCTCCCTGCAAAGCCTCATGTTCCTCCCGTTCCACTAAAATGTACCTGCAGTGTTAGGCTGGAAGAGACTTTGGAGTTCATTTAGTGAAATACTTTCAACCTCCCCCAAGAGATGTGAGACAAATGTCTAGATGCAGAGTAGTTATTAATTAAAAGTCAGTACTGTGGGCATCTTCTTGATGGTTCTAAGACTTTGAATCACCTGTTCTGTCTACTGTGGTCCTTACAGGGGCCTCTGGGATCAAGCTGCTCCAGTATTTAATGAGAAAATGCCAAGATTGGGTTAATTTACTTGAAGCCTGCTTCCACCCCACCTTCACAATTCAGAGAAGCACAATTTCAGTACAAACTAGAGAACATTAAAAGTGTTCTAAATCCTTCTAAGTCCTCTTCAGTTGATTGTGTGCTTGAGAGTCTAGCCCCCAAATAATTAAAGTAACCTGGTTACTTGGAGAAGTCTTTGTTCAGGTAACTCTGATGATGTGGGACACATTCCTGATAGTTTAGATGTTTCAGATTCTGGACCAATCCCTCCCCCTCTTCTATGGAGCCTTCCCAGATTTCTCTAGCTGCTAAGACTGAAACCTGAACTTAAAGCCCATGTGTCTTGTCCCATTTATTTGCTAATAACTTGAGTCTGGCCATGTGATGTCACCGACATTGTGTGTACACATACTGGGGGTGAAAGGGACAGATGTATAGCTGGGGTGTTAAAATACTGCTACATACTGAAAGTTCCTATCTTTATCTCTGCTTATTTGTATCCTCCCGGTTTGGCAAACTGTTTCTTCTTTAAGTGCCATTATCTTGATATCACAAACAAACAAACAAAACTAATTTACTCTCTTATCCCTGGGATGTTTCTTTTTAAAAAAATTTTTAATGTTTATTTATTTCTGAGAGACAGAGAGAGACAGAGTACAGATGGGGGAGGGGTAGAGAGAGACACACACAGAATCTGAAGCAGGCTGCAGGATATGGGCTGTCTGCACAGAGCCCAACACCGGACTTGAACCCACAAACGGTGAGATCATGACCTGAGCCGAATTCAGATGCCCACCCGACTGAGCCACCCCGGCGCCCCACCTGGGATGTTTTTCTAACTGGCTCACTTTTCATCACTGAAGAGCCAGCACCAAATTTACCTTCAGGAAGATATTCTTAATTCTTTAATCTGAGGTATATGCCCCTCTGTGATACTTTTGTGAGTCCTCCCAATACCTGTATCAGGTAGGGGTCAAATAAATTTTT
>NW_027530006.1:5685675-5790181 GCF_008692635.1 Crocuta crocuta | reverse complement strand
GAAGCACATAAGGTCTCTGTCACAACTACTCAACTACAACCTGAGCCGTGTTAGCTCAAAAGCAGCTGTGGGTGTGGTAGTGTTTCAGTAAAAAAATTTGAACTTCCTATCATTTTCATGTGTCACAAAATATTATTCATCTTTTGATTTTTTTTCTGGCCATTAATTTTAATTTTCTGGCATTCTTAGCTGCAAATTACAGAAAGAGGTGGTGGGCTAGAAACTCTTATTTGCTTACTTGACTTTTTAATCTCACTGCATTAAAAACTCCCCTTGGAAACTTTCCATCTTGGCAAATGTAGGACCTAACAGGGTGCCTGGCTTGTGCGGTAGAGGTTAAGTTTACCTACTTAAGAATGCATTGTTAATCGTCTGTTCTGTCCCACTGTGGTCTTCCCTAGGCCACCGGGCAGGACCACAGCAATGTTTAATGAGAAAACACTTTAGTTGAATTTAAGTAACACGAAGCTCTCTTTGCCCTTCACCACACACAGACAGAAAAGCACAATATCAGTACACAATATCAGCCTGGGAACATTAAAAAGGCTTTAAATCCTTTAAAATCTTCTGCAGTTGGTTTGTGTGCTCAAGAGAAGGCCCAGTCACAGTACTGTAAATGGAAATGTTCCAATGACTTCCCTCTCACCTACTATGACTTGGTTCTATAGCTCTGTTCACCTGGTAAACCTTCTCTGCTTATTAAAGATCTTTCCAGGTTTAGACAAATCATTTTTCCTCTTCTCCATGAAGCTTCCTCAGGTCTATGAGTTTTTATGTAAGCCGTTCTCACTGCCTGGAATGTTCTTTGTCACTAATCCCATCTAATTTTTTTTTTTTTTTTTTTTTTTAGGTCTCAGCAGTAACACCATATCCTCAGAGAGGCTTTCTCTAACCACTCCAATAGAATGGCCACCCATCCCCATTTCTGTATCTTAGTACTGTTTGCTTTTTTCCCCTAACACTATCAGGATTTGTAACTCCTTCCCTATTTACAGATTTCCTTGTTATCTCCATGGTCTAGCATAGTCACTGACAATAGTAGATGCTCAATAAATATTTACTGAATCAACAAATAAGGCCTTGGTTTGCTGAGTCATATTGCCTAAATTTAAATCCTAGAAACCCATTTCCTAAACTTTCTTGGGCAATTAACTTGCTAAGCTTTGTTTTTTTTTTAATCAGTAAAATGCACATAACCTGCTTCAAAATACTGTCATAAGTATAAGATGAGAATAGCACATGTAATGTGCTCAGCACAGTGCCTGGCAAATGGTAAGACAATTAGCAATATATATCTATTTCTATCTGTTATCTCTATTGTATGTATCTGTCAATCATCTATCATTCATCCATCATTTATCATCTATTCCTCTCATCACTATCCTATTATCATATATCTATCCATTATCTATATCAACTCTGTCAATATGTCATTTATCATGTCTATCCATCATCTGTTATCCATCATCTATCATCTATACTTATTTATCATATCTATTAATCTCTATCACCTCTATCATATATATCTGTTATCTTTCCACCTATCATCTATAGCTATCTATCCATTATCCATCTATATCATATATACCTATCAGTTATTTATCATCCATCTATTGATTTGTCCATCCATTATCTATCAATATATCTATCTACCTATCTACCTATCTATATCTATGTATCTATCATCTACTGATCTTCCTTCTATCAAACATCATCATTATCATTATAGATCTCTCAAATGTATGAACTTACATCAGAAATAACTTAACTGATGGTTTTAAACACATTTTTCTATATTTGGTTACATCATGCAGAAGATCTCTAACATTGCTTTATTCTGCTAAAAAGGAGAATAAACAATCCGAATCTTCAGAGAGAGAAGATTTCTATTTTCAGTTTTGCATCTTGTAATTGCCCTTGTATTACATGCATGCACGTTAGAGTATCCATCCCTGGATGGCTCTTTCAGTGGTAACACTGAATTCTGAGACATCACATTTCCCACAAATTACTTATGCAGCAAAAATAATATCATCAGCTAGTCATGTCATATCTTGTGGATAATGGCTATTTGAAAACAGTCACTTATTTTTTATTTTTTTAAATCTCCGCCTCAGCTTTCAGCACTAGGAGGTCTCCGCCAAGCCTAGGTTTTATGCTAATGAAACAAGACTGTCTTGTCCAAAACTACAGAAAGGTACAAGGAGTTAATTGTTGCAATTATCCATTGAATGGATTTGGACTGTGAATCCCTGGAAGGATGGATTGCTAATTGCTGCTAAATGGTGATTAGATTACACTCTCCATGTTTTCAAGATGAACTGAAGTTTACCAGACCTCAAATAATTATTTGAATCAAACTAGAGGGCAAGGAGGAGGACATCATATGAGTTTGATAAAAACACACACACACGAACATAAACTCAGAACTTGTTGGAAAATTCTTTCATTCCTGCTTTCCAAGATACAGATGGTAGGATATATTTTACTAGACCATATCTTTTGCTGTTCCAAATAATTGGTCAAGAAGAGAAAATCTGTGCCTTTTGAAAATTGCAGATTTGAACTACAGAAACTATCGGCAGAATTTTGATATCAGTGTTATGTGGCAATTTGCTTGAGTGGTTGCTTTGAATTGACACAGCTCTCTTCTCTTTGAAGGGTTTATATGGTTTTCCAAACATTCCATAGTTGGCTGCAACTGTAGTGTCATATTAAAGCAACACTTTAAAGCAAAAGTTAAAAACCCCAATGTCTACATGGCTGACTTTGTTCTTTCTTTTTCTTTCTTTGGTTTTACTATATATTGCTGTGTATTCTGAAGGCAGGCCCTGGATCTTGAAAAATATCCAGCTTCCATTGTCCCATCACAGTATCTAATACAAATGTGACTAATTAACGATACTTGAATGATTAAATAAGTGAATAAATAAGTACTATACAACAATGTAAATTTAAGTATGCTACTAAACATAAGAATTATTATCCCATAATATTAATATCTTAAGAGTTCTGTCTCTAGAGTCCAAGTAGAAATTGGTCTTCTCCTTGTAATTTTCTTATCATAGTACTCAGATAGGGGGCTGGATTCTGAGAACTTAAAAATATGCATGGAATGTGCAATCCCTGGGCTTCATGTCAGAATTAATTTTATTGGTGTTGTAGTTTTCATACCTTAATGTGGATTAAAATAAAACAAAACAGATTTGGAGGTGTTTGTTTCTAAGTAGCCCCCTTTACAAAAAAAAGGACACTTACAAGAAAGGTGCCTTAAGGCATTGTGTCCACACAAAAAATTGCAAGAAAGAAAAACACCCTTATCTGCAATGAAACAAGGTTCTAGATAGGACTTGAATCTACCTGTATTGGAGGTTTTTACCATGATTACTTGGGACCCATCCAGGAGGTTTGCATTTTTCAAGAGGAATATTGTGGTAGGCTAAATAATGGCCCCCAAAACATCAAGTCCTAATTCGTGAAACTTCTAAATATTATCTCCTATAGGAAAAGGGTCATTGGAGATGTGATTAAATTAAGGCTCTTGAGATGGGAGATTATCCTGGAGAATCTGGGTAGGTCCTAAATGCAGTCATAAATGTCCTTTTAAAAGTGAGGCAGAGGGAGATTTCAGACTGAAGAAATGGAGGCAAAATGACTCTGAATGCAGAGTTGGCAGTGATGTGGCTACAAGCCAAGGAATGGTGGCAGCCACAAGAAACTAGAAGAAACTAGAGCAAATCCTTCCCTAGAGCCTCTCGAGGTAGCGCTGCTCTGCCGACACCTTGATTTTAGCCCAATGAAACCAATTTAAGACTTCTGGACTCCAGAACTGTTACAAGAATAAATTTCTGACACTTAAGGCCACCAAATGTGTTGTGATCCATGAGTGCAGCCACAGAAAACTAATAAAAATATAGAATTTTGGTTTTATTCATACTGGAATCCAAATCTTGGTACAGTCTATGAATTCTTATTACCACTTATCACTATTGCATGAATCTTGTTAGAAATGCTGAATCTGAGACCCAATTTTGGAATCAGAACTAGCAATTTAACAAGATACAAGCTAAGTCAGATACATTTTCAAGTTCAATAATGACTGCTCTGAGTGACTCTGCAGTCTTTGGTGAGAAGCTGCTTCTTACCTGGAAGATATGAGGTCACCGTTTTGTGGAGGGTATGTGTTATACTGATAGGCTGGTGAAAGTCTGTGAAAGTAGACAACAAGGTCAGAGTGCAGGCAAAATCCCTTCTCAATTGGAATCTCAACACACCTTTTGAAGAAGGAATGTGTAAATGCCAATTATCTTGAAGCTGGATCAGGAAGGACTTCAAGATTCTTTAAGATGGTGCTCGAGTACCTAAAAATGATTCTACTATCCACATCAACAAAACACACATTTGTCATTTATTCTACCAGTTAACAGAAAGGAATCTGTGAAAGCCAGGGCCATCCCTAGAGAAATCTGCATCACATAGTGGGGTAGGAGACACAGAAGACAGGAATATACCGGGGACATAATCTTTAAATGTGATTAGAGTGACCAGGTGACCTTTACCATCTCTTTCAGTAAAAAGTTTGTACTTCTGTAATTCTTGAATACCATCTAAAATCATATTCACTCTTTTCACAACAGCTTTTTAACAAAGCAAAAGGGTTGAATTACAGCATCTACAGCCAAGGAAGGGCTCATTAAACAGTTTGGATGGGTTCCAAAAGCTGTGCAAGACTGTTTCCTGACCTACAGAAGAATTCAGCAGAGGAAATTTACCTGTCAACTCCTGCCTTAATAGGCAACAGCAAAATGCTGGAGTCAACAACACCATCGATAAATGTGTATGGCAGCTAATTTTTAATTGGTACTTTCTCTTGCACCTGCCGTAGGAGTTTCACACATTTATCAACATTTTGAAAATGCTTAGTTGGTATTTGCAATCTTGTTCCTTTCACACATGGTCAACACTACTCAAATTAGTGTCCCTCTGAACACTCACAAATATTTGATGAAAAGATCATTTTATACTTGGCTAGTTGGAGTGGATCTCAGGCTATAGATTCAATGCTTTCATTCTAAAAGTGAAGAAAATTTGAATTCACAAGACTGATGCCTGTGCTTTCTGCTTCAACTCTCAGTAATACTAGAAGTTTCCAAGATGATAGGACATTCTAGCAGAGACAGGAGACATGAACAGAGACTTGGTTGGGGAAAAGAGAAAAAGAGTTTAAGGCAAGAATATGAATTGCCCATGTTGGACTGAATAGTGTTCCCCCCAATTTGATGTCTACTTAGAACCTCAGAATGGACTCTTTTCCTTATTTGTAAACAGGTCTTTTCTGACATAACTAGTTAAGAGGAGATCATACCCCTACCCATTAGGATGGGTCCTAAATTCAATAACTGCTGTTCTTATAAGAAAGCCATGTGGAGACACAGATACACACAGAGAGACCACCATTGGAAGATGGGGGTAGAAATTGGAATAGTTCAATTATAAGTCAAAAAAGCCAAGGATTTCCAACAAATACCAGCTGATGGTAAAGACCAGGAGGAATCCTCGCCTAGAGCCTTCTGGGGAAGCACGGCCCTGTCAGCACCTTGATTTCAGACTTCTGGCCACCACACTAAGTTTGATGAGATAATAAACTTCTGTTGCTTTAAACCAGTCTGATTTTTATAATCTGTTATGGCAGCCCAAGAAAACTAGCCTATTCCCATCCTAATTTATAATGAAAAATGATGACAGCAATGCTGACAGCTTACTTTTACCAGATACTTACTATGAGTCAAGCACAATGCCAAGTCCTTTACCTGGACTGTTCTATTTAATCTTTATCACAATCCTGTGAGGCATGTTTGTTAACTTTATTCTGTACTCATTTGCCCAAGTAACCATAGCAAGTGGCTAAGACAGGGTTTGATTATTTTTTTAATGCAAAATAGGGCTTATATACTTGACAGCTACACTCAACGGTCTCTCAATTATCATTGAGAGGATGGATGAGGAGGAAGATTACCCCAAACTCACAGTTCTCACAGCCAAGTGTGCCCTCTTCCTGCTTCAATCTCTCTTCCTACTCCTTGAAGATAACTCTAGAACTTTCAGACAAATGGCCAAGTACTTCATTGGCAGAAAGTAAGTAATAAACTTTACAGCAAGAAATTTCTGCAATTAACTATTCAGCCTCATGGTAACAATAGTAGTCAATGTGACTAGGAGTCAGTTGCTATGACTGTTTTTATTAAGGAGGGAAGAGATACGGACAAAAAACGGGAAAATTACTTTTTTTCAGGTGAGAGCATGTTTAAAAGCTGCCTTGAAGGAGGTGAGTCATATATTCAGTTATGTTTCTAGTCTAATAGAATCATAGGTATTTCACAAAAGAGGAAACTGAGGACTAGAAATGAGGATGGTCTTACCCAATAACAAGGCAAGTTTACCAAAGATTTGGGGTTAGAACATAGGTTTTCGGACCACTATCCAATGTTAATTATATACATGCTTCCATCCACCCATATATTCTTTTGTTGATCCATTTGTCAATCCATCTACTCATATATTCATCCAGCCATTCAAGCATCCATCTATCCACCACTCATTCATTTAGTAATTTTGAAATACCTGCTAAGGATAAATACTGAGGATATGAGGAGGAATGACACTCTCTTCACCCTGTGGATCTTAGCAACACATGATATTCAAATGTTTGGTTTATTACTTAAGAGTTTCCAGAAATGGAATGCTCAGAAAACTCAAGGAGAGATGAATCTGAGTGTGGGGTTGGCTGCCAAAGCAGTTCTAACCACAGTATCTTTTATATCTGGGCTCCAATACTCACATTTCCCTTTTCCTTAGTTTTCTGAAATCAGGTATCAGTTTCAGGAAAATGAAGTTATTGAAAAATCCCCCATAATTAGTTAATTAAATATCATGGGTGATGTCTGCAAGACATCATCATAAAACTAGTTTTTTGTGTGTTTTCCACTGAGTTGCCATGCCTTTGGACATGTATGCATTTTTCAATGGGGTCTCTTTCACGTAATATGAACAAAAAAACACTACAGAAGTGTTGTTACAGAGCAAAAGGTCTTCATATGCTCAAATTCAGCAGTGTTGTTTACTTTCATTGTTCTGTATTCATTTCCTTCCCAAAACACAACATATTCGCATTAAGTGTCAGTAAGGGGAATGGTTAAGAGGCTTCTAAGAGACAGATTGCCCCGGATTCAAGGTTTGTTTCATCTTATAATTATAGGAATATTGTTAATGTTTTTGTGCCCCAGTTTCCTTAATTTATAAAGTGGTGTTCATGGAAGTACTAGGTCCATGATGGTTGTAAATATTAAATGAACTTACACATGTGAGCATTTAAATCATGATAAAGTGATTCAGAGTCCCTCCTGCTCTAACATTTATTTTATGGTATGCTAATCACAACAAGGAAGCACCTTTGGGATATAAACCAGTCAGTTATGGCATTCACAGTCTGAACTACTTTTATGGCATGATTTGGTTTGTATTTATACAAATAGGGTACTTCAGTGTCCTGGACTGTCTGAGATGTTTCTGTGGCAGATAACATATGAGTAGAAAACGACCTTCTCTGAGAGAGCTTACAAGATAGGCTTTAAGTGGTAGCTCTTCTATTGACCACCTGTGTGACCCCAGGCAAGTTATTGATTTATTAAGCTGGAAGACACTTCTACCAGACCTACAATGATCTAGAATCAACATCTGCTCTACAGATGACAACACTAAGATCCAAAGAAGCTCAGATGTGGTCAGGTGTCACAGCTAATTTGTGACAGAACTCAGTCAGTTTACAGTCAGTCTTACTCCCCCTAAACACAGACTTGAAATCTAGTTTCCTTTAATCTGGGGTCACAATGGATTCAAATCACTACTTTGCCACTTACTAGGCATTTAATAAGACAGGGCAAGTGATTTATCCTTTCTGTGCTTCAGTCCTCAACTATAAAATGGGGGAAATAATACCTATCTCATTATTTTGTACAGATTACATAATAGAACCTGATAAGACTAATTTGCATAATACCTGGCATTCTATTTCTATTAAAGATTTGAATGCTGTAATGTGTCTTAAGTAACAAAATACACTGGAATACCTTAAATTCTATAGGGTTATATGAACAATAATAAATGAATAAATAAATTATGTATGTATTAGAAGTTGTTAAGTGCTACAGAGCAAGTAAAGTTGAGAAGGGAATACAGTATGAATAAAAAGAACTGAACAAAATTATTGACATTTTAAATAGAGTAGCCAAGGAAGGTGACACGTAAAGATTATTTTAAGAAAAGGAGTGAGTTAGCCAGGTAGATACCTGGATGAAGGGTGTCCAAGCAAAGAGAAAAGTGATAGCAAGAGGTCCACTGTGGTTGGAACTAACTGAGTATGCAAGAGCAAAGTAGGGCATGAGATCAGAGAGGAAATAGGGGCCAGGCCATGAAGTGCCTTATAAACCATTGCAAGGACCTCAGTTTTTCATATTTCATAAGTTACAAAGCCACTGGGTGGTTTTAAGCAGAGGTTATGTAATACGACTTATAGTTCAAATAGTGGTAAAACAGGTAGTTTAAGTGCTGCTGTTTTGAGAATAGACTACAGGAGTCAAGAGTGGGAGCAGAGACACCATTTCAGAAGTATGACACAGGCAATGCTACATGTTGACTCAAACAACTTTGTTTCCTCCAAGGTGCACAATGGAAGACCACACTATCCAGTCCCTTTGTACAGGTGAAGCCATATGCCTAATTCTGGATGATGGATTGTGAATGGAAGAGATACATGTTATTTACAGGCCAAGCTCCTGATAGGTCCCATGCTTTTATATGCTCTCTCTCTCTTAGGCCTGCAGGACTGGAAGGTAAGAACTGTCAAATAGTAGACATGTGATGGCAACGCTGTAGATTCCCCAAGTTATCACTTAGCAGGGAGATACCCAGAGGTACCTTTGGGCTTGCATCAAACAATGAAGTGTGTGAGAAACAAACTTTTACTATGCAAGGCCACTGAGATTTGGGAGTGTTTGTTACAGTATTTAGAGAGATTCACCCTCAATTATTGTGCAATAACTGGGTGAGAGATCAGTATGACTTGGATCTGGTGGTGAGTGGTGGAAGTTGTGAAAAGTGGTTGGAATCTGGATGTATTTTGAAGGTAGCATCCACCACCAGATTTTTTGGAAGACTTGGAAAGGCAAAGATGACAGAAAGAATTTTGGCTCAAGTAGAAGTATGGAGTTGTCACTGACTCAGACAGGAAAGACTGCAGGAGGAAATATGTACGTGTGGGGTCTGTGAGGCCGGGCAAGATCAGGAGTTCAGCTTTGGGCATGCCAGGTTTGAGGTGATTATGAGACAGGTGAATGGAGATACTGAGCAGTTAAGTTATACAACTATACTCAGTGATTCTTCAGTCAGCTTGCACCAGATGTGAGAACCAATTATATAACTTTAGAAGTTTTATAAACTACTTATTAAACTATTGATAGCTTAAAATCAGCAATGGTGGGAATATTTCTATCATAGAAATTGACAAATGCTCATATCAGGACTTGCCTCCCCCAGTCACCCCAGAGTACATTCATTAGTACTCCATTAGGTCTAAGAGTTAAGGGGAGAGGGGAGAGGTTGTATTTACAAATGAGATTATACCTTTATTATTTCCTCCCAAGACATCTTAGAATCTATCTCAAATCTCAGAAAAATTTTTTATTCAAAGCTATTTTGGGGGTTATATTCTATTAATCACTGCTAGTGATTTTTAGATGACTAGTATATATACAGCTCCATTTATATGGTTCACTCTGTGTTGACAACTATCACACACTGAAAATGTTGGGTAGCTTACTGCTATTGTCCAGTGCATTAAACAAATATAAAATTAGTTAATCTCACAGTCTTAAATCTCGGAATGCACTTACACATTTTCCTCATATTCACAATACCCACAATACTCTTGTCTAAATAAGAAGTCAACAATCCACTGAATATGACAACCTCTTCTAACCTCGGATTACCCATCTGTAAAAAAGAGATTTTATTTTTTTTTTGTTTACATTACCAGATAATGTGAAGATGAAATGAGATAATGTACATGAAAGTGCTTTGACAAGTATAAATAAAAACAACAAATATTTACAGATATAAAATAAAATGGCAAGCCAGCTGACTTTTGATAGCCAAAAGATTCATTAATTCATTTTCCTGGATGGCTAGATACCATTTAGAGCCAATCAGGTTGATACAGTCCTGGTTTTCTAAAGTTGTATACTATGATGGCACATTACTGAAATTAACCTAGAAGGACTCCATGCCAACTTATATTTATCATATGCAAGAGAAATTTAAGAAAATGCCTTTTGATTACTTCACTTCATTACCTTCTTCACCTAACACTTCCTTCTTCCTGGAAAGAAATCTGACTTTTTATCAATGATAAAGATGGAATACTGTTCTGTGATAATGGTATTTTTGCCTTTAGCTTTTAAACAATATTGCAGATGCTTCTCTCAGTATTTTAATTCAAGCTAAGTTAAGCTACAAGGAGAAAAAAATGGTGACATGAAATAATCAAGTCAAATTAGCCAATATGTTTATGAGATGCAGTGAATAAAATTATTTCTATTATCATTGATTCTATTATAGGGTTGCCTGACTGTATAGTCTCAATAATGATCTCCAATAATACTTTAGGCCTTGAAATTTTTTATTCAAAATGACAAATCAGAAGTTTAACAAGTCAAAACAGTTATTTGAATACATCAATATAACTTTAGTGGAAATATTTATAAATATAAAATGTCTTAAATGATTTTTATATTTAAATGTCTCTCAATGCACTCAGACTTGCATAAACCTTAGTTTCTTTGTTTCTGCAGATGAAGCTTCAAGAAAGGGATTAGATCAAACACAGATCTATAGGATATGAAGGAGGAATTATTGTCTATTCAGTTTGCTGCCATATTTGCATGGAACTATGTCAGGCAACTTAAACTTTAGTTGATCCATGGGACTGGAAGGCAAAGGATAGATGATTGGGTCAAGAGACAAATCGATTTTGAAATATTTCAAAATANATTTGCATGGAACTATGTCAGGCAACTTAAACTTTAGTTGATCCATGGGACTGGAAGGCAAAGGATAGATGATTGGGTCAAGAGACAAATCGATTTTGAAATATTTATATTCTGGTAGCTTCATGGCTATTTCCTTCTATTAAAGCTGTGCTGCATACGCAGGCAATTAACAAGGAAAAGGAGTGATTTTGGGCAATTCTGTTTAGGACCAATTTCAAGGAAAGAGAGATTCCCATTGATGTAGTGAATTCTGACGCAAAACAATGAATTGAAATGCATCATGGGGCCTTTACTCATTCAACTTTTCTTTTTTCCCACTATCTTGATAACCCAGATGAAACAATGATCAATTGAAGTGTGCATGACAATTGAGTATGTTAGCTATAGTGACTACCTTTCATGACAGAGAAGGATTAGGACATCATGAAGTTGGAGGGAGAGACCAATTAATAAGGGAACTTATAATGGGCAAAGTCCTGCTGTAGGTTAAAAACATTAGGTTAAAATTGCCTGAGTGAGGGTTTTAACTCAATTTTAACTGAGTTAAAATTGCCCCATTATACACAGTGAGGCATCCTGGGTCCTCTTGACCTCAGTGGTCTCCAGGGTCTTGACCATTTTTCAGGCCCCACCTATTGCTCAGAGGACCCACTTTGGATGGGTACAACTGATTGCATCTTACCTCATACCTGCCTCCAACACCTCTAGCCTTCTTCAGCAAGTGAGACATCTAAGGGTCTGCTCAGCGATCATGTATGTGCAATTTGAAAGTATGGGAGAATGATTTCCCTATGGAGCAAGTTCTTGAAAATGGATATTGACATAAATAAACAAATACACCTCTTTTCCCCATGGTCCTGAGGAACAGTTGATTACAAAGCCTCTCAGAAGCTGGTGGACTTGCAAGATGTTTCAATCAGTCACTCTGCTGTGTACTCTGCAGAATTCAGCAGGGAACTGCACTGTCTTTTTAGTTTGTTTTGCTTCCTATTCTCTTGTTTTCTCTACCTCTCCTCCCTTTATACGTTCCCAGGTTAAGATTACCCCTCCAATCTGATACTCTTGTTTCACCTCCCCAGGCCCTTAAATAAACACCAGCTACAAAAGTGCATCACATTAATGGAAAAGACGTGGAGGTTTGATGTGACAAACATTATGATCTAATGGCCCCCCAAATCACAACTCAGTATCAGGCTGCCTTTATCAAATGATTTTCTGAAATTCCTGCAGTTAATAAGTAGAGATTACATTTTAACCCACCTTCTCTGAGTCTTAGCCATAGGCTCTGATCCTCCACACTATAGGAATGTATTCAAATCTGTTTAACAAAATAAATTATTTAAATAGTATGTATCTTTATTCTGGAAAAAATATCCTTTGGTGGGACACGAAAGAGGTCTTTGAAGAAATGAAGGCTGTTACTTAGATAATTGAATCATTACATATAATTCTGGTGAGAAAAATTAAGATGGACAAGCAGAATAACAATTGCATAACAACTACAACCATAATAAATTATGAACTTTTGTGAGCCGGTCACTGTACTGCTAAAAGTACTTTATAAAAATCCTCATTTATGTTTGCAACATCCCTATAAAGTGCCTACTGCCATCATTTCTATTTTAAAGACTAGAAAAGTGACGTTTGGATATGTTGAGCGATTTGGTAAAGAACCAGTCAAGGAAGTGGTGAAGCTAATCTGGTCAGTGCCACATCTGTACCCTTAATCACTGTGCTATCGTGGCAACACAGCTGTGCAGCTGTCAGCTCAGTGATAGGAAGAATGTTTAACAATCAGGGGTTTGAAGAGGTAATTGGCTCCCTCCCCCCTGCCCCCCACCTGTGAGTTCTCTGTTGGTAGAGATTTGACAGTGGACCTCTGGGGTACAATATGGCTGGTCCTCCTAAGATGACACAGCAGACACAACATAATCAGCTCTACAAATTCCTCCATATAGGTGGGTTTGGAGGGCAGAAAGCAGTTTGAGCAGGGTGCCAGGGAACCAAAGCAGGGATGGATAGCATCCAGGAGTCATTCCACAGAGGTGTCAGAGGCTTGTGCTGGGGTTGGGACTGGCATGAGCTCAGAGTTGGGAGACATGGAACATGGCAACAGAAATGCTTAGGCAAGGATGAGGTGTAGCTGTTGACTGAGAAGAGCCCCTGTATTTAATCACCACGAATATTCTCAGACTAGAGGCATTTACCCCTTAATAAGCCCTCAAATAGAAATGGTCATACTAAGTGTTTAGAATGGCCTGGATATTCACTTAGGGAGCTGTAATAAACGGAATTCATGCCTAGCCAAGAGCTGGGCTTCATGAATTTCAAAACTCCTTCAAACTCAGAAATCGAACTAATTTAGGAAGCTAGTAAGGGCTAGACTACTGGGAGAAGCTGCTATAAGACATAACAGTTTTTAATAGTAACCCAAGAAGTTGACAATATGCACCTCGGTTAGTTAGTAGTTGATTATCAATGAAATATTTCATAATGCATTGCTAGTCAGCTTTGGGAATAAAAAAAAAAGGTTGACTTCTGTTTGAATCACATAAGACTTTTGACTCCATTCAAATCCTCTTAATGGATGCATTTAGGATAATCCCTTTATCCCTCGGCGCTTCTCCAATCAGTGAACACATGGAGCGCCCATTAACTCTCCCGAACAGTCATTTGTGCATAGATACAGAGAAATCAGCCTGGCAGCATTGACAACAGTATGCACAAACTGGCATAAGACAAGATGACTCATGAATAGCAGGCACATTTGGAAGGAAGAAAATCACAACGCGTGTAGTCCTATAGTCACCAAGAATTCCTTATCTTCTCTTAAGGCAAGCTTCTCTTGTCTTTTCCCAATTATGCTTCATGTGCACTTATCTCAAAATTTAATTGAATTGGTTGCTTCACAGATGGGCTTAAAGGATGTTTTAGTTTCTAAGTACCAGAAACAAAAGAATGACTGGTATTCATTCTCAAATTAGAAGTCATTAGGAAGAGGGAGTTTTAGCAAGTTTGAGGGAATTTAACCACCTTTTAAGGGAAGTGGTATGTTTCCTGAACATCAGAAGGATTTAGTTCCTGGTGAGAGGAACAGGAAGGGGGCTGGAGTCAGAAAATGGATCCAGTCCGTCTAATGCAGAAGATAAGAGAGTTACTTGCTCACCGAGGCTTTATCTTTCAGTCTTGTGAGGAAGAGCTGCGTGTGTGAGGAAAAGAAAGAGGGCTCTTGCAAGGAGAAGTGGGGTACACCCTGGAAGGACATATGGGAGGGATCAGGGAGGAATGGGAAACTGGGAAGAGGTAAAGCCAGCTTATTTCATTTCTACCATAATGCTCTGGACACACAACTAATTATATTTAAATGCATACATATACTAACTCCAACAATAACCCCTACTCCAATCCTAAGCCAAATACTAACTTAATGGAAGACTGTCTATCTGGGAGTCTAAATTCTGAAAGCTCTTAAACAACAACAAAAAAATGCCCTAAAATGAATTTTAGATCAGTATTAATCTATAAAATTAGGCTATAGTAATAACTGGGAGAAAAAACAAAATTCAACTGAATAAATTTTAAAGATCTTACTGTCCTTATTCAATGATCCATGAATCAGGCAGCATCCAATCTAGCAGATACAAAGCAGTTCCTAAGAGCTGTACAAAAATGAGACTTTTAGGGCAGAAAGGAGCAGAACAAGGAAGTTACCAGCAAAGAGTAGATCGTTCCAGGCCAAGTCACCTTTCTTTGAGGGTCAGAAGGGGTCTATCAGGAAGATTGCCTCACTAGTGCTGATAGGGAAATGAATTCCAGATTAATTAATTCCTGGGACAGGTTGAAATGTAATTAGGTTAGGTATTCAGTCTCGGTTTGGTGAAGTGTGTTTAGCACAACTGACTCCATTATGGGCCAAACTATGATTTGCATTGGGCTAAATAATATCCAGGGGTTATGTTTTAATATTATCCCCATTTTACAGATGAAGAGCCTGAGGCTTGGAGGGATTACATAACATGGCAAAAGTCACACAGCTAGCAGGTGGGGAATGTGTGGGCTGGGACTAACACAGGCAGTCTAATTCCAGAGAAGGCAGTGAGAAACTAACAGATGGTCAGAGATGGGTCCTCAGTAATGGAGACTGTGCGCTGAGGACTTACTGATATTTTAGGCTTTAATGCGAAGCAGCTCCTTTGTACTATCTCATTTAATCTTCCCAACCACATATTATGACTGGCATCAGACTCGTGTCCTTTTACTGATGAGGAAACCAGGTCTCCCAGAGATGAAATTACTTGCTTGAGATTGCTTCTTGCATAATCAGGGGTGGGGCTGGCACTCAAACTCAGAATTGCTTGATCCTAGAGCCCCACCTACTCATTTACACACAAAGAAACATTTTAACACTTGAAGGACAAGAACCACATTTTCTAGATGGCTGGAAAATAAGGTCATGGCCTCCCTTATTTTCATAGTCATATGGGCTACATAGTAGGTACTTGACAAATATTTTTAATTCAAAGTTAACTCAAGTTTTGGTTCAAGTGAGACTTTGATTAGACATTAAAATGAACAGAAAACTGAGAAGAATCTGTAACCTGGGGAAGTAACTCTTCAAAAACAGAAATAATTGTTATCAGCAGGCATGAGGGATTTAGTGATCTAAACTATTAGTTTACAACTACTTTAGCTACATGTTAGCATTGGGAGGGCTTTAAAAAAAATACTGAAGGGTGAGATGTCATCCAACATCAATTAAATATGAATCTCTGGGGATGAGGTCTGAACACAGTAGTTTTAAATTTTTCTTTTGGTGACCTTAACAGAGAACCTAAATTAAGAATTGCTGACCTTCCCAGCAGAGGCTTTCTTCAACCTTGTGGTGACGAGCACTATTTGAAAAATCTACTGTTTTCTTTACTAGATATTTCTCCCCTAAAGCCTGAAGTGTAGAACATGTAAGCCACATGTCCTTTCCATTTCAAGAAATATGGTGAGGCATAAAGTTTACATAATGGCTGGTTCTCAAATTTGAACATGCATCAGAATTACTTGAAAGCCTTAAAAGACAGATTGTTGGGCTGGTGTTAGCTCTCTATCTCTCTTTCTCAAAGTAAATAAATAGACATTTGAAAAATAAAAGAGAGAGACTGCTAGGTTACACCGTAGAAATTCAGACTCAGCAGGTATGGTTAGGGGTTGAGAATGTGCATTTCCAACAAGTTCTCAGGTGATGCTGATGGTCCAAGGAGCCCGCTTTGAGAAGTGCTTTCATAGAAGGTTTGAAGGGGCAGTGGTGAAAAAGAATACAGTTCTTTTCTGACAGTAATTCTAACAGTCAGGTTTACACCTAGTGGTAGAATTTATAAGCCAAAGGCCATCACTGGTTGCTCTCTTCTCATTTGACCCTCAATTCCCTAGTTACTGTCATTTCAGACTCCTTTTCAAAACTTTAGAAAGTCTCTTGCCAAAATGATAAATTTCATCTCATTTGCCAGTAAGGCAAGTTTATTTTTGCATTCTGGTGAAGTTGGAAAGTAGCCAAAATAATCAGATTCTTAAGATTTCTGACTCAGTTGGCAAAATCCTCAATCCTGGGACTTGCTAATACCACAAATCCAATGTATTATGGGCAAGGTTAGTTATGTCTATGACCAAGAAACCAAGTAGCAGGGTGAGGAGGAAGAAAAGCCAACTCAGGTCTGAGGTGCCATCCAGGAAATCTTAAAAAAACAAAAAAACAAAAAACAAAAAAACTATCAAGATTGGATTGAAGAGCTACCATAGCAGGGCATTCAACAATCTGGTTATATCCTATCTCCTCCTAGGAATTAACCCTATCCACAGAGCAAACTTATCCTAATTTCTAACACTAGATTGCTTTTATCTATGTTTGGGATTGTTAGAGATAACATTGTTATAATTCATCTTGTGCAAGTACTTTGGTGACCATCACAGGCAGTTCTGTTGAGAATACACCTAGAATCAGAACTGATGGGTCACAGGACTTGTTAACCTTCATATTTAATAGATAATGCCAGATAGTTTATGCTCCTAGTAACAGTGTGTGAATGTTCCACTTATTTCATATTCATGTTAACACCTGGTGCTGTCTTCCATTTAAACCACCATGATGTGTGTGTAATGATATCTCATTGTGGTTTCAAGATGCATTTCCCCAATGACTCTCTTTGATGCATCTCGTTCAAGTATTTTTCCCATTTTTCAATTGAGTTGCCTGACTTTTCTCACTGATTTATAGGCATTCCTCATGCATTTTGAATTTGAACTCTTTGTCAGACTATCTATCTATAAAATATCTTCTTTTGCACTCTAGCTTGCCTGTTCTCTTAATGATGTCTTCATTATGGTCTATATATTGTTAAAGGGTGTTTTTGCTCTTAACCTTCAAATTGTCTTTCTTCTACAATTCTGGCAAACATAGAAACACAGTTTTTAATGGAAATGAATTAGGTAGTATAACTTCTGACAGTCTGAGTAGAAAAATTAATTTCGCTTAATTAATCAGAAATCACAGCCACATTATTTTTCATTAATGTACATGTTGGGCTCTTCCTTGGGTACTCATTTCATATATTCTGCCTGCCCACTACAAGAATCCACAATGATCAAATATCAGTCGAGCTTTGGAAACATTCTGTCAAATACAAAAAGACTTCTACTTATTATTCAATCATACCCGCCTCACATGTTCACACAGGGGATTAAAGGAGAAGCAATAGAAGGAGAATGTTCAAATATAAACAAAGCGACTTAAAAAGATAACTGGGGAAGCAGAGAAAGAAGGAAAGGTTTTTATTCAGCTGCAAATTAGGCTTTGAATGAAGTCTTTTGAAAACTTTGGTGTAAGTGTCCTCAGAGGCCAGTTTCTTTTGCACTTGTACACAGAAGACAATTTACACACAGCAGCCGGGTATCTGAAGTAACCATAGTAACCTCCCCCTTCCATCTATTCAGGGTGTGCATTTGTTCCCCATTTATTGAAATCTCTGTGCACCAGGTATGCAAAACTTTACATGTTGATATAACATTAAGTAAAAGGATCAGATCTGGAGGGAATTTTAGCAGAACTGTCAAGAGGTTTGTGGAAAGGGGATGGAAGGCAAATTGTCAAAAGGTAGAAAACAAATCCATATATATAATATAACGTAATATAATATAATATAATCCTTCTATATATAGTGGAAATCCCACCTGCCTAAGAAGGTACACACCTGCACTACATTTGCCAAGATGTTTGATTTTCATTGCCTGAAATTATGTAAACTCTCACAGAGAGGAAACAAGTTAGAAAGGAAGGGTGCTCCCTCATAGCTATGTTGTAATTCGTCTCTTAAAAACTCAATAAATTGTGCACCAGCTCCAGCCCTTAGGGATCCTCCCTTTGTGCAACCAGATGGTGTATTAATGAAGGGAACCAGCAGGTCTGAGTTGGGTTTACTTACAGCTTGTGGCCTGAGTAAGGGATTCTTGGGGCTAAGTTGCCCTGTAGGCTTGATAAAACTCCCTACTGTGAGTGGGTGTCTCCTCCCAAACCATCTCCAGATTTTTCTAGATTCTGTTAGCTATGAACTTATAGCTGATGTATATACTGATAGTCTTTTCAGTGTTAAAAAAAATAATGATCTCATTCAAATGATTAACACTGGTATCAACAATATCATTCATTATTTAAGGCATTTCTTTTCCTACTCTAGTGTCCTCTCTGAAGTGATTTTTGGTGTGACTGCTGGGCAAAGAGAGAACCTGTTCCATCAAATCTCTGAGAAGAAAAACCAAAGATCAGTCCAATAAAGCCGACTTGACTGCCCATGCTTTGATTTTAAGTGTGTTGAAGTCCTAAGGAGAGAAGAGTGGAACATTATCATATTTCAATTGAGCAGTCCATCAGCAAATATTTAACATGGCCAAGCAATGCATTTATAACCTTGTGGAGAAAACACTTAGATGATGTCATCAATAAATGAGGCCAGGAGCTTATTTTTATTGCATAGATTCTGTTTCTCGGATTAATGGGCCCATGACTTGCAGCCAAGCGGAGGATGCTGAGGAGCAACATTTTGACACAGAAAACACTCAGTTATAAAAATACTGTCATAAAACGCTCACTCATTCTAGTAAGGAATGAGCATGGATTTTCTAGTGTAAGAAACTGTCTCAGCAAAAGACACTTTGGATATCAATTTTCAAGAACGAAAGGGGAAAATTTTCTTAATAAATACAATTCTCCAGAGTCACCACCGTCATTTAATATATTTTAATGCCTGTTTATATCAAGACTTATATATTCCTCTTCACAAATAAAATCTCTCCCTATACACTAAATTGCTTAAAACATTGTCCCTTCTGTTCTGTAAACATTCCCTGCAGTTAAAAACAGCCTAAATTTGCATTCATGAACCAAAATATAGCTTGTGGCAACTTTGTGACTTTGCTTATTAGAAATGCCAGTTGCTTTTGCTGTCACTGTAGAAGAAAATTGGGTTTCTAGCTAACATTTCTCTTTAATAGATGCCTACGGTGAAGTTTCAATTGTGAACACTTTTCTTACAATTTCTCATGTATAATTTTGCAGTAAATTTTATTTGTGGGTAATAGAACTATTTCTTTCAAAGCAAATTTGCTGATTATACACAATCTTTCCATCTTCTCTTCCTATAAAAAAGGAGGGTGTATGTAAATGGGTCACCTTAAATGTGATATGCACTATACATATATGCACATTTTAAAAATTATGTTTGCATTACTCTCATAAAAGCATACCAAAGGAAGCAGACTTTGACTTTGATATAGAAAAATTACTTGATAAGTACGATAGTGTTACCTAATTCAATTCCACAAACATTTTAGTGATTCCAATGAATACAAATAAAATACAAAGCAAAACCAGTTCAGACAATACCAAACACAGGAGTTTTGATATGATACACAGTAGTATATTAGAATTCTAAAACTTATTACTTTTAGGATCAGCTGTATATGATTTGCTCATGTCTTAATGCTGTGTACATAACAGGTGTTTGATAAATGTCCTTTGACAGACTGATAGATATGGGTAGTTCAGTACCCAGCTAAAAATGAGGTGGGCCAAATTAGTCACCCAAGATAAAACATGGAAGCAACCCAAGTGTCTACCAACAGATGTATGGATTAGCAAAACATGCTTTAAACATATAATGGGATGGTTGGAAATTCTTCAGAGAAATTCTGGGGTATGCTACAACATACATGAACTTTAGGATATTATGCTAAGTGCAATAAGACAGTCACAAAAAGGCAAGTACTATGTCATTTTATTTAGGTGAGGTGCTCAGAGTATTCAGCCATAGAGATAGAAAGTAGAATGTTGGCTGACAGGCACTGGGGGTGAGGTGGGGAATGGGGAGATAGTGTTTAATGAATATATAGTTTCAGCTTTCCAGAAGATGAAAAGAGTTCTGTGGATGAATGATGGCGGTATTTATACAACAATATGAATGTTTTAATACCAATGAACCATAAATAGTAAATTTTATGTTGTGCTCATTTTAGCAAAATTAAAAAAAAAATGGGAGAAAAAGTAGTCATGGCTAGAATGTAAAGTGATAACAGTATTTTAAAGAATTTCCTTTGGGGTGCCTGAGTGGCTCAGTTGGTTGAGTGTCTGACTCAACTCAGGTCATGATCCCAGGGTCATGGGATTGAGCCCCATGTCGGCTCCATGCTCAATATGGAGCCTGCTTGAGATTTTCTTTCTTTCTCTGTCTCTGTCTCTGTCTCTGTCTCTGTCTCTGTCTCTCCCTCTGCCTCTTTTCCCCATCATGCTCTCTCCCTCTCAAATAAAAAAAAATTTTTCCTTGGACATTCCTACCAAGGAACTGGTTAATATGGGGAATTTTATGTGTATTTTACCATAATAAAAACAAATGAAAAAAAATGAGGCTAAAAATCTCCATTCATCAAGTTTCCCGACAAAGAACAGAACGATGTGCCTGGGGGTGCCTGGGTGGCTCAGACAGTTAAATGCTCAACTCTTGATTTTGTCTCGGGTCATGATCTCATGGTTCATGAGATCAAGCCCTGTGTCTGGCTCTGTAATGACAGCACGGAGCCTGCTTGGGATTATGTCTCCCCCTTCCACTTGCATTTGCTCTCTCTCAAAATAAATAAATAAACATTTGAAAAAGAACCATGTGCCTCATTACAGCTTTCTATACCTCCTTACTTCTTAATGCTGACAACTTGCATATTTTATACTCAGGCCTGACTTCTGTTAGGAGCTCCTTGACTGGAGGGTCCCATTACCTGCTGGGTATCTCCATGGATGTCTCCCAGGTATCTGAAACTTAACATCACTCATATCATACCTTTTTACTTCCATTCTTCAACCTATTTCTCCCTCACTCATTACTTAGTGTCTCAGGAAATGGCACTACAATCAACTCAGCTTCTCAAGAGAGAAGCCTTGAGTATCACCTGAATATGCCCTTTGTCTCCTGTTTCCCACACCCAGAGCACCAGTATGCCCTGTTGATTCAAACTCCCCCCTGCTCCCCAGATATGTCCCCTCCCTCTCCTCTGCCCAGGCCACACTGCCTTGATACTTCACCTGGACAAGTGCACAGTCTCTAACTACTCTCCTGCTTCCTCTCTTGCTCTCTTACAACTCTTGCTTCACACAGAAGCCAGAGGAGTCTGTCAAACAGGCAAATGAGACCATCTCATTCCCTACGGAAATTGCATTCCAGTTTTCTCCTGCATGCTAAATAAAGTCTCAGTCTCTCCTGTGGCCTAGAAGACATGGCCCCTGTAAGACCCTCTCATGCTGTCTCCTGCCACCCTGACCTTGCTCATCCTGCTCCAGCCACAATGGCCTTCATTCGGTGACTTTAACAGCTAGCCTGCCTCCTCCTTAAGCCTTCATTCCTGCCGTTGCTCTTGCAGGAGTGTTCCTCCCTGTCTCTGTGAAAGGCTGCCTCCTTTGCATGTTTCAGGTCTTACATTATATGTTAGGCCCTCAGGCCTGCCTTAAACACCCAATCTAAAATATATCAAACTACTGTTTTTACTTACTGAACTCTTCCTTTGATGTCATTTTCTCAGCTTGTACTTATATATGCATAAATAATTATACATATAAGGATACACACTTGTATGCATATATCTAATTTCTGGATATACATCAATATGTATCTATTTTAATGTATATTTAATGTCTGTTTATTAGACTGCACACACTTTATAAAAAGAGGGCTTACGTTATGCTCACTTTTACTTCCTAAGCTCTTAGCATGCTGGATAGTATATGGTAGAAATCAACGAGCCATTTGTGGAATGAATAACTGAATGAATGGACTGTATCTGTATGTTACTCAAGAAAATGTCTGGGTCTTTTCATCAAGTCAAACTTCAGAGGTGCCTTCATTTGGTACAGGATGTAAAAACCCTTTGTAAAGGAAGGTACAGTGTTAGGTGTGATGATTTTCATTTCTTAAGAGTATGGCTGATTCAGAATCTCAATATTATATAATTTTATAGCAACAAGAACTCATAAAGATAATTTCGTTCAAGCTCATTTTAGAGCTGAACAAACTTCCCAACTCATCAAATCAGATGCCGCACCCCAATGGTTCCCATGATCCACACCACTTCCCTCATTCTTATCTTGTCTGCCAATCAATACTTTGGGCTCCTGGTGTTGAGGAAATATACTACAATTATGTGAAACTCATTTATGAGAAAAACTAGCTGATGGTTAGATGTAGTTTTTAAACACAAACTAGTTTTGTGCCACTGTATACTGTTATTTCATCTCAGGAGTAGAAACGAGAAACAGATTATCAAGAAAACATCTCCCTGCTTCCCTTCTCCTAAATAATTGGGCACTGATATGCATAAAAGCCACAGACATCCCTTCTTTCCCTCTCTGTCTCAGTAGTACTTTGGATTGTTAAACTGGATGGGGAGAATGTAAAAAGAAAAAGGCATTTTCATCTCTTTTTCTTTTATCCCAGCACTACTGATCTGCTATTCAAGAATATGATTATGTTTTCCACTTAAGGAAAAAGAGAGCCTAGTAACAGCTACATGCTATGTCTCTTTAAACATCAAAACAGACAGGTTGCAAATATCTAGCACCTGTGAGGTACTTTCTTTTGTGTCTGAACCTAATTTTTCACAAATGGGAACATCAAAGTAAGTGGGCTATTCTGATGTCAACATAACTTCTGCCAGAGTCATCAGCGTGTGTGTTACCTAGGCACGACTACTGTACTAAAAGCACAGACATTGACTGAAATTTGACAATCTTTGTTTAAAGGAAAAAAAACAAACTTGAAACCTATGTGGTGTCTTCCTGAAATGGCGTCTGCAGTAATCTTCCTTTGTTCAGACTACCTGGTCTGTACATTGTACCAAGTTTAAAGTATAACATCAAATTCAATGGAGTCATCTTTCTGTAGTAGTCGTTTGGTGGAGACAACTAAGTTGATCAATGACCGCAATGGAGTGTGATAAAGACAGGGTGCTATGGGAGCCCAGAAATGGTGCACATAATTCAGACTCACAGGTCACAGAAGGCTCCCTGGAATTTTCTAGATTATGGAATGAGAAGGGCATTTCAAGCAGAGCTAGGCCTCTGTAAAAGCTAAGAGTCATAGAGAGAAGCAGAAAGAGGAAAGGGAAAACAATTAAGCTCACACAATGAAGTTGACCTTAAAACAAACAAACAAATAAATAAATATTCTCCTTGACAGTTTACACTGGCATATCTGGCTCTTTGGAAACACTGGTAAATTTAATATTGGATTTAAGGAGTGACCCAACTTTGGCTGCACTCATTTTTTAGGGAAACTAATTCTATGAGTAGTCTTGGTGAATAGGTCAGGAAACATCTGCACAAAACCCAAGTGTTCCCTGAGGATATAGTGCTAATTTGCTAGGATAGTCCCCCTTTAAATAGCATTTTCCATTCCCTAAATCTTTCACGCCCTGAAAGAAGGTCCTGTGGACTCCTTCATTTTGAGCATTTTATGAAACTGCTCAAACAGCTTCCAAAGGGAGCAGCTTTGTAATCTGACTTTTTTTTTTTTATTAGTTATTATTCTTAATGTTTGCAACAGCATATCCACCAGGAAGGCCAATGACTTCTGTGGACCAAACAGGATCTCAGTAACCAATCTTGGTGTCCTGTTTTCATCTATCTCATGGGTTTAAAATGAGTCTGGGCAACATTTGACAGATATGAATTATACTGTGCTCTGGTACACAAGCATAAATAAAATTCTGGTAGATGGAGGAATAATTGCAAGCCTCATATATGCATTTATCTAGTGGTTCTGTACTATGTCAGAGAGATAATAAAAAAGCAGATAGCTTGAATTATGAACATCTAAGTTTGTCTACTGGAAATAATTCTGTTTTTGAAAATAACACTGTTCATAATCCTCACAAGGTGTGTACAGGCTCTGTGGGACAAACAGCAGGATTTAAACCAGAAAGCAGAATTTGCGTTAGTAGGCAGACACTTCCTGATATTAAATCTCTTTAGAGTTTATTGGACAACTTCGTTTAAAGTTCCGAGATGGGAGGGGCTCCTGGTGGCTTAGTCGGTTAAGGGTCCGACTTTCGTGGGTTCGAGCCCCGCGTCGGGCTCTGTGCTGACTGCCAGCTCAGAGCCTGGAGCCTATTTCAGAGTCTGTGTCTCCCTCTCTCTCTGACCCTCCCCTGCTCACGCTGTCTCTCTCTCTCTCCTAGAAATAAATAACAACAACAACAAAAAAAGTTCCGAGATGGGAGGCTGGGTCCACAGCCTACAATCATTTTTCCTTCCCTATCAGAAAAGTTGCAACATTTAGCTCTGGACTTTAGAATCAGATCAGAATCAAATCTGGCAAAAGCCTCTATGCCTTCCCTAAAACATTCTTCCTTTATGGCCCCTAATTATCAGAGCTGTGTGACAATGGCCAGAGGCATATATGGATTCAAGGTAAAGAAAAGTAGGAATAATCCTCAAGCTTTCCACCCACAAATGAACGTTATAACCCTGCAGGAAACAAATTTTATATTGTGACATGGGATGAGCTGTCCTTTAAATTGCTGCTGCTTCCTTCTATTAGAAGGAAATTTTTTCAACAATTGGTTGTCTTTGCTATAAGGTGACTCAGACCGATGTTGTGAAACTTTGTAAACACACATCTGGATCAAAACATCTGAACTGTAACAAAACATTAAGGACCAAAGAAAGATGAAGGGGGAAAAAAAGAAAGAAAAACTTAAGTAAAAATTCTGTGGCTTTCTCACACATCTTTTGTTACTAATTATTTACAGTTACATTTTTAATTGAAACGCTCCTCTCTAATTGTGACTTCTAGTTGTGACTTGCAATATCAGTGAAAAGTGTCGACTTTGGGGCTCCTGGGTGGCTCAGTCGCTTAAGCATCCGACTTTGGCTCAGGTCATGATCTTACGCTTAGTAGGTTCGAGCCCTGCATCGGGCTCTGTGCTGACAGCTAGCTCAGAGCCTGGAACCTGCTTCAGATTCTGCATCTCCCTCTCTTTCTTGGCTCAGTCGCTTAAGCATCTGACTTTGGCTCAGGTCATGATCTTACGCTTAGTAGGTTCGAGCCCTGCATCGGGCTCTGTGCTGACAGCTAGCTCAGAGCCTGGAACCTGCTTCAATTCTGCATCTCCCTCTCTTTCTGACCCTCCCCTGCTCACGCTGTCTCTCTCTCTCTCTCAGAAATAAATAAAACGTTAAAAAAATAAAAAAATAAAAGTATTGATTTTGCAAGGTGTACACTTACAGTCTGCTTAAGTATTTTGAGGCATTATGGCTAGGATTCCTTCAGATCTTCTAGGAGGTGGATTTGTCCATGGGGGCTTTTTTCCTATAGCTAGAATTATTGTAGGCATTGATAAGGGATGTTCTGGAAAGGTTTTCCCCTTCCCTCTTACATGTTAAAATAGCAGCATTAAAATGACTAAACTTTATTAACATTAGAATAGCATTCAAAACATATTTTAAACAAGGAGTACTATTTAAGTGCAACTGACTACTTTATAACTAAGGTAAATTTTTACAAAATGAAGCACAGTCAAGATTCTTGGAGTTGTAAAGGCTTAGCAGTTTAGCTTGCATATGCTGAACCCACCGTCTCCAGTATCTCAACATGGGAGGCTCTAGAGACTGGCATTAGCTGGGCTGTTTTGAGATTTAAAATCACAATTGAAAATGGAAATGCCATGGTGCCAGTGCGGCTCATCTGGTTGAGCACATGACTCTTGATTTTGGCTCAAGTCATGATCTTGGAGTTCATGAATTTGAGCCCCACATCAGCCTCTGCCTTGACAGTGTGGAGCCTGCTTGGGATTCTTTCTCTCCCTCTGTCCCTCCCCAACCTTCCTCTCAAAATAAATAAATAAACTTAAACAAATTAAAAATATAGAAAACAGAAATGCCTACGGGGTCCAGTCAAGGGATAGAAGCAGGCCCAGTGCCATTCAACTCAGCCAGGTTTGCCACACTCGAATTTTATTCCAATGGGACAGATCTCCATGTCATTTTTACAAAAGGTAAAAAAATGTAGATTTTTATGTGAAGTTTCTTGTGTGTTTTCAATGTTGGCAAATAATTTAAAAACATTCACTTATAGGGGCTGGGTGGCTCAGTCAGTTGGGCATCTGACTTCGGCTCAGGTCATGATGTCACAGTTTGAGAGTTCAGGCCCCAAGTTGGGCTCTGTGCTGACAGTTCAGAGCCTGGAGCCTGCTTCAGATTCTGTCTCCATCTCTCTCTGCCTCTCTCCCACTTGCACTCGGTCTCTCTCAAAAATAAAATAAAAACATAAAAAGTTTTTAAAAATTCACTTATATATCGTGTGGGCTAATATGCTGACAAAATACCCAACAATGGACTGTGTTCCAATCCAGACAGAGCCATTTGAAAAACTCTTAAAACAAAGACAAAGGTCTTCCTTTCTCTCAGCTAAAGACTACCCAATTTTGTCTTCCTGGGTTAACTTTCCTTGACTTTAATTCATTCTCCCCCTGACTTAAGTTAGTTCTATTAGAATATATAGACAGGAAAACTCATCCTTTTTAAATGTACAGTTTGGTGCATTCTGCAAAAGTGCATAGTCATGTTATTACCACTATTGTTAAAATACAGGACACTTACTTACTTTACCCCAAGAAGGGCCCAGTGCCACTTTATGTCAGTTTCTCTGCAAACCCTCAGCCTTAGGCAACCCTCATTTGCTGTGGTCACTATAGTTTTGCCTTTTCCAGGATGTTGTTGAATTTATTAGTAGCTTTTCCTTTTTACTGCTGAGCAATATTCTGTTGTACCGCAATTTATGAAGTTTACCAGTTGATGGGCATTTGTTATTATTTCTAATTTCGGGCTGTTGTAAATAAAGCTGCTATATGAACACTGAACTATAGGCTGGATGTATATTTTCATTTCTTGAACAAATACCTAGGACTGGAATTGTTGGATTGGATGCTAAGAATCTGCTTCACTTTATAAGAAACTGTCAAACTCTCGCAAAGTGACTGTATCATGTTACATTCACACCAGCAACTTAACCAGTTACTCTGAGTTATACTGGTATCTCATTGTAATTTTAATTTGCATATCCCTAATGACTAATGATTTTGAAGGTTTTTTTTGGTTTTTTTTGTATTTGCTTGTGTGTGTGTGTGTGTGTGTGTGTGTGCACGTGCACGCATGTGCATATACAGGCATGCTCATTTGCAACCCATATATATCTCCCGGACAAGTGTTCATTCAAGTCTTTTGCCATTTTTATTTGGTTCTTTGTCTTCTTATTGAGATTAAAAGTTCCTTATATATTCTGGATATAACTTCTTTACCAAATAGTTATTTTGCAAATATTTTCTCCCAGTCTGAGGCTTGTCTGGTCATTTAATTTACATTGTTTTTACAAATAGAAGTTTTAAATATTTTTCTTTATTTTCTTTAAAATAAGGCTCATGCTATTTTAGTCTTATCTAAAAAAAACTCTTAACCCAAACTTAGAAAGATTTTTCTTCTGTTTTGTTCTAGAAATGGTTGTGGCTCTATGTCTTATGTTTAGGTCTATGCTTCAATTTGAGGTATTTTTTTAATATGATGTGAAGGGAGGATCAAGGTCCTTTTGGTCTGGAAAGACCCAGAATCTAAGTGTGGTCTCCAGACATATATAGAATATTACCCTTGGTGATGATTTTCTCCAATCAGATAAAAGTACTAATCAGTTCCATAGCAGTCTATTGCTGCCATATTCTTCTAGTGAAACTAGTGATCATTTTTTCTTTAATAGCATGTTTAACATCATCTCACTTTGATTAATGCTGCTGACTTCGATAGCTGAACAATCTCCATTTCTCTTTTCAATGTTAGTTTCAGGCCTCCAAGGAGCATTGTGTACCTGTTTAAGTTGGTTACTCAATAGCTGTGGAATCTGGGGCAAAACCAATTTGTCTCCTCATCTCTAAGTGGGAATTATAAATAAGTGATTTTCCTGTCCCTTAGTTTTGCAGAACTTTTTGGTACACTGTAAAGCAAGCAATGTAAATACTGTATGAGGTGGCAATGTTACTGCAAGAGTTTTGCTATGATTTTTCTTTCTGAGCTTTTCGAGTTCATTTTAAATGTAATAGAATTCAGCAAAACAGACCACAAAAACATGTGAATTTGGACACCAGGAGTCTGGCACATGGTCCAGGACTTAGGCTCTTGACATCGAAGCTTCAGAGCTTGCTTACATTTCAGCAGCCAGTAATTTAAGTTACTCCAACAAGAATGCCCTTACTCCTTCCAAGTTGATCATAAAGAAGCTGTTGTGCCTTTCTCACTTCCAGACCTTCAGAATATTGGCTTCCTTCCTTATGCACAGTGTTAACAAGCAAGACCATGGGTATAATAGCCACAAAGCAGGGAAGTGTCATAAGAAGGAAAAAAAACCCTCAGAACCAAGTTTTTATTGTTTTCTTTTTTTCTATCAGAATAAAATTTTCCACCTTACTACGTTACAAAAAGACAAACCATGCCCTTTTCTTTGCAACTTGGTTTTTTCCATCTCAGACACAGTCAGCTTTTTATCTGCAACAGGGTATTTCTTAATAACACTCTAGCAACACTTTGGTGGAGTGTACAGACAAAACTTTCTTGAAATGACTGCAAGAAAGAATGGGAAGCCAGCAAGCAAAGACAGTGCTAAAAATAAGTTTTGCTAGAAGAGGAAGAGGAAAATAAGATGGTAGAGATGAAGGTTTTTAAACATGGAAGACATCGGTCATGAGAAATGGACAACTTTACTGTATTCAGGTACTTGGGAAACTGATTATATGAAGGGTGTTGGCAAGCATGGCCGAAAACAGACCTGCACAAAACAAAACACCCAAACAGCTTTTGTCAGAGTCACCAAAGACCTGCACACTGCCAAATCCAACAGTCCTCATCTATAACATGCAATTCTTTTAAGCATTGAATGACATGGTACAAGTCAGGAGTTTAGAGAAAGGGTTCAGACAGGAGACAGAAATTTGGAAAGTCATATGCATATAGGTGGTGTAAAAAGCCAGGAACATGGATAAAGTTACCTTTGAAGGAGATAGATGGACAAGAGATCAAAAAACAGCCCTAGGACCCTCCAAATAATTAAATATAGGAGAAAAAAGTGAAGTCAGCAGAAGGGAACATGGAGTAAGAGTCAGAAAGGAAGGAAAAGAGCTGGAAAGAGTTGTCACCCAGGAGACAAAAGAAGTGGTTCACTGTACCAATGTTACTGATAGGTTAAGATGAGGTACATATAAGTATTTGATAAAAGTTAGCTATATATAATGTGTACCTGTATTAGTTTACTGTAGTTCTCATAACAAAATACTACAGAGTGGGTGTCTTAAACAACAGAAATGTACCTTCTCACAGTTCTGAAAAACCTAAGCCCAAGATGAAGGAATTGGAAGGTACAATTTATCCTGATGTTTCTCTCTTTGGTTTGTAGATGGCCACCTTCTTGTTACTACATGGCCTTTTCTCTTTGTCTACATCCCTTTCTAAAGGCTGTGTCTCCACGTATAATCACACCAATGGGTGGAGCTTCTAAACATAAACTTCGGGGAATATACTGCAGCTGATAACAGTGACTATTTCCTATGTGGGTGCATGTGGGTGCTGATTTGCCTCTGTGTGCGTAAATGTATGAAATGGAAGCATTAATGAAATACAAATAATAATGCTTACTGGGTATGGAATTTAAGTGGTTTGATTTCCTAATTTAACTTTTCTGGAATTTCTAAATTTTCTGCAATAAATTTATATGATTTTTATAATCAGAAAAAAATAAAGATGTTGTAAGAATTAACACTATTGTGATTTCAGAGCAGAAAAAATGATGGTATTGGACAGAGTGATATTCAAAGACAGTGTGAATGGGTATGCTGGATGACCACGGCAGAAAGACTATGTGTAATTACAAGAAAACATCAAAATTCCTCTTGATCTCTTAGCATCCATGAGAATATTATCTAGATATGGAAACAGAATATAAGTAAATGTGGTTTACAATAGTTGTAATACATTTGTGTCACTTACTTTTGGATATACAGTCTTCACTATTAATTTGCTCCCAAAGTGTATTTGTGAAATATATCTGGGGAATGTTAATAGGTATTAAAGGTTTCAGTGTTCATGGAAGTTGATAAACTCTAGATTTCCTAATTTTTTTTACTTCAAAATATTTTAGAATTTTATTATTCATACATAATAAGTCACTTTTAAAAATTATAGTTCTTTTAAAATTAAAAAAATTTTTTAAATGAGTGATTTTCTACTCTGGTTGAGCATGAGAATCACTTTTAGAAATTGGACTCTCTTAGGGCTCCTGTGTGGCTCAGTCTGTTAAGCGTCCGACTTCAGCTCAGGTCATGATCTCATGGTTCATAGGTTTGAGCCCCACATCAGCCTCTGTGCTGGCAGCTCAAAGCCTGGAGCCTGCTTCAGATTCTTTGTCTCCCTCTCTCTCTGTTCCTCCCCCACTTGCATTCTGTCTCTCTCAAAAATAAAATAAAAAGATTTAGAAAAAAAAGAAATTGGACTGTCTCTAGAGAGTGCCATTGAGTTAGCAATCTCACAGGGATGAAGTGGGGCCTCTTTAATGAAAACAAACCCAGAAATCTGCAGTTCATTGTGATGCACATCCATGTTGGTAACTAACAGGTTTGAGCTATTACTTTGAACTAATACTTTGAGCAGTATTAAAATATGAATATCTATGGAATAAACAAGATAGGTCCCATTTCAAGACTGTGCTAATAGCAATGGTGACCTTAGTGTGCAAGATAGACCCAGAAAGCAGGTTGTGAACCAAGGATGGATGAAAATAGTTTGAAAGCATTCAGAGTATAAATGACTAGAAAGAGGGAGATTGCTAGGATTCAGACCTAGGAAAAGTATGGGCGTTGTACTGAGAAGAAACCAAGTTTGAATTCTGTCTCTGTCTCTACTATATGACCATGGTCAAGTTACTTAACCACTGGGAATCTCACTTTCCTCCTTCCTTATGTGTGGGACAGAGAGACAGGAAAGAGTACATACTTCCTAAGAATTCTAGGGAGACTGAATTACATGAAATTATGAATGGCAAGTACATAATTTTGCCTTAGCTATGTTCCTGAAAATTTGGAAGAAATGTTAACTGTGTCTTTATATTTATGACAAGCATAAAATATAACTCATGCATACGCACTAGTTATCTCACCAAGAGGCAGCAGCTGGGCTTACCAGTTTCATAATGACACAACCATGAAATATTAAAATTGTCTATGATTGGAAATTGCTAGGAGGGACACAAAGAGAAAGCATCCTGTTCTCAAGCTGAGAGTGAATAAAAGTGGAATTTGAGGCAGCTATGTTAGCTCTAGCAGTATTAAATAGCAAGTAATTCCAGCTTTTTAAGTACGAAAAAATTATACTGTGGCAGTAAGTGCCCCTGAAGGAGATGAAGAAATAGTGACAAAGCAAGGGCTTTCAAACAGACAACCATAATGACATGGAGGTTTTGAAGAAAGATACGTCACCATCGCTGGTTTTTCAAGGGTGTTAGAGTCTTTTGTTATTAATGTTCACTACTCCCCAGCCGTAAGATTTTTTTTTTTATGAAGCATCCATTAATTTCTTTTCTTTTCTTTTTGTTTTTTGGCTAGGAAGGATTTGGCACAAAAGCTGGTCTGTTTGTGGATATATTGGCATCGTTTTTGTTCCCAAATGGGGAGGTCAGAGACATCTCAGTGCAGTTTATGAAAAAGTAGAGTAATTTTCTTTCTCTCCATTTCTTTCTGGCTAGAGTTGAGTGTGGCAGAGCTGGCCTGTAAAGTCAGAAGAACGGACCACCAGAAATGGCAGTCTGGAGACTATTAGAGAGAGCTCATTTCCCTGGTTTTGATGCAGTCACATCATCTGTAAATTACAGCACTCAGCTCTTTTTCCGTTTAATCATTCTTTCATTTGTTTAGCTGCCAACACTCTCTCTCCTTAACTATGCACTGTTATAAACTCCAGAACCAGCCATTTCAGGAGTGAGTCAGTTCAGGGAGAATAAATATAGAGATAAACAAATGGGATAAAACTAGATTAGCTTTTGTTTAATGTCTTTTACATTATCCTTTCATCACTAGCTACTACTTTGACCCTGTAAATAAATCCTGCCCTTATGCTGGTTGATGTTTGAATGTGACTTGAATCTGTACGTTAAACATTTCAGCACTGGCCAAATATCCATTGTGATTATAATCTTTGGTTTGTTCACTGGTGGAAACTACTTTAACCTCAGTTCTCATCCTTTTATATTCAGGATACTGGAAGCTTTAGTGAGTTGTGGGAAGGAGTCAGTTTATGTAATTAAGATGCTTTCCAGGTGTACATTTTGCCATGTGGAAGATTTTCAATACTTTTTCTGAAAGAGTTAGTAGATTACCCACTGAGACGATGACTCCAGACTGAATGTGAATGAGCCACCCAACTTCATAAATGGAGCTGATCCCTCTGTGTCTCAAGTCTGAGATGGCAGTTTCCATGTCTAAGTGACTGTAGTAGATATCTGTGATCTTTGTTTATCAGAATCTGTTTCCCCTTCTGATAAAAACAATGTCATTTTCTTTGGGGAAAGAACCTTCCTGCAGTCTTAATTCATTTGGATCCGGTAATGCTCGTACAATCCAGAGAATGGGTTGGCAAATCAGAACATTCTACCTCCAGTCCAGTTAGTGACTGAGGGCTGGGTATGTGAGCCAAGACAGGCCAATAATATTCAGTCCTGGAACTTGTCTCTGGAATCAATGGGTAAAATATTGTTTCTATTGTTCCACTTAACTGATAAAATATAAGCTTCAAGTTGCTGGTGGCTATCTTTTCTGTTGGAGAATAAAGAGAAGATACAGAAGAAAACAAAGCCAAAATATGGAAAGATGGGGAAAGTGAGAGGGAAAGCCAGAAATATGAGATACCATTTGAACTCCTATATACAACCTTACCTGAAGATACAGTGATCTATCATTTTTCAAATACATGAATCAATAAATCCTCATTTTTTGTATAAATGAGTTTGAGGTGGATTTTCAGTACTTTCAACTAAATGATTTCTGACTCCAAACCCAAGATTAGGATAAAGAACATGCTGGAATTATTCTTTGCTTTCTCACCCTTTCTTTCATATATTTATTTTAGATAAATCATTTAATCTCTTTGCCTTAGCCTTTGTTTTTATAAATAGGAAATAATGGATGCAAAATATTAGCACTATTTTTAGCACATATTGTATTCATATTGTATTCAATAGCTTCCTTACTATTGCTGCCATTTATGAATTAGTAACACTAGTCATAATAGCAGTAGGTATCTTCTCCTCCCCTACTGTCAACCTTGACAAGAGCATCCTATTTTGACAATGTGACTTTGAGACTATCAGTTGCCTCAAAGAAGCCCAAGGATAGGATTATTTTTCCCAAGTGTATGAAGAAATAGATACCCTAATTTACTGGAAACCACACAGTTCATTTCACATGAACACACACACACGTGCGCGCGCGCACACACACACACACACACACACACACACACACACAATCATCTTCTTTCCTAACTGTAGCAGGGGGAAATCATCATGAATGTTAAAATATAACTTTTTTTTCCTAAAAGCATTACAAAAATATAACTTACAATAAACTTTCGAAATGCCACTTCTTGAAGTTCATTCTTTTGGGGATCAAATTTACATGCCTGAAAAATGTAGTGATAAAGCATCACAAGAATACCATATTTCACATCCTGAGTGCAAAGATTTTTTGAGATGCATATCTCAAATAGAATGTTACCTGTAGGCTACAACCTAAGGTTCAGCTATCAGTAAATATGCAATTCAGTAAGAAAAATGTAAAATTCTAAGAAAAATGTTTGAGACATAAAATATGCTTAACAAATGTCATTTCCTCCCCTCTCACCCATCCACCCATCCATCCATCATAAGTTCAAGGCCTATATATGTCAATACATATAAAAGCATTCAGGTTTTTTTTTTTTTAATTTTCCAATTGCAAAACATTAAGTTGGCTAAATACTTTCATTTTACTAGTTGTATAAAAGAGAATTAGATTTCTGTTGTGCTTATAGAATACTATGTTAATATACCAGCATTAGCTGTGAAATTTCATTTTTTTAAATGTTTATTTTTTTATTTTATTACATTTATTTATTTATTTATTTGTTCATTAAATGTTTTATTTATTTCTGAGAGAGAGAGAGAGAGAGAGAGACTGTGAACAGGGGAGGGTCAGAGAGAGAGGGAGACACAGAATCCGAAACAGGCTCCAGGCTCTGAGCTGGCAGCACATGGCCCGACATAGGACTTGAACCCACGAACCGTAAGATCATAACCTGAGCTGAAGTCGGATGCTTAACCGACTGAGCCATCCAGGCGCCCCTACATTTATTTATTTTTGAGAGACAGAGTGAGACAGAGCGTGAGTGGTGGAGGGGTGGAAAGAAGGGGACACAGTATCTGAAACAGGCTCCAGGCTCTGAGCAAGCATTCAGCACAGAGCTTGATGTGGGGCTCGAACCCATGAACCATGAGATCATGACCTGAGTGGAAGTCGGATGTTCAACTCACTGAGCCACTCAGGCACCCCTAGCTGTGAAATTTTAGACACATCATAATGAATGCTAAGTTATACTGCCATATGACAACCAAGACAATATTTCATAGATGAAAAAAGGACCAAACAGCAGTCAGTGTTGAAAAGGTAGGCCTGTTTTCCTGCAAGATGACTGTCCTTATATTCTAGTATTGATAGTTAATTGAGAACCCAAATCTTCCCCTCCTATACTTTATGTGCAATGGAGACCTCTATTTAGAATGCTTTCAGAATTTCAAAATCAGTTTGTGCATGGTTCAGGAAGTAGAAACTAAAGACTTGAAAAGATCTGTGATCAGAATCTGTTTCTACTCATGAGAAAAAAATAAAAAGACATCCTCTATTTGAAGCAGAATTGAAGGGTCTCTTGATGTACAAAAGTAGCTTCAAATGTATCAGACACAATACTTGATTTTCCCTTGAAAGAATAGGCTGGAGTTCTTCTATTGCAACTGCTTTGTGGCAACCAAGTTTTATAACGTTTCTTCTTCTTTCTTCCTTAACTTTTAAAACAGACTTTCTGAAAGTGTGCTCACAATGCAAGAGGAAAAATGACAAAGTCTTTCAAGAAGGAACATAGTGTGTCTATCCAGAAACAATTTATGGTGAAATTGAGAAGCTGGTGGTCTGTCCAGTCTTTCTCTCATTCCAGGTGTGTGGTGGAGGGAGCAAGAGTTCTAGACACACAGAGACTGGGGTTCAAATCCTGCTTTTGCCTTTAAACATCTATGAAGTTGGGCAAGAATATGTTACTTAACTTCTCTGAACTTCCATTCCTTTACTTAAAAATGAGGAAATTATAACCACCTCAAAGAGCTGTAAGAGAACTAAGGAAATAAGTGAAAGCAAAGAACTTTACCTTCTGCCTGACCGCATCACTTGTGTCTTAGTGGACAGTTGCCTGCTCAACTCTCCTACCCATCTGTTCCAAAACTCTCTAGTCCCTTTACTTAATATTTTTTTTTCAGGATGCCCAGGAAATAGCCTATGTACATAAATGTTTCTCTTTTCCTTAGTCAAAATTTATCCACAGTATATTTTATGTTTAAGCTGAAAATGGGTGGTAGAAGGTTTTGAATGAAACACAGAATATTATTTTGAGATGAACAGAAGACTTAGTCACTGCACTGTCCAGAGTGACTTAGACAATGGAACTACCTTGGACTACACTAGATTCCTCATGCTAAGCCTAAGCCTCATTTGCAAAATGGCAGTAATTTTATCTAACTCATAGGGGTGCTGTTTAGATGATATGTCATTCTGTCATTCAGTGTAGTAAAGCACTGTATAACAAATGCCTTTCCAATTGGGAAATTATTGCCAGCTATGAGTTGATTACTTTTTAGGTAGACTGGTGTCTTAGTCTGGTCTTATGCTGGTAAGATAGGTTTGTGGTATGGTGGAAAGGATCTACCTCTTCAAGTCAGATCAACATAGATTCATCTAATTCCATCACATTCTGTCATTGCTATAGTAGACATATTTCTTTGTCTTTGCAAATTTTTGGAAGGGTAAACACAATGATGTATGTAAAACCACTAGCATAGTGAGTGGTACAAAGATAATACAATACGTTTAGGCAATGTGTAGGTTGGGCAATAGGGTGTCAGAATAATTCTATTAATAAGGCACCTGTTGCTATTCCCATCTGCATGAAAGTTGAGATTTTGCTTACAATTTTGGGGTTCTCATGAAAGCCAGTATACAATCTATTCCCCTTGGAATACAACTGAGGTAAGTTGGTAGAAGACAGGATACTTCTTCATGTGATCAGTTGATAATGGAATTGTTGTGGAATATCATCAAAAAGACCTGACCACTGACTGACCTGTGAGCTATATCTGGGCACCCAGGGGATCCTCACCCTCTCGCCTGTCCTTGAAATGTGGGTTCTGCTTGCCTTTACTACTCCAGAGGCTGATCCAAGGAGACAGCCTTAAGATGGGATGTTGAGATCACCTGCATGACTTATGTGACTGAACCCAATTAAGTTTCTTTATAAACTTTTCAGATGTGCAGGTGTGGGGAGCCATTCATTTTGCTGCCACTGAAGACAAGCCCTGCATGTAAGTTCCCTTTGCTTATTAAAACTGACACCTAGAATCTGGAGTGGCATTCATCTTTAGGGTCTTTCCCAGGCTCCCAGTAGGGGAGCTGGCTTCCAATTACAGTTTGAAAGCTCCTGAGAGCATTATGAACCAACACTGCCACAAAGATCCGTCTAGGTCCTGATTTTGGGGAACAGACCATAAATGGTTACCTACTTTGATAGAAACTAGTAAGAACCAAACACAAAAACCAAAGAGATCAGCTAAGTGGAGTAAGCAGGATATTTGTAAATATGGTTTTTAGGAACCTTCAGGGTCTCCCAAATCTAGTCAAGATAACAAAGAAGGATCATGATCTTGTGTTGACTGGTTTCTAAGAGGTGTACAGGTTTCTGTACTTAGTTTTTCTGAAACTTGCCTAACAGAGTTAAAATGTACAAGATAATAACAAGTTCTACCCAAAGGTAAAAGATGATAGAATCATAATAACAATAAAAGTTTTACATGGCTCAGTGAAATAATCCTTCAGGTCATAAAAAAACACAAAACTTTACTTTGTTTCATGAAGCCTTTTGAAAACTAACTTCATTTACTAGGTAAGTTCATACACAGAGGTGAGTATCATCAAGAGTAGAGTATAATATTTTGATTTTGGGGTCATCACTACACTAGTATTCCAGTTCATAGACCAATATTCAATTCTCTGTGAGAATCTGATGTACGCTAAGTTCACTAGAACTTAGAGAGTTTTGAGCAAATTGTTAAATAAAAAGATAAGAAATGGCCTCCAAAATGATTAGGGAGTAGCAGCCAAGAGAGAACATTATTTATGAACTCATTCAGGACATTTATGAATATTTTGAAGGTTTACCTTGGATATTAAGACCAGAGTGAGCCCTTACAAGAAAGGATATTTGAGATTCAAAGTACACTTGTCAATAAATTTGGGAAAATCTGGCAGTCTCAAGATAAGAAATCTGTGATAGAGTTATGTTTTGAATAAGCTGCAGACCCCAAATTTTGAAAATAGTTCTGTTTTAAAAATGACACCAAAAAAAAAAAAATAATAATAATAACACAAAAGTTCCAATGTATTTTTGTTACAAAGATACTTAGAATAGTTGTTAAAAACTATCAACAATTTATCAGTATTTTAATTTTTTTATAAGCTCCTGGAAAGTGTTTAAAGTCTAAGCAGGAGACTCTTATGGTCATTCTCTCCCATGTGAAAAGCAAAGAGTAGTATAATGGCTGACAACATGGATTCAGGAGCCAGATCTGTGTTTAGTTTAGTATTTCCTAGGATTGTGGTTTTAGACAACTTATTTTATTTCTCTGAGCTTCTGTTTACATTTCTGCAAAATATGGTATGTTAGTTATTTAGTGTCATGTAAAAAAAGTATCCCTAAACTTGGTGGTTTCAAATAAACTTCTATTATCTTATATGGTTTCAGAGAGGCAGGAATTCTAGAGCAGCTTAGTCAGGTGGTTCTTGCTCAAGGTCTCTAATGAGGCTGCAATCAAGTTGTTGACTGGGCTTCTAGTCAGCTGAATACGGCTAAAGGATCCAATTCCATGATGGTGGACTCACATGGCTGCTGGCTGGAAGACTCAGTTCCTCATAAGGAGAACCTCTCCAGTGGGCTGCTTGAGCATCCTCACAGCATGGCAGTCAGGAAGTCAGAATGCCTTTTATGATCTAGTATTGGCAGTCATATACCCTTACACTTTTCACTTTCTTGTTTTTAATGTTTACTTATTTTCAAGAGAAAGAGACTGAGCTGAGGAGAGGCAAAGAGAGAGGGGGACAGAGGATCTGAAGTGGGCTCTGTGCTGACAGCAGTGAGACTGATGTGGGGCTCAAACTAACAAACTGTGAGATCATGACCTGAGCTGAAGTTGGATGCTTAACCAACTAAGCCACCCAGGCATCCCTACTTCTTTGATTTTCTATTGGTCACATGGACCAATCCTGATACACTATGGGTGGGGGAACACAAGAAATAAATACCTGGATGTGGGAATCACCCTGGAATCTTAGAGGCTGGCTGATCTCATTGTTATGGTAAGAATTAAATAAAATACTTCATACAAACTGATTAACCTAGTCTCTTTTCAATGACAAAGGCTCAACTAGTGGTTAAGTCTAAATAAGATCTTCATCCTTCTTCCATTATGAGAACTTAAGTGCCTAATTATTATTAAATATTGTCAATATTATTGTTATTACTCTCATGTATTTACCAAAGACTTTAGCCTTATAGTAACTGTAACTATTAGCAAGCAGACAATGTGTCCTTGTGGGAGATTAACCCACACCTCCAAACACAAGTACCCTTAGTTTGGTAGTAGAGGAGGTACTTGGGAATTGTACATCCTAGTCATCCATTCTAAAAGAGACCATTCACTAAGTCTCGTCCATACATCAAGGCCTTTGCTAATTTAATCAAGAAAGTAATATACTTTGCTCTGTCCCTGTCAATGTATTCCAGTCTTAATGAGAGAGACAGAGACAGAGAGAGAGAGAGAGAGAGAGAAATAGAAAGGAAAACTTAGAGAAAGTAATAATTACATTCTAGTCTTCCATTATTGCTCTAAGGCAGTAAGAAGTATCATTTTTATCTTATTTCATAAATCAGAAAACTAGGACTCAGGGAAACGAGGTCACCTATTCAAGTTTTGCCAGTAAATTAGATGAAGGGGACCAAAACTGAACCCTGGTCTTTGACATGCTGTGTTCACCATGTTTTTCCTTTCTTATCTGTAACCTGAACCTTAATTAGAGCCTGGTTCAATAAGGGTATTCTACTAGGGAAGGCACTTTGTCCTTTTTCCCCTCACTACTTTAATAAGGAGGGAGCCAGAAAAAAACATGTAGAAATCACTAATATAAACCTCACCCTAACGTTATTGATGATGGTAACCCTTAGAAAGTTAAAAAGCAACTTATATTCATAGAAGTAGCTTTCCTCTGACAGGTAGGCTTAAAAGAATTGGTCCTGTTTTTCAAGAAAAGAATGTGACTGGTGACACTTTGTGTTTTGAGGGCTTGAAAGGAGAGCTATTCAGTCCTCAAAGAAAAAAAAATCAGGGAGCAAATGTGGACAATAGTCACAGGTTCTAGAAGGAGCAAGGAACAAATAATCTGTCTGAAATCATCTGAACTCTAAGCTCTTGTATTGACTTATAGTCTTATACAGCTATGTGTGTCCAAGTTCAAAGGGTTGATGGCATTCATAGGGGCCTGTGCTACCACCTTGAAATTAGCCCATTTACAACATCTAAGTCTATCATCACTTTTTAGGCCTGACCCTCAAAAGGTTTTACTCAACCACTAGTGCCCACCTCTGTAGTCACTGTGGTTGATGGTTGATCCTAATGCTACTAATTGTAAGCTAGACATTGTCCTTACTTCTGTCCTTTGGGCTCACTCTACAAAGCCAACTTCTCTTCAGTCCTCAGTGCTTTTTCCCATGGTACTTGAGGAACACAGGGGCTCAGAAGTTGATTCTGAAACCCAGGCAATGATTAATGCTTTGAATATTCAAATATAATTCTCAAGGAGAATTGTCAAGTGGTCAATGAGGTCAGTTCTTCTAAAACACCTGAATGCTGTGCCTTGCTTTGTTCTGACTCTTTATCTCTCTTTTATGGATCCAAACATTGCCATGGCCCCTTTCATCTGCAGAGGAATTAGCACTAGTGGAGGCAAGAGTTTAAACTTTCCCTGACTTTTTGAGAAGAGTAGGAGGGGGACATTCATGTGTATTGGTCTTGTTGCAAGAAACAACAAAGGGCTGTTCTTAAATAACTTCAACACAAGAATTTTTGTTTTTATGTTTACACAAGCATCTGGCTGCCTATGACTTGAGCTGCTTTCTAAGTGGAAAAGAAGAGCCAAATCCCTCTCTTCTTGCTCCCAGTAGATTGCCTCACTTTGTCCTGGAAAATCCCAGGGGTGCAGGTGGGCTGCTGTGGTAATTACTGAGCCGTGGTACAATACACAGTCTTGTTTTATCTCTGAAAACACAGTCCCCAAAGTCACAATATAAACAGTGTGGAAGTTCTCACCCTTGTGTGTAAATGAGGCTGAACCATTCCTGAGCTTGCTAACATTTTCTGTAAACTAAAGTGCATCTCACTCCTCACCAAACAATTGCTTCCTTTTTAAGTGCTGAAGTGTGAAGAGGAACACCTTATTTCATTGCAAAATGAACAGCAAGGAAAGAGAGAAATGTGATTAAAATTTAATTGAACACAGGTAGGAATTAAGACATCCCACACCACCGCTTTATAGCCTGGACTAAAGAGGTAAAAAGGAAATGAAAACAAAACAAAAACCCGCTGCAGCTCAGCTGGAAAGCTGTTGGGACATTTTACTAAAAGAATCTCTTGTTATTGTCTCTGATAAGAGAAGGTATAGTACAATATACTGTGATGTTCTGGGTCAGGCTGGGGATTAACAGGTGTCATTTCTTGGTCAGTGTGATTCTTTGTGTGTTTCTTATACATACCTAAGCTCAAAAGTCTAAGGTGACTACTTTCTTTATTTTCTGAATCTTATGGAACTAAATATCACAGATGGTCCACTCAGCTTTAAACAAGACAAAAGAAGACCTACAGTGTTCTACCTAAGTTTCCAAAGCAATTCGTGATCCTGAGCAAGCACTGTATAATGAAAAGAAAAGTAGCTCAGTTGCAATAGGTCCTAATGATTCAACAGGCATTAAAAATATTTTGCCTGAAATGGACCCAAAAATTATATCTCATAGACCATTAGGAGGAAGTGGCTAACTGGCCTAGCCCAAGGGCTGCAGTCAGCAGATCATGTTTGAATTTAGACCATTTAACAGCTAGAAAGCTAACCTTAAGACAACTTATTTAAACTCTCCAAGGTGCAGCTTCCTCATCTGTAAATGCAATTAAAAAGCATGGCTCTGAAAGTATTGCTGTGAGGGTTATGTAAGACAAGGTATATAAAGTCTTATTACAGTGCCTAGCACAGAGTACATGCTCAAGAAATGCAAATAAGAATTCTTTCAGGGAAAACAGAACAAAACAAAACAAAACAAATAAAAAGAGTTCTTGCAGGAACATATGCCTGTAAAGGTGAAGTGAACTTTGTGTACCCAAAGTTACACAGCTGAGGAGTGAAGAGGATTAGCACTAGAATCCACATCTCTTCATTCCTAGACTATGAACATTTCCTATTGCTCTGTACAGATGGGTACTGGGCACAAACTGAGTCTTTCTAGACCACTGGTTTCCCAAAACACAACTATCTTAAAATATACATATATGAATAATTTCAGCTTGAGTTCAGAGTTACCAGATCAAAATGTATTTTTTTAAAAAAAAGATTCCCTTTTTGATTCTCATGAAATCCCTCTATTACTATTGATCAGGAAGAGTGACAGGGCCTCCCAGGTGAGAAAGAACAGTGTGAGCAAGGTACAGATTTAATACAGTGTAATAGCAGTTAGAGAACCTGCAATAACATGTGGCTTGGAGGAGAGGGCACCTGTCCGGAGCCCTTGGAAACTGTGACCAAATGAAGTGGAGCCACACAGGATAGCCAAGATCTTCTAGGTGTTATGACATGCAGAAGAATTGTACAATCTTAAGAATGAGAAAATATGCTGTTGTACTTGCTACATAGTTTATTGAGTTGGATAGAAACACCAGTCAGGGNTTAAAATAAAATAAAATAAAACACCAATCAAAAGAATACCAGAGAAATGCTAAAACCAAAGAAGTGATCAATTTGGGTAGGCTCCAGACTTACCTGTCAAAGAATTATCAGGTAAGGTATGACCTGAATTAAGGCACATGGGTTACATGTCCATTCTCCCTTTTTGAATTACAGTGTCCTTGATAGAGCAATTATCAACAGTGTTTGCCCACAGAACTCAATCAGCAGATTAGGCTGAAATCACTGATCACTATGCTACCATGAGTAATTTCCAAAAGCATGGATTAAGACTACAGTTCCTTTAGAGGGCACACTAATTTCAACTCTTGAAAGGTTTTGAATTAAGTACAGAAAAGTTTATAAGACCCAAAGTAGTAATGTATTTTAGTAAGAGAGTCTGTGCATTTGGTATTTTATATGATTTGGTATTTTACATAGTTGTAATGTTTAAAAGAATTTGTCCTATTAAGTGAGCCTTATAATTCCACTAAAATATGTGCAATTGAGGAATTCATAGAGTTGGGATTTCAAGATGAAATCTTACTACATTTTTATACAGCACCGGAACACTTAAGATAACTTAAAGTTCACTGCAATTACACAATTAATTTGTTAGATGCATAAAGACAGTTTAAATGCAAAGGAAACATGATTGAGGAACCTCAGGGACTCTTCCCACATTGACTTGGGTAAGTCACATCAGAGTAAAACCCACTGAGCTCCTTGATTAGGAGGAGACATGGTGTTCAGCTTTTCCAGGCCATTCTATGTTCACTAAATGGGGTCCCAGAAGTAGACAGGAGTCTGGCTGGGGCCCCTGTTGAGGATTCTCCATAACAGAATCAAAAAGACACTTCAGTGGTCATTGCAGAGTGGTTGCCCAGGCTTCTGCCAAAATGAAATGAATAGCTAATCTTTATGAAAACTTACTATGAACCAGAGAGAAGGCTTTCTTCATATGGTATTCTTTCATTTAATCTTTAGTATAACTCTGTTCAGTATGTATGAATACTGTCTCCATTTTGCAGATAAAACGTAAAAATAGTCACAAATGTTTGTATAGGGTTTTATAATTTGCATTTTATCTCATGAAAATCCTCAAAATAAGCTGGATAGTCTTCCCAGTCTACAAAATGAAACTAAGGCTCAAAGCAAGTTAAGATATTCACCACCAAGCCTCTATGCCAAACTGGGCTAAAGCCAAGACTTAAATCCGATGTTTTCCCATGATATCTACTTCCTCTTTATTAAAACATCTGCTTTCTCACTTTTTTTTTTCCTTTACTGCAAAAATTCAATGTTTCCCATTTGTTCTCTAATGATACATCATGGAACATTCATTTATGAATGCATTTCTCACCTTTGCACACCACACTCCCACACTGCCTATATCTAGACTCACCTGATAAAATAAATCAAGTGTGGCTCTTCCCAACCAAATTTCATTCTCCTGCTCAGGCTGTGGATTCTACACCTTCGGCTATACCATCAATGGTTCCCTTTTTACTGGGTCATTCCTATGAGCATATCGACAAGCTCTAGTATCTCCCATCTTTAAAATGCCTTCCTTGAATCCATTTCTTTCTTTAGTTTCTGCCCCCTCCCCACCCCCTTTCAGAATCAAACTTATCAAAAGAGTTTCCTATACACATTGGCTCCAATTTCTTATCTGCATTCTTTCCTCATGCCCTTCCAGTCTGGGCTCTATCCTAACTTGTCTAAAGAAACTTCCCTTGCCAATAATATCTCACCTCCACTTTGCAAAGTCTAATGGATACTTCCCTATCTTCATTTTAGTTTATCAGCAGCAAATGAACCAGGTGAATAATATGTTTCTTTTCTCCTGGTCTGTGTGATCCTGTCCTCTGTCAGTATTTTCTTTACCCCACTGGATGCTCCTTTCAAATCTCCTTAGTGTTGCCCCTCCTCTATAAGACCCCTAAATGTTGTAGTTTTTCAGTGTTTTGCTAAGGTTCCTCAATCTTCTATGTTGTCACTGTGAATTAATCCTTTCCCATGGTTTTAAGTATGCCTATATTCTGGTCACTCCCAGATTTATATCCCTAATCCCAGACCTCTTTCCTAAACTTCATATTCTCATCTCCAATTGCTTAGGTGATATTTACTCTTAAAGACCTCTTGTCTTGGGGCACCTGGGTGGCTCAGTCAGTTAAGCGTCCGACTTCAGCTCAGGTCAGATCTCACAGTTTGTGGGTTTGAGCTCCGCATCAGGCTCTGTGCTGACAGCTCAGAGCCTGGAGCCTGTTTCGGATTCTGTGTCTCCCTCTCTCTCTGCCCCTTCCCCACTCATGCTCTGTCTCTCTCTCTATCTCAAAAATAAATAAACTATGTAAAAAATCTTAAAAAACAAATACCTCCCCGCTATTCACACATAGGAAAGGCACCAATATTAAAAAAAAAAAAAAAAGAAGATCTCTTGTATCTGAGTAGATCTTAGTAGATCCTGGGAACATGTTAAAAGTGCAGAGTCATGCAAATTCCTAGAAACATATAAGCCATAATAACTGAAGCAGGTAGAGATAGAAAAAAATTGAACAACATTGATTACCGGCTATGAAAGTGAATCAGGAATCACAAGAACTCCCCCAAAATAAAGTCCAGGACCAGACAGCTTCACAAGTAAATTCTACCAAACATTTTGAAAAGAGTTAATTCCTATTCTTCTCAAACTATTCCCAAAAATATAAGAGGAAGGAAAACTTCCAAATTCATTACATGAGCCCAGAATCAACCTGATACCAAAGCCAAATAAGGACACCACTAAATAAGAGAACTATAGGCAAATATCTTTGATGAACACAAATGAAAAAATCTTCAACATAATACTAGCAAACCAAATACAAAAATACATTTTAAGAAATCATTCACCATGATAAAGTAAGATTAATTTTCAGGATTCAAGAGTGGATCAGTATTTACAGATCAATCAACATAATACATCACATCAATATGAGTAAAAGTACAACATCTGTTCATGATTGAAAAAACTCTCAGTAAAGTAGGTTCAGAGGGAACATATCTGAATATACTAAAGTCCTTACACAAAAAACACATAGATAACATCGTACTCAATGGGGAAAAACCTAAAGCTTTTCCCCTAAGGTCCAGAATAAGACAAGATTGTCCACTCTCACAACTCACTCAACATAGTACCGGAATACTCACAGTAATCAAACTACAAAAAGATATAAAAGACATACACATCAGTAAGGAAAAAGTAAAAATTTCACTATTTTCGGATGGCATGGTACTATATATAGAAAATCCTAAAGATGCCACCAAAAAACTACTACAACTGATAAATTCAAGAAAGTTGTAGGATACGATCTCAAAGTGCAGAAACCTGTTGCATTCCTATACACTATTAATGAAGTAGTAGAAAGCAAAATTAAGAAAACAATCCCATTTACAACTGCATCAATAAAATCAATAAAATATCTAGGACTAAAGTTAGCCAAAGGGGTGAAAGACCTATACTCTGAAAACTATAACATTGGTGAAAGAAATCGAAGATGACATAAAGAAATGGAAAGACATTCCATGTTCATAGATTGGAAGAATACTGTTAAAATGTCTACAGTACCCAAAGCAATGTATACTTTTATTGCAATCTCTATCAAAATACCAACAACTAGAACTAGAACAAACAAAATTTATATGGGGCCACCACAGACCCTGAATAGCCAAAGCAATATTGAAAAGGAAAAAAAAAAAAAAAAAGCCTGGAGGCCTCACAATTCCAGACTCCAAAGTATACTATTACAAAGGTATATTATTACAAAGTATACAAAGTATACTATTACAAAGGTATAGTAATCAAAACAGTATGGTACTTGCATAAAAATAGGCACATCAGATCAACTGAACAGAACAGAAAACCCAGAAATAAATCCACAATTATATGGTCAATTAGACTTTGACAAAGCAGGAAAGAATAACCAATGAGAAAAAGACAATGTCTTCAACAAATAGTGTTGGGAAAACTGGACAACAACATACAAAAGAATAAAAATGGACCACTTTCTTACACCATACACAGAAATAAACTCAAAATGGATGAAAGACCTAAGTATGAGACTTGAAACCATAAAAATCCTAGAACAGAGCACAGGCAGTAATTTTTGTAACACTGGCCATAGCAACATTTTTCTAGATATGTCTCCTGAGGCAAGAGAAATAAAAGCAAAAATAAACTATTGGGACTAGCTCAAAATAAAAAGCTTCTGCACAGCAAAGGAAACAGAATATACTGAATGATAAAGACATTTTTAAATGACATATCTGATAAAGGACTAGTATCCAAAATACATAAGAACGTGATACAACTCAACACCCAAAATAAAATAAAATAAAATAAAAACAATCCAATTAACAATAAGTACACGAAAAGACATTTCTCCAGAGGAGACATACAGATGGCTGACAGACACATGAAAAGATGCTCAATATTACTCACCATCAGGGAATTGCAAATCAAAACTACAACGAGATATTACCTCACACATGACAGGATGGCTAAAATAAAAACTACAAGAAATAAGTTTTGGCAAGGATGTAGAAAGAAGAGAACACTTATTCACCACTGGTAGGAAAGCAAACTGGTGCAACCACTGTAGAAAATAGTATGGAGTTTCCTCAAAAAATTAAAAATAAAGCTACTCTTTAACCCAGCAATTTCACTACTGAGTATTTACCCAAAGAATAAAAAAACATAAATTCAAAGGGATACCTGCCCTCCTATGTTTGTAGCAGATTATTCACAATAGCCAAACTGTGGAAGCAGTCCAAGTGTCCATCAACAAATGAACTGATGAAGACATGATACACACACACACACACACACACACACACACACTCACACACACACAGTGGAATACCAGTCAGCCATAAAAAGAATGAAATCATGCCAAATGCAATGACATGGCTGGAGCTAGAGAGTATTATGCTAAAAGAAATAAGTCAATCAGAGAAAGACAAATACCATACAATTTCACTCATATGTGGAATTTGAAACAAAACAAATGAGCAAAAGAAAAGAAATGAGAGAAAGAGAGAGAGAGAGAGAGAGAGACAGAGAGAGACTGACCAAGAACCAGGGTCTTAGGGGCGCCTGGGTGGCTTAGTCGGTTAAGCGTCTGGCTTTCGCTTGGGTCATGATCTCGCGGTTCGTGGGTTCGAGCCCCGCGTCGGGCTCTGTGCTGACTGCTAGCTCAGAGCCTGGAGCCTGTTTCAGTCTGTGACTCCCTCTCTCTCTGACCCTCCCCTGCTCACGCTGTCTCTCTCTCTCTCTCTCCTAGAAATAAATAAAACATTAAAAAAAAAAAAAAAAAAAAGAGCCAGGGTCTTAACTATAGAAAATAAAACTGATGGTTACCAGAGGAGTGTTAGGTGGAGAAATGGGTAAAAGAGGAAGGACATGAAGGGTATACTTATCAGGATGAGCACACAGTAATGTATAGAATTGCTGAATCACTATATTGGACACCTGAAACTAAGGAAATACTGTATGTTAACCATACTAGGATTAAATTTTAAAAACTTAAAAATGTTTAAAAATTAAAAAGAAAAAAACCCATAAAATGCAGAATCATAGGCCTCACCCAGGCCTATGGATTCTGAAGAAGGGGGTTAGGAATTTGTTTACTTGAGATCTCCACGTGTTTGTTATTCACGTAAAACTTGAGAACTAGTGGGCTACACTGCAGCCTGTGCTCAGAGAGTCACTGATGACAAGTGCAGGCTTTCTGCCTCAGTGGCCCTAGAACAAGTATCAGCACATAGAAAAGTATCCAGACATGTCTGTGGCAAATCATGTAGCATTTGCATACACCTTCAGGAGGCAGACTGGCAAAGTTAAACATGTGGCCTTGGAACCAGAGGAACATTTTTAAAATGTTCTTACATTTTTATGAAAATATAACACCCAATGGTAAAACAAAACTCAAAGTGCACAAAATATCTAAGAATTTTCCACTTATTTGAAAGCTCCCACTGTTTTTTTCCCTGGAAACAACCAATGTTTTACATTTCTCAGTTATTCTGTCCAGAATTCTATGCAAACCTGCATACCTATTTATTATTCTCTCTGGCTTTAACAAAATAAATTATATCATATAATCTTCTGTGACATTTTTTCCCTGAAAGTTGCTGCCACTGACATAGACAGAGGGTTTTTTTTGTTTTTCCTAATGGTTGCTCTGCTGAACTCATCTTTCTTATTCTAATTTACCTACTGTTGCCCATACAGGTTTGCTATTACAAGTGATGCTACAAAAGATATGCTTATCCTTTGATATGCATGTGAATATATCTGTGGGATAAACATCTGCAAACAGTACTTGCCACCACGTTTGCCTGTGTCCCCTCATCTGATCATTTTCAGGGACCATTATAACTCTGTGGACTTCAGCTCTCTCTTCACACAGCATCCTGTTTTAGCACCATTAGAAGATGTGAACCTTTGTTGATAAAGAAAACATCTAACTAAATGTGTGCCAGCTTCTACAGTGTGTCATGAAATATACAATACAGATCAAGACAAAGAGAGATGTTTATGAAGTTAGGGAAAGTAAAGTGATTAGTGTAAAATATCCCCAGCCATGGATGTTAAACATTTACATCCCTTCTTTCTCCACGTTGCTACTTGCCTTTTTAAGACCACAAAGGGGGGGTGGGGGGGTGGAGAAAAAAGCATTGATTTTCTTCTTCCTTGTGTTATTGAACTCCAGGTGTTTCTGAGAGATCTACATTTCCTCAAGTTTGTTAATGACAAACATAAAGTATAAGTGGGTGGTTTCTTTTTGCCAGAGTCTTTTTAAAAAATAAACCTTTGTGTTTTTTACCTAGATGTGAGCTCACAGCATTCAGAAAATATACATATTCACATGCATATATGCTGTCACAGACACATTGCCACTAAGATGGTGTGAGAAAATTCCACTACAAGAGGGATACAGACAAGTTTTTCTTTGCCTCTTAGAAGATGGAAGACTCCCTGACAAGGATTTTATTTTCATTGTAGTGGGCTGTCAGCGTGACCATTTATCATAGCCTGAATTAATAAGGAAAGAACAGAAGAAAGATGGCTTGCTGCCAAACGGCTTGGGGATGCTCGGGGCTGCACAGATCAATCAGCTGGACACCCAGGCTATTGTCTGCTCATCAATTCATTTTCACCGAGTTTCAGAACAGATAACACCAGGCCTTTTTCTGAGGCATGATCCTAAACTGACCGCCTATCCTTGTTTTCCATTCCAACCTTTTATTCCCATAGGACACTCATCAAGGTGGCATATTGTGTTTAGATTAAGCTCCTTCTCTGGAAATCAACTAGTGGCAGAGCACTCCTCCTTTCCACTGCCCAGGTGCACAAAAGTCTTAATCTTTTGAAACTAATAGCCAAAAGAGATTCACATCAAGCACATCTGAGATGCAAAGGGAGTCCTTTATGCACTTGAGACAGCGTAATAAATTAAAGAATAAAATGCTTTCTAAGGTACTGGGAGACACATAGTCCACAGAGGAAAACTACAATATAAGTTTCCAGAGGGATGCTTTAATGGACATTCTTTTGTTTTCTCTTACCCAGAATGTATTCCCCTTCTACCAAAAACAGTTTTCTGACTTTTTCTCAGCAAAGCATGCCTGCTGCCACTTTCAGATCTTATGTTTCTGATTGGGCTTCCCACTTATTTTTAGTGTTGGGTGATTTGACTTTAGGTATGGTGCTCCTTCCCCAGGCCACAGTGATTGGTTCATGAATGGACACAGGACCCAACAGAGCCAGTGAGACATAAATACAATTTCAAGTATTCATGAATATTTTTTGATGGCTTCATGATAGTAGCTATCTAAATGGCCAGTCTCCAAAACCCATTACAGTTGAGAATTTCTGCCAACATGGCAGAAGACTGAAATGAGAGAGAGATTGAAACCAGTCCCGAGGAGATTATTTGAGGAGCTGCATGAAGCTCTTCCTGAAGCTAGTATGCCTGTGGATTAAGTGAACAAATATTCACAATTTTTAAAAAGTCAATTTGAATTGGGTTTCTATTATAATAAAAAGAACCTTAATTAATATGGACAAAATGTAATTGATTGAGTTTTTGAATTTAAAGCCCTGAATTCTAAAACTGAAATGGTCTCCAAAGTTTCTTTTTGGACAGAACCTAATGGATTTTTCACCTGGAAATCAGAAAACATGAAAATATCATATAATTGAACTCCCTTCATGAAATTAGTTGTTCCCTATGAAAAGCCAGGAATAGGGCCTTCTACTTCTGATAATTGTGGACAGGGCAATATGGACCAAAATTTTTAATAATAACTATTAAAGATAAAGAAAACGAAAATAAGGGTATTGGGATGCTAATAAAGTAGGAAAGAATTATTGGGGCAACATCTAGAAGAAGGTAGTACTTAAGAGATGTAGTATCAAGAATTTGCTATTCTAATCGAGAAAACTAAGTGTCTGAGCATAACTTCTGAAAAGTTATATGGAAGGACAAAAGTCCAGGCTTGCTAAGGAGGGAATCATGATAAATTCCCTGAAATTTGTGTTGAAGCCCTGGATGTCTGTATTGCAGGAGGAAGACTAAATTGGAAGAAAAGCTCTTCACATAGACTGATCTCAGCTAGGAGATATATGGATAATTTATAAAATAACCACTTCTGAAAATAAATTAAAGTAATCCCGGATTAATAGAGACCCACCATATGTGGCAGAAACAAACAAATATCTTCTATGGAGGAATATAACATCACCACAGATCCCAAATTAATGCTATAATTCTTAGAAACAATGGCTAACACACAAGCACAGATAACAAGACACACAAGGAAATTAAATGGCATGAAAGAGCTCAACCTGGAGGAAAAGCAAAAAAGAAGATGGAAAGCAATCCATAGCATTTTCAGATACTAGAGCTATACTTTAAAAAATTATGCTTAGTATTGCAATCAGCTATAAGATAAACTATAATGACAGATAAAGAAATGTTATATAAATGACAGTTAATCTCAAAAGAAGCAAATAGAAATTCTAGAATGAAAACCTTGAACTGCTGAAATTAAGAACTCAGTAGAAAGACTTAACAGACCCAATTAAAAACAGAATTAGTGTCTTCTGAGGAAGATTATTTCTTAATTTTAATGTAGTATAATTCACCAGTATTTGTGGTTAGTGCCTTTTCTGTCCTTATTTTTAAAAAATGGTGCCCTTCTGTGAAATCATGAAGTCATCTAAATTATCTTCTAAAATCTTTATTGTTTTACTTTTTAATTTATATTAGCAATCCACTATAATTGTTTTCTGTGTGTGTGTGTGTATGTGTGTGTGTGTGTGTGTATGGTATGGAGAGGAGGTCAAGAGTTCTTTTTCTACCACCTTGTATCCAGGTATCCTAGAAATACTGTTGGAAAATACCATCTTTCTCCATTACTCTGCAGAGTAATTAGAAGTTAATTCAGATCCTATCTTCATGACTTTATAGAAGAGGGCTACCAAAGAGTGGTAGAGGATATTTTTTAAATATGTAACTGAAAAAGGACTAATTAACAAAATACAGAATGACTCTCAGTCACAAAGCAATAGACAACTCAATTTAAAAACTGTGCAAGATGCTTGAAGACGAAATTGACAAAAATACATTTTAAAATGTTAGTAAATGTCAACTGATCTATGCAAACTAATACCTTACGTACATATCCTGTAGCAGCCCAGGGAAACTCTCATGAATCAGAAGACTGGGTTTAAGTTCCAGGCCTTTGCTGAGAGAGGTGTGGTCATAGGTAAATAATTTTAAGTTTTTAATTCTTTATTTAAGAACTGACAACATCAAATTAAACCATGCAAAACACTTAGCAACTACCTGCTACATCAGGTAAGTGCAATTTTTAGTTATTCAGCTAGAAAAGTGTTCCCATTATGGGTCAAAGTCATACCTGGGCAGTATTGCTTTTATTTCACACCATTCTCTGACCAGTCCTTGCCTCTTTTTTTAAGTTTTTTAATGTTTTATTTATTTCTGAGAGAGAGAGAGAGCAGGGGAGGGTCAGAGAGACAGGGAGACACAGAATCCAAAATAGGCTCCAGGCTCTGAGCTAGCTGTTAGCACAGAGCCCGACCCGGGGCTGGAACCCACAAGCCGTGAGATCATGACCTCATGATCATGAGGTCCAAAGTCAGACGTTCAACCTATTGAGCCACCCAGGTGCACCAACCCTTGCCCTTTATACTGCTGTCTAACATTGTTAATGATAGAAATGGAGACAATCACAATTACATCATGTGAAAGTTGTGGGTGCTTTACAGTTTTGCAGTCACTGCCCAACAGATGGGCCTTTAGGTCACTTAACTCTGATAGCAAACAAGGCTTGCATCCATAAGTCCTACAGATTATAAGAAACAAAGAAAAGACATTAACAGGCACAGGAACATCCCCTCTGGCAATACATGCAAGTCCAGCATAGCAGGGGCAGATAAAAGGTGCATCTTTGAGTTTCTTCCTGGAAGGGCCTTAATTGCATATTTTTCCAGCTGCTGCCTAAGGATCCAGCTTCCATCCAGTCTATACCTAGGTACTGAATGTGACCCTCCCCTTTGGGTAAAAGACAGATTTCAGCATACTGTCACTAGTAGGAGCTACTAATAACAAAGAGAATGAATTGAAAATTCACAAAGGTTTGAGAGACAAATAAGAACTCAGTTGGACTGATGGATAAGGTTCATACCTTACATGAGAACAGTCTGTCAAGACTGGGAGAAGCGACTGTTTTATCTAATGCATAGAAACCAACACAGAGAAGTCAAGGAAAAAGAAAAAACAGAAGAATCTATCCCCCCAAAAAGAATAAGAGAAAACTGTAGAAACAAACCTTAAGGAAACCAAAATAAGTGCTTTGCTTGATAAAGAGTCAAAACAATGGTTATAAACATGATTAGTGAGATCAGAAGAGTAATACATAAACAAAGTGAGAATTTCAACAAAAGAGATAGAACATATAATAAAGTACAACACAATAATTGTGGAAATGAAGAATATGATAACTGAGCTAAAAAGTTCAGTAGTGGGTTTCAACATTAGACTATATCAAGTGGAAGAAAGGCTCAGTTAACTCAAAAACATGGCAGTAGAATTCATCCAATCAGAGAAGCAAAATGACGAAGACTAGAAAAGAGAGAAGATAGCTTATGAGACTTAAGAGACCATCAAACCAACCAACATTTGTATTATAGAGGACTCAGAAGGAGAACTGAGAAACTGAGGAAGAAAGCTTATTCAAAGAAGTAATGGTGAAAAGTTCCTTAACCTTAAGAAAGACATTCAGATCAATGAATCTCTGAGGGTCCCAAGGAAAATGACTCCAAAAGACACACACTAAGACACATTATAATCAAATTGTCACAAGTCATGTCCAAGGACAGAATCTTAAAAGTAGTAAGAAAAAAGAACTTGTTACTACAAGGGAATCCCTATAAGACTCTCAGCAAATTTTTTAGCAGAAACATTGCAAGCCAGAGGGAGTAGCATGATACATGCCCAGTGCTGGCAGAAAAATACTGCCAACCAAGAATCTTCTAACCAGCAAAGTTGTCCTTCAAAACTCAACTAGAGACAAAGAGAACAGAAGCTAAATTAGTTAATTACCAATGGATTGGCATTACAAGGAATATTAAAGGGAATTCTTCAAGTTAAAATAAAAGGACATTAAATAAGTAATAGGAAGCCAAATGGAAGTATAAATCTCAATGGTAAAGGAAAATATATAACTAAATTCATAATATTTTAATGAAAGGTTATGGGTAAATCACTTATGAAGCTAGTATGAAGGTAAAGGACAAAAGTATTAAAAACATCTATAATTACAAAATGGCAATAGTAAGTCCATACCTATCAATAATTATTTTGAATGTAAATGGACTAAACTCACTAATCAAAAGGCACAGAGTGACTGAATGGGTAAAAACATCAGGACCCGACTAATGCTGCCTATAAAAAGGTCATGTCAGCTTTGGGAAACACATGCAGATTACAAGTGAAGGGTTGGAAAAATAACTTCTATGTAAATGAAAACCAAAATGGAACAGAGGTAACTATAACTTTATCAGACAAAATAGACTTTAATATAATGACTATATTAAAAGACAAAGAGGAAGATGCCTGGGTGATTCAGTTGGTTAAGCATCTGACTCTGGATTTTAGCTCAGGTCATAATTTCACAGTTCCTGGTTTCAAGCCCGCATCAGACTCTGCACTAACAATGTGGAGCCTGCTTGGAATTCTCTCTCTCTCACTCACTTACTCTCTCAAAAACAGAACAAAACAAAGAGGGTCATTATGTAATGATAAAGAGGTCAATCCAGCAAGGAGAAATAATGTGTAAATATTATTTACATATTATTTAGAATCTACCTATGTGAAGTAAATATTGACAGATCAGAAAAGAGAAACAATATAATAATATAGGGAACTTCACTGCCCCAGCATCAACAAGGAACAATGATCCAGGTAGAAAATCAATAAAGAACCATCAGCCTTAAGTGACACATGAGAGGAGATGAACTTAAGAGATATCTATAGAACATTCCATCCAAAAAGGGAGAATGGTGGGAGGATGGGTGAAATAGGTGATGGGTACTAAAGGGTGCACTTGTGATGAGCCCTGGGTGATGTATAAACGCGTTGCGTCACTGTATTATATACCTGAAACTAATATTACATTGATATGTTAACTAACTAGAATTTAAATAAAAACTTTAAAAAAAGAAAAGGAAAAAAGGAAGATTTCAAATAAACAACCTAACTATACATTTCCAGGAACTAAACAAACAAACAAAGAACTAAACAAAGTTAGTAGTTGGAGACAATGACAAAAATCAGAGGAGAAATACATGACATAGAAATTAAAAAGACAGCAGAGGAGCACCAGTGTGGGTTGGTCGAGCATCCAACTCTTGATTTGGGCGTGGGTTGTGGTCCTCAGGGTCGTGAGGTCAATTCCTGTGTTAGGCTTTACACTGTTCACGGAGCCTGTGTGACATTCTCTCTCTTTCTTCTCTGCCCTTCTCCCTAGCTTGTGTGCTCTCTAAAAAAAAAAAAATAAAAGCAAAAATCCACAAGAGAAAAGATCAATAAAACTAAGAGCTAATTTCTTAAAAAGATAAAATAGACAAACTTAGCTAAACTTCCCAAGAAAGAGAAGTCAAATAAAATTAGAAATGAAGGAGGAAGGAGGAGACATTACAACTAATATTACCTACTACTACATAGTTGCAAAAGATCATATGGGACTATTATAACTACTATAAAGATACAAAGTTCCAAGATGGAATCATGCAGAAGTAGAAAATATGAACAGATTAATTACCTGTAAGGAGATTCCATCAGTAATAATAAATTTCCCCAAAAATAAAAGTCTATGCCCACATGGTCTCACTGGTGTACTGTGCCAAACATTTAAAGAAAAATTAATAACAATCCTTCTCAAACTTTTTCAAAAAGTGGAAGAGGAGGGAATACTTCCAAACTCACATGACTAAGCAAAGATTGGCCTGATACAAAAATCTATATCTTACCTATCTGTCACAAATTTTAAAAAAGCAAAACAGAAGATCAGATATATTTGCATTCTCAGCCATGAGAAATAACGTAATCCTGCCATTTGTGCCAATATGGATGTATCATACTTGAAGGTACCACCCTAAGTGAAATAGTCAGACACAGAACGACAAAGACTACACGGTATCACTTACAAATGGAATTTTAAAAAGAAAGTCAAACTCATAGTAGAAAAGTGGTTGGCAGGAGCTGGTGGGGTAAAGAGTAAGAGGTTGGTAAAATGGTACAAACATTCAACTATTAAGATAGATAAAGTGTGAGAATCTAATGTGTAATCTGGTGACTGTAATTGATAACACTATATTGAAGAGTTGAAATCTGCTAAGACAGAACTTACATGTTCTCACATATACCTAAAAAGATAACTATGTGAGGTGATGGATGTGTTAATTAACTACATGGGAGAATCCTTTTCAATTTATATGTGTATCAAATGTGTACTTTAAATATCTTACAATTCCATTTATCACTTGTATCTTAATAAAGGTGAAAAAAATTAATGTCAGATGATATCATGGTACTATTATTCACCAGCTATTCATATTTACATGCTGTGTTATTAAATTGTTGTTCTAGGTACAGTATATGGACGGAGGTGCCTTTGCTAACTTTTAAAAACAAAGAAGTTCATAACTCTCATGGAGTGTATTAGTTAGATTTAAAAACAGCTTAGAAGTTTATCCTTACCCCAAGAAAAAAGTATTTGTCCTCTTGATCTAGAATAACCAAAATCCTTATGTGAAAGTGTATCTGTGCGAACAGCATGAACTACGGTCTTATTTCATGGGAAACGATTAAAGTCATTTTTTTAATTAAAGCAATTTGAAATACATTGTAGACTGAATTTAAAGTTCATGACTTTTTAAAATAAAATAAATACTGTCAAAGGCATTTCAAATTTATGCTAGCCTACTATCAGCTAAGCTACCAGAACTGTGAGGGGTAATCAAGTCTATGTACATTTTTGTTCTTACAGATTATTTGGTGAAGAAGTTTGAGGTACAGCAGATGTATGATCAAAAGGAACAATCCCAAATGGTACAGATTAAATCAGAAAAACAGGAAGGTTCTCCTCCATGAGCTCAATATTGCAGTTCTCCTGTTGTGTTGATCATTTGCTTCCTGATGTTTCAATACAGGAAACAGTGCTGCCCTGATGGGGGATGGCTCCCAGTCAGCTGTTCTGGCCACTTGAAATAATACTCATGGTACAAAGCAGCAGCTCCTCAGTAATGAGAAGGCAAGATGGGTAATGCTCCCCTGGGTTCAACTTAACTTCTGGATAATAGTTTATCTGTTAGCATTGCATGCTCCCTTTTACAGAGCACAATCATGATGAGCTAACAGCTTTAAGAATGCAAATCTTGCCTTTTAGCTTGATCAGGAGCTCCTGGAAAGCTGAAAAGTTTCCTATTTGCCATATGGCCTAGAACAGTGCTGGGAATAAAGAATTTTCTACCTCTCTAACCAGATAGCTAGACCAATCTTATTTTCCAAGAGTATTTGAAGTGGCTCTAGGCAATGTAGATGTTCCATAAATATTAATTTAAGACAGTCTCTGCTTTTAGATAACAAGATGTCACCTAGGTCTTTTTCTGTACACATTTTGATAAGTCTTCAAAACTTAGATCAATGGATGATAAGCATACATTCTAAACAGAGATGTTTGATAATACTCTGTGGGAAATTAACAAAAGAGCAAAACCAGCCTAGCGACTACCTCCCCATCTGAGCTGGGGAAAAAAAGGGCTAAAGACTGATAGAATGGGGCTTTTTGAAATAAATTCATGTAAGGGGAGAAATAATGGAGGGACTTACTTGCTAACTTTCCCCTCCTTAGTACCTGAAGCATTTTCCTTAGTATTTGAAGCATCTGTGAGAAGGGCACCTTATTCAGGGCTAGACCTCCTCATTATAACTGGTAGAAGGTAGAGGGGTCAGCAAGTATGTTCCACAGTTTGGAGGGGCAGACAAAAGTGAATTCTTGAGAACCAAGTGAACTCAACCATGCTGAAAAAACTTTAGTCAATAGCTACCTGCCCGAATTGGGGACCTCAGAGGATAAAAACTGTGGGTATACCACTGGAGGGGGTGTTTTTAAGGTTAGATGGAGAATATAATCAGTTGGTTCACAAGTCCCCTTTGGGATCCCTCCAAAACACACTGAAGAATCCCACAAAAGAACCACAAGTTGGGTGACTTCCAAGACAAAGAGAATTTGACAAGTGAGAGAAAACTATAGACGCAATCAGCTGAGTAAAGCCTTTACTTTTTTTCCTTTCATCTTTCTTTCCCTCTTTGCCTTCTCTTTTTTTCCTTTCCAAATACTTTATTAAACCAATTTTTGAAGATCCAGAGCCTTAAAAAAAGAGAGTTGAGGAACAAGAAAGAAACATGCCATCCCACTTTGCTCTGGGTGTTGGGGGAGGGGAAAATCTTTCATTGCCTACGAGACTGAAGTTTGATTTAGACTGGACCAGGATTTTTAATATCTCCATGTGAGAAAACCATGGGGTCAGAGTTGGGGAAGAAAGACCTAATTACTGAAGATAATAATTGAAAAGTTCAAGATGTTTCCTGATTAAATCCTATTAAATTTATCTAATTTAACAAACAAGTTATAGTTAATTGCTCTTAAATGTTATAGTCCTTTGAAGATTCATCAATTAAATATCCAGAGAAATATATTTAACTCCTCTCAAACCCTAAAATCAGAACTGCAGACCCTCTTATAGCTGGGAAGCAAAGGACCATATATTGTATAGAAGACAAATAACAGCTTTACTTTGACAAGCGCATTTTTAGGGCAAGAAAAGATGTTTTTCTCCTCTGTTATTAGAAAATAGAGTAAAACTCATGCAGACTTTAGAGAAAAATTAAAAATGGGGTTTTCACTCTTTGTAATCACCCAAATGCCCATCAACGGTAAAGAGATCATAAATTGGGGTACAAACACTTTGCAGAATCAGAATAAACCAATGATCATCCAACAATGTGCAACAATCTGGATTAACCTCAGAAGTGCAAGTCAAACACAAGACTGCATACGATGTGACTCAGTTAATGTAAAGTTCAAAAATAGACATCACCGAGCCAGACTGGTAGAGCTCAGGAAGAGTGGTTACCCTCACTGAGGAGATGTAGTTGCTTAAGACATAAGGTCTTCCGAAATGGTGGTAATACTGTATTTTCTGATCTGGATTTGTAGGTGTGTTTAGTTTCTAAAAGTGCAAGGTTTATACTTATCATTTGTGTACTTTCATATACATATAATTAAATACAATGTTCAAAGTTTTTTTCTATTCCTCCTCCTCTTGTCAAGAAAATCAACTGTTAGAAGTACAGACTAGAAGAAGTACCTTATGGCTGGGGACAGTGACTTCAAGGGGACCTGAGGAGATCTGAGTTTCTTTCGATATGTTCTCTTTGTAAATATTCATTGAGCTGTGTACTTATGATATATGTACTTTTACATGTATGTGTGTGTGTATATGTAACATGAGAAATTTTATATTAAAATGATGGAGTACTTAAATCTGAAATATCAATATTTATGTCCTGAATAAGACCTCCAAACAAAATGACACCCATCAGACCTTTACTTATTTTATTATTTAATAAAATATTCACAAATTGTCCCTTGGCCAAAATAAAATGTATCAGCAATAACCAAATATTTATTGATCAGAGGTTTAGCTTTGTATCTATGAAACATTTTCTTATCCTCCAGTCATATTTTTCTACTGGCCTGTTGTGGTAATAAAATGACAGTTTGTTTTCATTGGTGACAACTAATCTTGCATATATTTAAAACTCCAGTAGTCCCTACACATGATATATCCATGTGGCTCATAGTCTCCTTGCAAGTCTTGGGAATATATGAAATTGGAGCCTCAAGCACAACTTCTCCATGAAGACTCTCTACTGTGGAGGTGAGTTATGAGACTACTCACTTCATGGGTCTTAAAAACCAGGGAAATACTGGAAACCACAGATGGTCCATCAATATGAAAATCAGAGGTAGTTTTAATTTTCTTAGATTAAAGATCCCAGGTCTTAATCAGCTAACCATGTAGAGAAAAGGAGAATAGAGAGAGCAATTTTACTAGATAACTAATAAGATTTGGTAGAGAGAATCATTTTACTAACTATAGATAAGATTTATGCTGGCAGAAAAAAATATTTTAACTGGCACCAAATATATCTGTTTTTACTGGGTAGTTACCATTTTAATTATGCTATCTTTTTAATGAGGAAGGTAGGGAAATTATACTATTTAGAATATAGATGGGCTTTAGCAAACATGAGTAGAGAAGATAAATACTGCATGTATCTTATTAACTTTTCCATCAGCAAAGCTAAATCTATTCAATATGTTCCATTTGAAATCAGAAACCACTGCATACACATGAAAAATGCTGGGTTATAGGCTCTATTTCATTCAAAATTGCATTGAAACAATCACAGAAGGACAAAATGGTACACTGTAAAATAGAAATGATGCTTTTAATTACTGAGCAGTAAATAAGAAGAAATCATGGAAGGAATAAGTGTGGGAAAATTATTTTGGTTTCTGCCTTAAGCAAAATCATGCCTGGCGGCTGGATAAAACGTTTGACGCCAACCACATATAGCATACCTACTGGAATAATCTCAGTAAGGAAGAGGCAAATAAGCATGTGTAAGTGGTATCCTCACCACGGTGATCTTGAATTTTTCTTTTTAAATAGAACTGTTGCAGTAGGTTTTATCCCATTAGAAAGAATCATTCTCAAAAGTTTTCCTTTAAGTTTTGATGGTAAGAAAATTAACTGGCCCTTAAAGTGTATTATTAGATAAATCATTTTATTGTGATGAGGAAAACACATAACAGGAGCAAACCCTTTTCTCAAGTTTTCAAAGCTATGCAGTTTAGAAGCAGGCAATAGCTCAAGCGGTTACTATGTCTGTTATCAGGAAGTCAGTGAGACACGAAACAAGGATGAACCCCATTTGCCTGGGCAAAAAGCCCAGGGAGGAAGTATTGCTAGTTGGGGCACAGCTGCAGAAAGAAGTTGATCAAATCCAAAGATCAAAAGCTTATTTCATTCTGATGAAAATCATTAAATCATGAATCAAGTTATCCCACGATCCTCCACAATCAGGAGATGACTATGTATACATCTACACATAACTGTCCCTTAATACATTAAAGTGGTGACAGTGTCTTTCATTATGAAATCCTTAGATGTAGATAATTGATCAAAGTACAAGTAGTCATCATTTGCATTTTATTTACCTACCAGAATCAGATTCCATGTGTGAACTCAGCATAGGAAATTTCAAAACAAAACCAAACTCTGGGAAAACCAAGGCTCCAAAATCAAATTTGCTACCAGCTTTTTAAATACAGTATTTCTCATCTTTATGCTCTTTATTTACATTGTGCTGACTATAGAGAAAATTCCAAAAGTTATTATAAATCATATGGTATAAATAGAAAAGTAAAGTGATAAAGAACTATTTAAGAATTAGAGAACATTTCTTTACCATAAAAAATTCATAAAACATCTGCAAAGAGGTAACTGATGGCTTGAGCTCCAGAAAAAGGAAGTAAAAATAATTCTGTATTGAGGTGCCTGGGTGGCTCAGTCGGTTAAGCTTCCAACTTCAGCTCAGGTCATAGCCTCAAGGTTCGTGGGTTCGAGTCCCGCGTCGGGCTCTGTGGTGACAGCTCAGAGCCTGGAGCCTGTTTCGGATTCTGTGTCTCCCTCTCTCTCTGACCCTTCCCTGCTCACGCTGTCTCTCTCTCTCTCTCTCAGAAATAAATAAAAACATTTTTAAAAAAATAAAAAATTAATTCTGTATTATTTTTTTACCTAAAAGATTGAAATAGTTGGAAAGTTTGGAAACTTCCTTCCAAAGACAGGACAAGGGGTTTTGATTTTACAACACAGAGTTGAAAAAAAAGACAAATATACTTATATATTTGTAGTAAACAGATTCCACCTTGTTTTATGCTGTCAGCTTTAGTTACTGCCAGTGTTCAGATGACTTGCAAATCTGTATCTACAGTTTTCATGTTCTTCTAACTACCAGATTCTGCTCTACGTTTCCTCTTGAGTGTCTCAAAGATGCCTCCAACTAAATTTGTTCAACACTAGACTCAAGTCAGCCACATATTTCATATTTATCTTTCTTTCTCCTGCCACAAGAACTCTGTTCACTCTGGCCTCTGCTTGTTCCTCCTTCAGCTCAAATGTTATTTCCTCAGAGAAGCCTTTCCCAACTCTGTGACTAGATTAGACTTCTCTCTATGTGTGGTCATATCTCTGAAAATTCTTCCTAGGACTTATCACGTATAATTTTTACATTGTATCATTATTTATGTTTGACTCTCTTATTAAATTAGCATTGTCTCTTGTACATATATGCACAAATATTTGTTGAACAAATGAGAGAATGAGTGAATACCTGCATGAATGAATTGTGCTATCTTTTAGTCTATGGCAAATACCAAACTGAAGCTGATCTGTACTTTGGTCTCTGTAGTCCCCATGAAAAGGCGTCTCTTGACTAGGAGTAAATAGGTAGCACAATTGGAGGAAGATCCTAGATGCTGGGCTCTGAAATCCCACACTGTGTGTCCATCCAGGCCATGCCTCTCACAGGTAGTTCTCTAGCAATAAGAAAACATGGCCGAGGCACTAAGGGAGCCCCATTCCTGGGAAAGGGAGAGCTTCTCTTATAGAAGGTAGGGGCTGGAGGACTCCACATTGGCCTTGCCAAACTACCATCCAACATTTCTTCCCTCTGTCCTTTCCAAAGGTCTGACCTGAACCATAATCTTCTGTCATTTCTAGTCTCCCTTCCCATCTTCCCTCATAGATGTTTACCCTGGGAAATATCTTGCATGTCTAATTGCCTCATGGTGCATGTTTCTCATGGGACTGAGATTAACACAGTCTGACAAAGACAGTATGGCAGGAATGCAAATGTGTTAACACCATATGGGAGATGCAATGTTGAAGGCACTGTGCCTTTGCTCTAGTCTGTATTTTGAAGAGTGCTAATGTGTGGTATCTATTCAATTTTTCACACATTGCTACTGTGTGGTATTGAATTATATGGTAACACGTTTGGACCTCAGGCAGAATGCACACAGTACTATGCAACTAAATGAGATATTTAAGATGAAAAACTTAGCACTGTACCAGCACATAGAAAAAGCACAGATATAATAAGCTATATTGCCATACACAAGGTTATTACCATCATCAATGATACTCTCCTCTTGAGAAGGTTCTGCCCTCTTTCAATGTATGGAGTCAGATGTGCAAAAGGGTTTTACCTATTTAATTGTCTAGCCTTCCAAAAATAGTCTATAACTGCATCTGCTGATGAAAACAACTTTACTCAGTACTAACTAGCTCTACTTTTGCAAACTGCCTTTTTGTTTCATTCTGTTATTGATGAAATGCAAGCCCAGTTAAGCAGATTTTTCCCCCTACTTCTGGCCAATCTGGACTGGTCAAAATTTATGGCTGTATTAAGCAGATGATAGCAGTTTGGACATGAGATGAAATCTTGTTAGGATTCACTTTGGTATGGAGCATTTTTCCTGTGATTTGACCCTGACTTCTGAGAAGTAGCCTATTGCTTTTGGAACACCTGGTCACTGTGGAATATTTCCAAATATATCTCTCTGGCTGTGCTGGAACACTATTCAAGAGCCTTAGTTACTAAAATGTGTTTCTAATTTTTGTAATCTATTTTAGTAATGTCAGAAGAAACTCAAATAAAAATGCCAAAATGACCATTATTTCAGGTGAAGAATCACAGAGAAAATATTTCAGTCCTTTCATGTTTTCTGATCTTCCTGCTTCTGTGTCCTCAGAACTCTTCCTTCTAAAGGCTCAGTGAAGTTGGCACAGAGGATGGAGCTACTAATCAGAATGGAAAGTTTTGCTTTTTACTATGTCCCCTTAGAACGCATAAACTGAATCTCATTTTTTTAAAGTCCCAGGGGAATGAAAACATTCATAATAATTTATTTTTCTAACTGAGAAGATGGTGACTAGGATCATCCAGGAGGATTAAGGTAACTGGATTTGAAAAGTATAAAGCGAAAAAGATTTAAGGGATTTTCTCTTGTTGTTAGAAATATTATGTGTGTGTTATTAATTCTTTAAAATGTTAAAAATATTATATCTGGATGGTACAAAAGTGGGAGTTTATTCTTCTTTCTTCCAAATTTTGATATTTTAACATACAAGTCTGGGAGGTAGCATTTCAAAGATTAAGTGAAAAGAATTGGTAGTGGTGTTAAAAATTAGAAATGAACAGGATCAGGCTGTCACATTAGATTTCTACTCTTTTGAGGGCTCTGAAAGGATAAAGTCAAATGTCAAATATGGTCTCTCTGAAACAGTTGTCCAGTTGCTAAGTGCAATCTCCATAATTGCCCTGTGGCCAATGATAGATGTTTTTATCCTTCAAATGCTTTAGAACTGTAAATTGCATTTACAATGAAAAATTAAATTAAATCCTGAAGAAGAGTAGCCAATGGACTTTAACTCAGGATATGTTGCACAGGTGGAGAAAATATTTCACTTCTAACTTTTTTAAAAAATGACATTCATGTTGGTATTATGTATATATAAAATCCGGGCTACTAATTTACAAGTTTTTGTGTATACTACAATATTCATTAATTAGGATCAATGTTCATATATCAGTAAAGGTTTAATTATTGGTCTCTTATTTAGAATAAAATATTACCAAACAACCACTTGGCAAATGCAAAAAATTATCACTTAACTCTTGGTTCAATGAGGAATAGAAGTAAAATCAAAGGCTATCTAGAAATTAATGACAATAAAGAGGACAATACCTATGAATACAAATAGGGCTATGCTTGGAGAAAAATTATAAACAAACAAATTATTAAGTAAAATTAAATAACAACCTCAAGTTGTCAGCTTTAAAGAACTCAGGAATAGTAGTAACAAACTAAACCTAGTAGTGAAAGTAAAAGTAAAGGAGCTATAAACATTTTTTTTTAAATATAGAGAAGAAACTAAAGAGGGAGATAACTCATAAAAGAACAGGCTTTTTTAAAAATCCAAGAACTATTTTTTAAACTAAACTGAGTATCAATGATCAGCTGAGGAGTAAGAATGAAATAAACCACTGGGAATACACAAGTTTTAAAGGAGAAAGTATCAGTTATAGAAATGGCCTACAAAACAGCACAATGAAAGCGAATTATATGTATTACTTCTAAGCCAAAAAATTTATATTTAGTTAAAATGAATGATGTTTCAGTAAAATGTAATATACAAAATTAGCACCAAGAGAGATAGGTAAGTTTAACAGACCCATAATGATAGATATAATTTAAAAACTATCAAGGATGCAAAAATTTCAAAATAGTAGCAAGTAGGATCCAATGTTAACTGTAAAGAATGATGATTCTCAGTAAAGCAGGTTTATCTCAGGAATGCAAGGTTAATTCAACCTGAAGAAATTTAATAGTATAGTTCATTATACTAACAGGCCAAAAGAGGAAAAAATATATGATCATCTCACTAAATATCAAAAAGTCAAATGATACATTTCAATCCATATTTCTAATTTAAGTGTATGTTTAATAAATTATAAATTACATGTTTCCTAATCAAATTATTACTGTTAAAATACTTTATCTCAATAGAGTGATACTAAAGATCATCTGTAAAATAAACATATGACAATATCCAGAAAATTCCTATAAAATAAACAAGAGGACTTTGTCTTACAAGACCGTACAACATTATAGAATGGGATAATTAAAATCGTTATACAATATGGAAGACACAAGCTGAACAATAACAATAAAAGAGAGTCAATAAATAGATACACATATCCAGGAATTTAGCACATGATTAAAGTGGCATCATTCAAATCAGGTGTGAAAAGATGGGTGTGCTCTTTGATAAAACAAATGGGAAAACATACTACATGGCTCCTTGACTTGACTTCAAAATAAATTTCAGGAAACCAAAAAGATATTAGACAAAAACTCATAAGACATAAATAAACATGTCAGTGTGAATTTTAAGATTGCCTTTAGAGTAAATACGGTTTCCAGAATAATTGAATCATGAGTCCTTTGATTTTAAAAGTGATATGCAACTAATCTTAGTTACTAATTAAACAACATAGTTCTTCCTGAAGCTTTCAAGATAAACCTAAAATAATTCTGTCAGTCTATTTATTAAATATATTTTAATAAAGCTTTTGCTTTTAAGCTTAAACTTTGTAACATTTTGAACTGCATTTATAAATTTGATATATTGAGCTACATTTTTAGAATCTTCAAAGTCTTATTACCACATGAAATTGTCATGAGTTCTTAACTAAATGTTATAAGTATACATTAAATTTTTTAAGTGTATAAAATCATATGCTATTACCAATGGTCCAAATGGTCTTACTATAATTTCTGATGATCAAAATTTCAGATCAGTGGATGACCCAAATGAACTTTGTATTGCAAGGATATCTTATGACTCTAACAGGCCAGATTCTTGCAAGTGAGTCATTAAAACAAAAACATTAGTACTTTAGAATCTATTTACTTCATAATCTCTACATTTAACTTTACATTTCCACAGAACTGAAACACATCTTTCTATAAGGGAAGCTATGTGTCAATCCCAACACCTTCGAGATAGCCTGAGAATTTTAGGGGATATTATTGCAGCTGACTAAAGATGACTATTGACCAGAGATTTGGGAGATCTGGAGCTGCAGAGACCAAGGCAATTTTTCTTAGGATAATAAGAAAAGAAAAAAAAAAAAAGAGCCCAGTGTAAAACTCTTTAGGCCAAAAGCAAACCTAAGTTCATGCCCTCTCCAAATGAGTTGGTCTGCAGCCAACATCCATGAGATTCAAGTCATCCAATATTATTCCCAAGTGGTGATGAGGTTGTATTCCTCCAAAAAGCCTGTTAGCTGACACTCTTCGCCCTTTCTATTGGATTGTGCTTTTCTTTAGGACCCTTAAGATGTTTAGATGATATGCCCCTATTTTCCAGGCTTTGTGTGATTTCAGGTCACCATTTTTAGGGCTCCTATTCTCTAGCGCATGTGCTTTTCCATTCTACTGGAGCATCATTTCACACCCTTTTATTTTTCTCACTCTGCACTTCCTCTAGCAGTTTCACTCAGAGTTTAAGATCTTTCCTTACTTCCTGAGAAAAGTGAAGTCATTATATGAGAACTTTCAGGTTCCAACACTACAGTATCCACCTTCAAGCCCCTGCCTCTCAAACTCAAATGAACTGCCCATGATCTTATTCAATGTCAAATCTTCTACTCTTGTCTATTAAAGGATCACTTCAGTGATTCTCTCTTCCCTCTTTCTCACATCATAGATTTTTTTCTCTCTCCACTAGGTATTTTCCATTAACATCTAAAAATAATGTTATTTTTTTTCCCATCTTAAAAGAAAAGAACTATCTCAACCCTATTTCCTCTGCCAAGACAACTATTTCCGTATGGCTTTGCTGCAGCAAAACCCCTAGATGTAATCATTTATATTTGCTATTTCCATTCCTTCTTTTCTTATTTTCTCTTCAACCCATTCCAATCAGGCTTTTGCCCTCAATATTCCATTTAAATTTCTCCTCTCAATGTAACCAGTGACCTTCATGCTGCCAAATTCACTGAACAACTCTCAATCTTTATCCTATTCTTTACAGACATTTGACACCACTGATCACTCCTCTCAGGCACACATTTCTCACTTTGTTTACAGGACACCACCTGCTTTTGGTTTTTTGTGTGTGTGTGTCTTTTTAATGTTTTATTTATTTCTGAGAGAGAGAGACAGCGTGAGCAGGGGAGGGTCAGAGAGACAGGGAGACACAGAATCTGAAGCAGGCTCCAGGCTCTGAGCTGGCTGTCAGCACAGAGCCCGACGCGGGGCTTGAACCCACTAACCGTGAGATCATGACCTGAGCCAAAGTCGGACGCTTAACTGACTGAGCCACCCAGGCATCCCCACCTGCTTTTGGTTTTAATCCCACCTTGCTAGTTGCTTTTTCTTAGTCTCTTGAGCTATTTCTTCAACTGTTCCTTAACCCTTCATGTTGGACTAACCAGATTCCAGTTCTTGCCTTATACTTGCCTACATTCACTTTCTGAGTGATACAACCCAGTAACCTATTGCAAAAATGTATTTCACCAGCCCAAATTAGTCTCTTCATCTTTAAACTCATAAGCCTACCTGCATCTGTGGGACCTCCCCTAACCATAGAGCTAACAGATGACTAAAATTCACTGTGTCTAAAACTGAACTTCTGAGCTTACACTCAAACCCACTCTACCCACATCCTTCACCATGTTGGTTGATTTTAGCTCCATCTTGCTTGTTGTTTAAGCCATAAATCACAGAATCGTGCCTGCCTTTTTTCCCTTTCTTTCATACCCCATTCTTAATTGGTCAAGAAATCAAATTAGCTCTATCTTCAAACTATATTCCAGAATCTACGTTGCTACCACCCTATTTCAAGCCATTAGATCAATGATTTAATATAGCTTCTTAACTATCTCCAGCTTCTACCATAGTCTCCCTATATTTTGCTTCTATTCCTGATAGATGCTACTATACTACAAGTTCTATTAACAGCTCTTAATTTCACTCAGAATAAAATCATCACACAGACTTATTGGGCTTGATGTGACCTCCCCCAAGCCCTTTATCTGTTTGACCCCATTTCCTACCCATCTTCTCTTAGATAACTCAGCTCCAATAAAACCCCTTGCTTAGTATTCTTGGGACTTGCCAGGCAGCCTTGGGTCTTATGCTCAGGCCTTCCCCATGAGTAGACTAAAACCCTCTAAATGTCCACTTGGTCAACTCCCTCACATCCTTCAGGCCTCAGCTCAAGTATCACTTGTTCAGTGACTATCCTGACCTCCCTAATTAATACACTGATCCTTCTTTACCATGATCTCCGCTCCACACCTCTAATTTCTATTACCTTGCTCTACCTTTCCTGCTCCCATAGAACTTGTCTTTACTGTTCCATAGAACTTATTTACAGGCATTTGTTGTACGTATTTGAAGATAAGCTCCATCAGGGCAGGGATACTTGTCTTTGTTGTTCATTGAGGTATTATAAGCACCTAAAAGCATTACCTTACACACAGTTGGTGCTTTGAAAAAGTATTTCCTGATTAATGAATTAAATTCAAAGGGAGAGCATTTGACACATTAACTTCTAAATAATTTAAATTCTTGGGGTAAAAAAATTTAAATAAATGAAAAGGACCAATAGCAACCTGGCAGAACAAAGGACAAACTCCCTTTTAGTAAAAAGTTCTTACAAACCGATAAGGGCAAAGAGCCCAATGAGTAAACAGGATATTAAAGAAGAATTTCACAGAAAAAGAAGAGAAATGGCCAATGAATTAATAAAAATAAGATTAAGTAAAATATGATGAAATCACTCTTAATTTTAAAAATGAAAGGTAACATATTGATATACTACTTATTTTCTTTAGCAGAAACAACAGATGTTTTTAGATGACCAAGGATCATATAGATGAAAATTAATAGTATAAAATAAGCATGTTTTAATGTTTAAATGAAATATAAACAATAGGAAAGGACTATTAAGAAAATCAGCAAGCAAAGCAAAAGTATCTCAAATAAAGAAGGTGGAAGAGAAACAGAGTTAGTGCCAGAAGAAAACAATGTGCAAATGATAGGCAGCTGAGCTAGTGGTAGTGAGGTAAAAAGTGAGGAAAGAACTTGAGAGCTGGAAGCTAGATCAGAGGAATTTATACAAAATAAGTATACAGCAAAAAATGGAAAATATGATATGAATATTAACAGTCATAGAAGGTATTTTCTCTTTTTACTAATTTGATCAGCTGGGTATTTTGGATCAACTTTTCCCCCTAAAAATTCAAATATTAAAATATTTTAAATTAATATTTTAAGAATCTTTGTGAAAGAAATGTAGAACTGACAAGAAATTAGTGAATTATCAGTCCTAATTCTAAGCAGGAATCCCAGGAGACGAGCAGAGGTCTGATACCATTGTTCTGAGAGTTTGGGCTGAACCTGTGCAGTACAGTTTAGATTTCTGACAGCCTAACAAGGTAGAGTGATCAAAGATCAGGGCAAAAGCGTTGATTCCCCAAAAGGTAACTCACTTAGGTAACAATGACATGAAGTAAGCCTCTCCAATACCACCCCAACTCCAGGTGACTACAGGGAAAGTTGCTTGAATCCTAACAAAAACTTCAGAAATTGTTGTGAGATATTTCTTTTAAAAATCAGACTAAAAAATATTTGAAATTTTGATGAAACCAAGAGTTGATGAAGCTGAGAACAAACAGGCATTCTCAGATAATACAAATTGGCAAAAATTTTCTGGAGAGCAATTTAACACCAAAACAATTTTAAATTTCCATCCCTTTGACTAAAATAATGCATTGCTATAAATTTATCCTCCTGTCTATAGGATAAAAAATGAAAGGTGTTTAGCACAATGTTGTTTTCAGTTTTCTATTAATTAAAAGAATTAACGAGTCAGAAATATTTAAATAAATGCAATGGAATTCTCTGTAGCCATCACAAAAGATAGGATAGATCCATATATATTCTTATAGTTCTCTAAGACATGAAAGCCAAGTATAAATAGATTAATTCCACTTTTCATAAGGGTATACATAGATGTACATCTGTGTGTGTGTGTGTGTGTGTGTGTGTGTGTGTGTATACATATAGAAGTGCTAACAGTCCTATTTTCCATGAAGCATGGATAATAATGGGGGGAGAACTTCCATTTTTCCATTTACATACCTATATGCAATTCTAATTTTACTGTTTTTATTAGTGTTTTTGTAAATTTAAACTGTAATGTTAAAGAAAAATGCAAAATAAACCCTTCTCAATACATACAATACATTTTTAGGTCAAGTGCTTTGCTAGGTGTTCAGAATGTACCAATTAAATGATCATGGTGCTGACCCAAAAGATCTCCCATTCTATTTGAACAAACTGAATGAAATTATGATGAAGAAAGATTTATCATTATGCCCAAGCAAATAGATGGTTTTAAAGTATATGAAGATGATTTCCTTTATGTAAATGTTCCCTTTTATAAAAGTATTTTCTTACACTCTTCATTCCTACAGTGTGGTTTTTATTAGATATCAAGTATTGATAACATTCTATATATCTATTATCTAATTTCTAAACTTTGAAGAGTCTAAATATATGCAGTTGTACTGTATAAATGAGTGAGATATATAACTATAGCATCTCCAACAACTTCCTTGCCATATGTCCCTAACTTAATGTTGGCAGTAGCTTGGCTTTTATATCCATCCAACACTAAACAAGAGATAAACAGAAAATAGCTACCGATTATAGTTACTGTCTAGTCAGATCCTTAGGGTCTCTGTTTCAGCTGGTTTCAATGTGGACATCCAAGTGAGACTTGTTGTTTGGCTTTCTATAATTATTTACAAATTCTCCCAAACTAAATAATTATACAGTTAAACTTTCATGTTTCAGGATCAGTATTACAATAATCTATTGAAAAGATTATGTTGTTGAAATTGGTAGTTTCATATTAAAGACTCCAAGGTTTAGGGAGTTGAAGTACTTTGTCCAATTTCACTCACTTAGACCTAGATAGATTCAGGTGTCCTGACTCCCTGTTAAGTGGTCTTCCACCTATGGCATACTACCTGTACCGCTGGTGTAGAAACAGGTGGGGTTTGAGAGGGGCCATGATAGTAGAGAAGTAGGGGGATCCGTACTTCTTGCCTGCATCTCTCAAACAAAGAAGGGCTGAAGCCAAAGGACTCTGAACCCCAAGAGTCTGGGAGGAAAAGAGACAGAGTCTGCTAGGAAGACAGCCTCATAGGTGCATGATTGTGAACTGGGGGAGATAAAAATGGGCCTGGACATGGAGGCGCAGAGGGGAGGGAAACCCTTCTGCAGAGAGACAAAGGGAAGAGAAAGAGCAGCTGGGGAAGTGTAGGACTATATCTGGACAAGAGAAAAACCTCAGCCTGGGATGGAGAGGGATCCTATCATTCTATCTCTAACTACAGGGCTTTTAAAAGAGACCCTATCTGTCACTGTGGAGCTCTCTTTGGACTGGTTTTCCCAGTCTGGCACTGGACAAAAGAAGTTCCCTCTGGGTTAGGCGGTACCCCAGGGGTGCAGTCAGCATCAGGAGGTACTGGTCCCCTGCCTTGAAGTGGCATGGCCTGCAGGATTACATTTTGGACAGCATCATTAATGCACTGGAAAGCGACTGGGCATGGGGCATAGGAGATAGCTCACCTTGGCTGTACCCATGGCACAATGAGAATCCATCCAAAGGAGTGATTTGGGACACCTGGTTTGAGGAGAAGGAACTGGGTGGTCGTCATTTTTCTCTCCACAACCACCAAGGTGGGGCCTCGGGGATTGGCCCCTCGGGACACACAGTGGAGATGGGACCTGCCTACACCAAACCATGCCCATCTGTACTTAGTAGCTGCTGGGAGCTGGTAGATGCTGTGGAAACAGACAGTCCCCTTCCCCAAGACCAACACTGCTGCACTGCCATGATTAACTCTAGATCAATTCTTGCTATTCAGATATATTCTCCCTTTTCTCATTCTTATCTCTCCCCTCCTCTGGGCTGGTTATTCTGGATATAGGTTTGCTTAAACAGATATATTTAATCCATCCTCTTGATACATGTTCAACACCTCCTTCTTTACCTTCCTTTCTCTCTCTCTGGAATAATCAGACTATATAGTTTCTCTAGGTAACATTATCTTCATTTCTTTCTCCTCACCTCTTTCTGTATTCTCCTTTATCTCTCTCTGGATAAAGCCGTTTAGTCTCTCTGCCTGGTCAATGTTCATTTTCTATTTCTCCCCACCTCTGTCATTTCTCTCTTAGTATATGGTCTTCCATCAGCACTGCCTCTACCCAGCTCTTTATTTGTAGCTGGGATCTGATTTTATGCTCTTAGACTGTCCTTTGTTTTTTGTTCTTTTTTAAATTTTTGTCAATTTGCTTGTCTGTTTGATTTGTTTGTTAGTTTGCATGTTTTTGTTCTCTGTTTGTTTGTTTGTCTCCCTATTTTACTTTCCATGGGCTACCTCAAGGAACAAACCAAAGCACACATGGTGGAGAGTTCAAAATATCACTATGAGTAGGGAAATAAAATAACCAATTCAAAAATTTGAGAACTGAGTGATGTAATCAAATGGAACAATATCCATATCATAGGAATTCCAGAATAAGATGAAGAATAGAGAGAAAAAAGGTTCAAGGGGTACTTGAACAATCATAGCTGACAACTTCCCCAACCTAGGGAAGGAAACAGACATTGAAATCAAAGAGGCACAGAGAACTCCCCTCAGATGTAACTTGAATTGATCTTCTGCATGACATATCATAGTGAATCTGGCAAAGTACAAGGATAAAGAGAGAATTCTGAAAGTAGCTAGGGATAAACAGGCCTTAGCAAACAAAGGTAGACACATAAGGGTAGTAGCAGACCTGTCTACTGAAACTTGGCAGGCCAGAAAGGAATGGCAGGAAATCATCAATGTGATTAACAGGAAAAATATGCAGCCAAGGATCCTTTAGCCAGCAAGCCTGTAATTCAGAATAGAAGGAGAGATAAAGGTTTTCCCAAACAAACAAAAATTGAAGGAATTCATCACCACTAAGCCAGCAGCACAAGAGATCCTAAGGGTGGCTCTATGAGGGAAATACTGCAAGGAACACAAAGTACCAGAGACACCACTACAAGCAGGAATCCTTCAGAGAACACAATGACTCTAAATGCATGTTCTTCAATAATAACACTGAATGTAAAAGGACTAAATGCTCCAATTAAAAGACATAGGATGGATATCAGAATGGATTAAAAAAAAAAAAAAGACCCATCTATTTGCTGTCTACAAGAGACTCATTTTAGACCTGAGGACAACTTCAGATTGAAAGTGAGGGAATGGAGAAATATCAATAGTGCTACTGGAAGTCAAAAGAAAGCTGGAGTAGCCATGCTAATATGGGACAAACTGGACTTTAAAGTAAAGCAGTAACAAGAGATGAAGAAGAGCATTATATAATAATTACAGGGTCTATCCACCAGGAAGAGCTAACAATTATAAATGTCTACGCACTAAATTCAGAAGCCCCCAGATATATAAAACAATAACAAACATAAGCAATCTTATTGATAAGAATGTGCTAATTTGGGGATGTTAATACTCCACTTACAGCAATGGATAGATCAACTAGACAGAAAATCACTAAAGAAATAATGGACCTGAACGACACATTGGACCAGATGGACTTGACAGATATATTTAGAACTTTACATCTTGAAGCTATGGAATTCACTTTCTTCTTGAGTGCACATGGTACATTCTCCAAACCAGACTACATAATGGGTCACAAAGCAGCCCTCAATAAATATAAAAGAACTGAGATAATACCATGCCCGCTTTCAGATCACAATGCTATGAAACTTGAAATCAATCACAGGAAAAAGTCTGGAAAACCTCCAAAAGCATGGAGGTTAAAGAACATACTAAAAAGAATGAATGGGTCAACCAGGCAATTAGAGAGGAAATATTAAAATATATGGAAACAAATGAAAATGAAAATACAACAATCCAAACTCTTTGGGATGCGGCAAAGGCAGTCTTAAGAGGAAAGTACATTGCACTCCAGGTCTATCTCAAGAAACTAGAAAAAGCACAAATAGAAAATCTAACAGCATGTCTAAAGGAACTAGAAGCTGAGCCGCAAGAACACCCCAAACCCAGCAGAAGAAGAGAAATAATAAAGATCAGGGCAGAAGTAAACAATATAGAATCCAAAAAAAAAAATCACCCAAAATAAAAAAAACAGTTCAACAGAATAATGAAACCAAGAGTTGTTTTTTTGAAAAAATAAACAGAATTGATAAACCCCTAGCTAGGCTTCTCAAAAAGAAAAGAGAGCACCTAACGAGACAAAATCACAAAGAAAATGGATTTATTACAACCAATCCCTCAGAAATATAAGCAATTATCAGGGAATACTATGAAAAATTATATGCCAACAAACTGGGCAACCTAGAAGAAATGGACAAATTCCTAAATACCCACACAGTATCATCAAAACTAAAATGGGAAGAGACAGGAAAATCTGAACAGACCCATAACTAGTGAAGAAATCAAATCAGTTATCAAAAATCTCCCGGTAAATAAGAGTCCTGGACCAGATGGCTTCCCTGGGGAATTCTACCAGACATTTAAATCAGAGTTAATAACCACTCTTCTCAAGCTATTCCAAAAAATAGAAATGGAAGGAAAACTTCTGTACGCATTCTGTGATGCCAGCATCACTTTGATTCCCGAACAGACAGAGATCCAGCAAAAAAAGAGAACTACAGGCCAACATCCTTGATGAATAACGGATGCAAAAATTCTCAACAAGATACTAGCAAACGGAATTCAACAGCATATAAAAAGAATTATCCACCATGATCAAATGGGATTCATTCCTGGGTTACTGAGCTGGTTCAATATTCACAAATCAATCAGTGGGATACATCACATTAACAAATGATAAGCACCACATAGTCCTGTCAATAGATGCAGAAAAAGCATTTGACAAAATATAGCATCCTTTCTTAATAAAAACCTTGGAGAAAGTCGGGTTAGAAGGAACTTACTTAAATATCCTAAAAGCCACGTATGAAAAGCCCTCAGCTAATATCATCCACAATGGGGAAAAACTGAGAGCTTTCCCCCTGAGATCAGGAACACGACAGAGATGTCCACTCTCACCACTGCTGTTTAACACAGTGCTGGAAGTCCTAGCATCAGCCATCAGACAACAAAATGAAATAAGAGGCATCAGAATCGGCAAAGATAAAGTCAAACTTTCATTTTTCATAGATGACATGATACTCTACATGAAAAACCTGACAGACTCAACCAAAAGTCTGCTAGAGCTGATCCATGAATTCAGCAAAGTCAACAGGGTACAAAATCAACATACAGAAATCAGTTGCATTTTTATACACCAATAATGAAGCAACAGAAAGAGAAATCGAGAAACTGATCCCGTTCACAATTGCACCAAAAAATATAAGATACCTAGGAATAAACGTAACCAAAGATATAAGAGATCTGTATGATGAAAACTATAGAAAACTTATGAAGGAAGTTGAAGAAGACACAAAGAAATGGAAAATTATTCCATGCTCATGGATTGGAAGAATAAATATTGTTAAAATGTCAATACTACCCAAAGCAATCTACACATTGAATGCAATCCCAATCAAAATTGCACCAGAATTCTTCTCAAAGCTAGAACAAACAATCCTAAAATGTGTATGGAACCACAAAAGACCCCAAATAGCCAAAGTAATAGTGAATAAGAAAACCAAAACGGGAAGCATCACAATCCTAGACTTTAGCTTCTACTACAAAGCTGTAATCATCAAGACAGTATGGTATTGGCACAAAAACAGACACATAGACCAATGAACTAGAATAGAGAACCCAGAATTGGACCCACAAATGTATGGCCAACTAATCTTTGACAAAGCAGGAAAGAGTGACCAATGGAAAAAAAGACAGCATCTTTAACAGATGGTGCTGGGAGAACTGGACAGCAACATGCAGAAGAATGAAACTAGACCACTTTCTTACACCATACACAAAAATAAACTCAAACTGGATGGAAACACTGAATGTGAGACAGGAAACCATCAAAATCCTAGAGGAGAAAGCAGGAAACAACCTCCTTGACCTCAGCCACATCAATTTCTTACTTGACACATCTCCAAAGGCAAGGGAATCAAAAGCAAAAATGAACTATTGGGATCTCATCAAGACAAAAAGCTTCTGCACAGCAAAGGAAACAATCAACAAAATCAATAGGCAATGGACGGAATGGGAAAAGATAGTTGCAAATGATATATCGGATAAAAAGCTAGTATCCAAAATCTATAAGGAACTCACCAAACTCCACACCCAAAACTAAATAATCCAGTGAAGAAATGGGCAGAAGACATGAACAGATACTTCTCCAAAGAGGACGTCCAGATGGCCAACAGACACATGAAAAGGTGCTCAGCTCCCTCATCATCAGGGAAATACAAATCAAAATCACACTGACATACCACACCTCACGCTGATCAGAGGGCTAACATGAACAAATCAGGAGACTATAGATGCTGGTGAGGATATGGAGAAACGGGCACCCTCCTACACTGTTGGTGGGAATATAAACTGGTGCAGCCCCTCTGGGAAACAGTGTGGAGTTTCCTCAGGAAACTAACAATAGAACTCCCCTATGACCCAGCAATAGCACTGCTAGGAATTTACCCAAGGGATACAGGAGAGTGCTGATGCATGGTGGGGGCACATGTACCCCGATGTTCATAGCAGCACTTTCAACAATCCCAAATCATGGAAAGAGCCTAAATGTTCATCAACTGAATGAATCAGGAAGATGTGGCTTATAGATACGAAGGAATACTACATGGTAATGAGAAAGAATGAAATCTGGCCATTTGTAGCAACGTGGATGGAACTCAAGGATATTATGCTAAGTGAAATAAGTCAGGCAGAGAAAGACAGATACCATATGTTTTTACTTATACGTGGAACAGGAGAAACTTAACAGAGGACCATAGAGGGAGGGGAAGGGGTAAAATTAGTTAAGGAGAGGGAGGGAGGCAAACCATAAGAGACTCTTATATCTTGAGAACTGAGGGCTGATGGGGGTTGAGGGAGAAGGGAAAATGGGTTATGGGCTTGGAGGAGGCCAATTGTTGGGATGAGCATTGGGTATTATATGGAAACCAACTTGACAATAAACTATATTTTTAAAAAAGAAACAGGTGGGGTTTCTATTTGTCATTGATCCAATTTCCTTTTCTCTATAATCTTATGGATATTCCTCACATATTACATGGTTTCTGTATATGTGGAATTATGTCCTACTTTTAATTAGTCTATTCAAAACATAATTACTCTTTCATTTTCTCTATTTTTGTGCAGGATTCAAACATAATTATAGGTTCAGATCAAAAATCACAATCGGAAGAGAACAAATTACTTTTTAAATAACTTTATACATTTGGGAAGATTTGTGTGTTGCTTGGAGCCCACTAAGTAACTCTGTGATCTGGAAAATCCTGGACAAACTTCTTTATTAATAAGAAAATGCCAAGTTATGGAAAGGGCGGGAAATCCCACAAGTTTAAATTCTCTTCCCTTTATTGGTTAGTAACTTATTAGCAAAGTCACTTATTTCTTTTTATTTATTTTATTTTAGAGAGGGAAAGCATAAGCAGGGGAGGAGAAAGGAGGGGAAAGGGGGGAGAGAGAGGGGAAGACAGGGAGGGGGACAGAGAGAGAGAAAGAGAGAGAGAGAATCTTTAAGGAGACTTCATGCAGAGCGTGGAGCCAGGCATGGGGCTTGATCCCACAACCCTGGGATCATGACCTAAGTTGAAATTAAGAGTTGGATGCTCATCTGACTGAACCATCCAGATGCCCCAAAGTCATCTATTTCTTGACTTGATGTTTTAACTATGTTGGAAATATTCAATTATTTATGTACATCTTAAATACTATATATAATTTATATATTTAAAAAGAATGAAAAGGCTTTTATCAAAGAAATTCTAAACCTAGCATGGTTTCCTCAACCTTTGATTCTGTTATATCCTACTTAAACTTTAAACATAAACACGGGAAAATTTTTAAAGGAATCTTTCGACTCACAGAATTATGTGTAAGAGTTCTCGAAGTCAAATAAGGTAGATAGTGAAGGGTTATTTCTGAACATGGGACTGATTAAAAAGTTTATTGCTCTACAAACACAGGTTTGTTTCTTTCTATATTCAGCTTCATATCCTTTCTCTCTGTATAATTATGACAATCCTAAATTTAGGTCAGGGGGAAAAAAAGGAAAATAAAAAACAAAAAACCAAATGCGACCACATTTGAGTTGTTAAACTAAATATTAAACTATTTTTTCTTTTTGTTTTCTATATAACACCCAGTGCTCACCCCAACGAGTGCCCACCTCCATGCCCATCACCCTCCTTCCTCTCTCTCCCAACCCCATCAGCTCTCAGTTTGTTCTCAGTATTCAAGAGTCTCTCGTAGTTTGTCTCCCTCCTTCTCCCCAACTATTTTCCCCTTCCCCTCCCCCATGGTCCTATGTTAAGTTTCTCCTGTTCTAGTTATGAGTGAGTGAAAACATATGGTATCTGTCCTCTGCCTGACTTATTTCACTTAGAATAAGACCCTCGAGTTCCATCCATGTTGCTACAAATGGCCAAATTGCATTCTTTCTCATTGCCATGTATAAACTATTATTAATAGCACTAATATCAGTGCTCTTAAAAGAAACCTAAGTTGTTTGCTTAGCCCTTAAGTAGCTTGGTAGATACATATATACTCAAGTTTCTACAGATGGAAAGTTAAATATAGCAAATTACTCACTATGAGGACATTACATTGAAGCTAGGAGATACTGTTAGCATCCACAGTTCCCTCCACATCCTGTTTCCTCTCCTGTCATTCAGGAAAATCATCACTTGTTCAGAGAATTAGAGAAGAGATTTAGAAAAGAAAAACCACCTTTAATATTTCAACTCCACCAACCACTGCCCCTGTCCCCAACCTGCCCTCAAAGAAGTTCAGAAGGAAAGAGCTCAATGAGCCCAGGTGTGTAACTCAAGTCTCATTAACACCTGCATTTGGTCTCTCATCATTTGACATACATTTTCTTTCTCTTGAGTTTCTCTATCATTTCTAATGACTGGCAGAAAGCAAATAGGAGCAATGATTGGGGCTGAAAGGTACCAGGTGTGCTAGTTCATTAAAAAGAACTAATGAAGTATTGTAACACACAACTCATAATTGTAAATAGCCAACATATAATCATAAAGCGTTAGAAAAATGAGTTTTCTGCATACAAATGGTAATGTAACTTAACTTCTTGTGTATCTGGAAGACCATTTAATGCTAGTTTGCATTCATAAATACCTTTTCCTCAGAGACAGGCACAGCAGTGCTTGTGGATAATGAATGGTACAAATCCTGCTTCCTATCCTCTCATTGGCTCAAGGAAGCAGCAGGAGTGAAAAGAAATAAAGTCAGTTTTTTACATTCTAGAATTTTAAGATTACAGCAGGGGATCCAATCTATGAGATGAAACCATCTCTTCCCAGAACATTAAATCAAAGAATTGTGGCTCCATTAGTCATGGCATCATTCCTCAGCCAGTAGTGGGTGGTTTATTTTTCACCTCCAGAGGTGAAATTGGGATAATACCTTTGCTCTGACCACCTCTGTTAGGTGTTAAGGAATAGGGAGGAAAACTTGAGTCAGTGCACATGACACCGTTGGTAAAAATTTTTGACTTTTGTGTGCAGATGTATCACTTATACATACTTATTAACAATGTAGATTTCTGGGCCCCACACCTAGTCTGATGGTGTCGATAACAAATTATCACAAAATACAGTGTCTTAAATTTTTATTTTGCTGTTTTGTGGGTCAGAAATTGAGGAAGGCTCTAATAGGATGTTCTTGATTAGCGTTTCTTGCATAATTAGAATCAGGTGAGGCCACACTCATTTGAAGGATCAAGTGTAGTGAAACTTCAGTACTGTTTCCATCAATAGCCTGCAGTTAAGGTTGACTGCTAGCTGGCAGCTTAGCTGGGCCTATTAAGCAGAACCTCTCTATGGGTTTCACTAGTATAGTGTCTTCAGAGCAGTCAGACTTGCATGGCAGCTAGCTTCTGTGACAATGAGTGTTGTCCCAACAGAACCAGGTGGGAGCAGCAAAGTCTTTTCTGGCATTATCCACAGAGATCACATAGTGTCACTTCTGGCAAAATCTTTTGAAGTAGTCACAAACCTGCTCAGACTCATGAGGAGGAGACACAGAGCCTACCATTCAATGGTAGGATTATCCAAGAATCTGTGACTATTAAAAAAAAATAGACTTCCCTCTGAGGTAAATTATTTACATTCCTTCTACCTGAAAAATACACACTTGTCTCTTTACCCATATCCCCAAAGTCTCCTCTTATTGTGACATCAATTTCAAGTCCAGGATTTCGTCATGTGAGTCAGAACTAGAATAGGTGTCCTTAGACATGATTCTTCGAGTATGGATACTTTTGATTTGAAAACCTAGGAACTAAATATTATCTGTCTTCTCTTCCCTCCTGATACAATATATAAATGGGGACAGACATAGGATAGCCATTACAAGTACTCCTATTTCAAAAGAGGGAAAATAAGAGGTAAAGCAGTCTGTGGTCCATAGCAATTTTGAAATTTAACCAGGCTCATGTTTCCAGTTTCTTGTTAAGCTCACATTTTTCCAGGGATCTGCACTCTTTCTAGATTCTTGGTTCACCCTTCTAGCAATCTTTCCCTTTCTATAGGAAATGGCCTGTTTGTACTTGAGTATCACTCTTCCTGTACATTCTGGCTATTTATTTTGTGCCATCTCTGCCCTTGCAAACACCAGCTGATATAATGTCTTTAGAAGCATGGTGGCCTTTCTGTGTATACATTTATAAACCATTCCATTTAACAAAAACCACACTCACAATCTCTTTGAAATAAATATCTTTCTCTATCTGTGGTTCTCTGTGGAAGTGCCATGGGATAACATTGTCAATATTCTTAGGAGCCTTATTGTTTAACCGAAGGAGGTTTAAAGATCCTTTTCTCTAAGGATCTTAACAAAGTCTATCAGATATCACTTAAAGCTTTCTATCTTAAGAGGTTATTTTAATCACACAGTTTTCATCACTTTTAGTAAGACATTTTACTTAAAGTCTGTGGCTCTCATATTTTTCCTGGGTCCTTTCTTATTTCCTCTCTGAATTAATATAACATCACTGAAAACCTCAAAATACTTTTGTCATTTTCACATGCAATATTCAACATTTATTCAAAAATAACTAGACATGCCAGGGGGAAAGACTTACTCATAAACACCAGAAAAATGAAAAATTTCTGCTCACAACTAAAATCTATAATAAAGAATCAAATAAAAGTTTTACAAATAAATGCAGAAATTAAGAACTCAAAGTATGGGTTTCACAGCATATTAGACATAGGAGAATAACGGTTAGTGAACTAGATTATAGGTTAAGAAGAAAATGCCTTGTCAGAACACAGATAAAGGATAAAAATATAGCAAAGAGTATAAAAGATATATGGAATACAGTAAGATGTAACCTGTATTTTTAGAATTTTAGTAGAAGAAAACATGAGGACAAAAAGAATATTTGAAAAGAGTAATGACTAAGATTTTTCCAAAATAAATAAAATAACATAAAAATTTCTGGTAACCCCATAGCTTTAAGAAGTGCTGGGGACTCAAAAGAGAATAAAGACTTAGCCATATTACAGTAAAATTGTGAAAAACCATAGACAAAGAAAAAATCTTAAGGTAGTAAGGAAGCAACAAAAAGAAATAATAAGACTAGTATGTGACGTCTCAACAGAAACAAAAGATTTTCAAAGACATTTTAAAACTGTTAAAATACAAGAACTCTCAACACAGAAATGTATAGCCTAAAATGAAAATGAGTAAAAAATATTTTTACACAAACAACGCTTGGAAGAATTTGTCACTCTCAGGACTACAGAGAAGGAAATATTAAGGAGAGTTCTTCAAATAGAAGGAAAATTAACTCAGATAGAAACATAAACATAGAGGGGCGCCTGGGTGGCTCAGTCGGTTGGGTAGCCAACCTCAGCTCAGGTCATGATCTCATGGTTCGTGGGTTCGAGCCTCTCGTTAGGCTCTGTGCTGACAGCTAGCTCAGAGCCTGGAGACTGTTTCAGATTCTGTGTCTCCCTCTCTCTCTGATCCTCCTCTTCTCACGCTGTCTCTCTCTTGCAGAAATAAATAAAAACGCTAAAAAAATTAAAAAAAAAGAAACATAAACATAGAGGAGGGAATGAGGAGACACAGAAAGGGTAAATATGAGGGTAAATCTAGTATGAGGGTAATCTGTTTACTAAAACAGTAAGTATAATGCCTTATGGGATTTAGAATATTTCTAGAATGAAGTCCATAAAAGCAATAGTACAAATGGTCAGGAGAGGGTAAAAGCACTCACACTATGTATTAACTGGTAAATTTCCAATTTATATTAGACTTTAATAAGTCAATATGAATGTTGTAATATTGAGTCCAATTGTTAAAATAAGAATAAAATGATAATTTTATAATTCTTTATAGAACTTGGATACTAACTCTTCAAGGGATCAATGCATTTTTTTAAATGTTTGTTTATTTTTGAGAAAGAGAGACAGAGAGAGAGCAGGGAAGGAGCAGAGAGAGAGACACACACACACAGAATCTGAAGCAGGGTTCAGGCTCTGACTGTCAGGACAGAGCCCAACATGGGGCTCAAACTCACAAACCATGAAATCATGACCCAGGCAGAAGTTGGATGCCTAACTGATTGAGCCACCCAGGCGTCCTTGAGATCAATGCGTTTTAAAAGACTAAAACCTACAGCATTTTTTTCTCTGACTACAGAAGAATTAAACTAGAAATCAGTAATAAAGATAATAAGGAATTCTCTAAACTTTTGGATATTAAGACTTATATTTCAACACCTTTAAGTAAAACAAGAAATGACAAAACCTAGAAAATATTTTGAACTGAATAATAAAAAAGATACAGTAAAAGTCATGAATAGAAGAAAATACATGACCTATTCATAGAAGAAAAAAATGAAAATCTATTATATAAATACATACTAAAAATGAAAATCTATTATATAAATACATACTAATATATGAGATGGCAAATTGACACTTTTCCAAAAAGTAGATATAATGAAATTAGAAATTGAGTACAAAAATTACTTAAACTACATAAGTCATTTTTTTAAGTTTATTTATTTATTTTGAGAGAGAGAGAGAAGGTGGGGCGGAGAGAGGCAGAGAGAGAGAATTCCAAGCAGGCTCTGTACTGTCACTCGCACAGCCCAATGTAGGGCTCAAACTCATGAACTGTGAGATCATGACCTGAGCTGAAATTAAGAGTAAGATGCCTAACAGACTGAGCCACCTAGGCGCCCCTATAATTAATTAATTTGTTAGAATCGACTAATCCAGAAAAACGTTCTTTGAAAGAACTTAATAAAAATGGTAGTCCCAGTAAACTGGTCAAGATGAAATAGGCAACAAAGAACTAACATGGATAAAATATAAGGAACCCAATGAATACCTAGGTGAAAAACATATAACTCATTAAAAAAATATACAAAATATGTGGAAAAGTGCTTTACAGAGGAGTATATTCAAATGGCCCATAAGCAAACAAAAGATACTCAATTTCATTAGTCACTGAGCAGTGCAAATGAAACCACAATGATGTATCACTTTAAATCGACCAGAATAATCTTCAGAAACAAAGTAAGTAATCTAGAATGCCACCCAACTTTACCAAATGTTGGCAAGGATGTGGAGCAATTATAGTTTTTAGGTGGGAGTAAAAATTAGTCTAATGGCTTTGAGGAAAAATGGCAGTATTTGCTAAATGTTGACCACGTGCATAACCTCTGACTCATATATTTCACTCTTAAGTATATACACAAAAGAAATGTGTACATATTTACATCAAAAGCCATGCACTGGAATGTCCATTGCAGCATTTTTAAATCCTCCCAAATGAATACATTACAATGGTCATTAATATAATGTATTTTAAAATAATTATCTCTATGATATACTTTGTATATATGATATGCGTGTATATAATACTTTATTAAAAAGAAAGCAAAAATTACAGGTACTTTTGCTTTGTGTGATAGTGCAGGACTGTAAAACTGACAAGCCTATCTAAAACTAGAGCTAAAACTATATAATCAATGAAAATAATCAATAGAAAATATTACAATTAAGTTTTGACCTTAATTTTTTTTTTTTACCAGAACATGAAACACTCTGTGTTGGCTGTACATGTATAAGGGAATTTTAAAATAGTAATGCTAATATGTATTTATTACACTGTAATGTAAAACAATAGAAAAATGAAAGTTTTACTTCTTTATAAAAATATTATCAAGAATAGTCTGAATACTGCTTGACACTTTCTTAGAGTATAATTTACAATACAGAGCAAGCATCTCTTCTATGGCTTGGTGAATTGTCCCCTTTTTTCCAAGTTTAGATCAGCTTCTAAGTATCTTGTAAAATATCTTGAGAGGTTCTTTCATGTTTTTTGTTTGTTTGTTTGTTTGTTTTGGTCTCCCTTACTTTCTCTGGAACTTTTTTTTTTCTTCTTCAAGTTTGTATTTTAATGACCCAGTGCTCATCATGACAAGTGCTCTCCTTAATCCCCATCACCTATTGCATTCAGCCTCCACCCACCTCCTCTCTAGTAACCATCAGTTTGTTCTCTATAGTTAAAAGTCAGTTTCTTGGTTTGTCTCTTTTTCCTTTGCTAGTTTTTTTTTTAATATTTATTTTATTTTTGAGAGAGAGAAAAAGAGAAAGTATGAGCAGGGAGGGGCAGAGAGAGAGGGGGAAAGAGATCTGAAGTGGGCTTTGTACTGATAGCACAGAGCCCGATATGGGGTTCAAGCTCATGAGCCACAAGATCATGACCTAAGCTGAAGTCAGACACTTAACCAACTGAGCCACGCAGAAGCCCTGCTTTGTTTTTTAAATTCCATATATGAGTGAAATTGTATGGTATTTGTCTTTCTCTGATTGATTTATTTCACTTAGCATTATACTCTCTATCTCCATCCATGTTGTTGCAAATGGCAAGATTTCATTCTTTTTTATGGCTGAGTAATATTCCATTGTATGTATGTATGGGCTGCTTGGATATCTTGGCTATTGTAAACAATACTGCAATAAACATAGGGGTGTATGCATACTTCTGAATTAGTGCTTTTGTATTCTTTGAGTGAGTAGTAGTGTGATTGCTGGGTCATAGATTCATTCTATTTTTAATATTTTGAGGAAACTCCATACTGTTTTCCAGAGTGACTGCATCAGTTTGCATTTCCACCAACTGTGCAAAAGGGTTCCCCTTTCTCCACATCCTCTCCAATACCGGTTGTTTCTTGTGTTTTTTATTTTAACCATTCTGACAGGTGCTAGGTGATATCTCATTGTGGTTTTGATTTGCATTTCCCTAATGATGAGTGATCTTGATCATCTTTTCATGTGTGTTAGCCATCTGTATGTCTTCTTTGGAGAAGTGTCTGTTCGTGTCTTCTGCCCACTTTTTAATTGGCTTATTTGGGTTTTTTGGGTGGTGTTAAGTTTTGTAAGTTCTTTATAGAATACTATCCCTTTATCAGATTTATCATTTATGAATATCTTCTCCCATTCCTGGAACATCTTCCTTATTTTCATCACAACTCCTTTTCTTACTTATGTTGACAATATTCTTTCACTAATTTCCTCTGGCTGAATATCAAGAGTCACTGTTACCATAGTCAGCTCTTTATTTTATAACTCCATTGCTATTTATTTTGAATTTTACTTTTAGCATTATCACTTTTAGTTACTCTGTACACTTTTCTCTTTGTTGGCCAATTATCTCTTTAAATAACCATTTTTATAAAATGTTGCAAATGTCCTTGAAGGCAAGGAGGCAACCCAACTACATGTTTTGCTGTTTGTGCAGACTGAATAATAGGTGCTCAGTGAGAAATCAACAGCAGCCTTTGAGAAAGTGACATGACTGGTCACTGACCATGTTGCATATCTGTTTTTACACAGTGGACCAAGGAGCTAACAGCAAAATTTGGGCTTTATGCAATTACTCACTGTTAACATGCAATGACAACTGAAATGTAAACCATGTATTCAAGGACTTCTGTTATTTAACTCAACCTGATAATAAAATTTGTGGATATTAGAACTATGCAAAACAAAGACTACTTGTAATTAGAAAATTTCCCTTCTTGGGGAACCTGGGTGGCTCAGTTGGTTTAATGTCCAACTCTTGATTTCAGCTCAGGTCATGATCCCAGAGTCCTGGGATTGAGCCCCACATTGGGCTCCTTGTTATGTGTAGACTCTGCTGAAGATTCCCTCTCTCTCCCTCTGCCTCTCTCCCCCCAGCACATGCACTCTTGCTCTTTAAAATAAAATAAAAAATAAAATAAAACAAGAAAAACTCCCTTCTTTGTTCCTTTGGTGAAAGCCTCATCAGTTTTACTGTAAATCTTTATCTATATTCCTATCTCAGCTGTTATATCATATTCACGTGTCCTGCATCGTATTTGGTGCATATCAAATGCTTAAAAATATTTGTGGAATGAATGATGCAAGACTTATACACCCATGAGAACAACCTCACAAGAAGAATGGAAGTGAGAAGTGAGTTCTAGTGGTTCTATAAGTTTTAATTCACTTCATTTGTACTAAAACAGTCATAAAAGTTCAGGATATCAATATAACAGACTTTTATTAAATACCAACTATGGGTCAGATATTTTGCTATGTGACTGAGAGTCACAAATCAAGGAAACAAATATGGTCTCCTTCCTCAGGGAGCTTGCTAATTAGTCAGGAAATAGCTGTATCACTGTGGACTACAGAATGAAGTCTGCTGACATTTGCCTTTACTCATTATTAATATTCATGTCACTCATGTTGTTCCCTCTTAAGAAAATAAGCCATAATTTCAGTCCTTGCTGATTTACTACCCAATGGAATGAAGCATAATGTTCTGTTCTCACTAGTCATGGAAACATTTTGCAGAATGTGAAGCAACTGTCCATTCATAGCCTTGACCCTACACTCTTATTCACTTACAGCTTTCTGTGGTTTCACTTCATCCTCACTGTGCTGCCTTTGTAATTGGAAGATTATTTGGAGCAAGGGGAAGAGTGCTGGAAAGGCAAGTTCTAATAATACATGCCACAGAATCTTGATCACACTGTTTCCTCCTCCTCAAATGCTTTTACATTTCTTTCACCTAATTAATGCTAACATATTCTTTAGAACTCAGATTCCTGACCTTCCAGTTTAAATCAAGAATTCCCCTTGATACTCTTATAGTACCATATATCTTTCCTTCCTAACTTTCATTAAAATTTGCAATTATATATTATTTGTGTGACCATTTGATTAATGTTTCTCTCTCAAAAAGTACTCCACTCCATAAATTCATAGTACCTGGCACACAGAGTAGGTACTCAACAAATATAGCTGAATAAAAGAGCTTGGCTTGTAGTCAAGCCAAATTTTAGAAATAGGAATGTGATAAAAGAGAAATTGTTCTTTGACTTTCAAATTTACTTTCTGATCATTGGCATTCAGCCAGAGTAGAGCTGGTGTCTGAGGAGATTTTGTCATTACATCATTTCTGGCCTTTATCCCATGACCTTATTTCTTTCCCTCTGCTCAGGAGAACATATTGTATAAGGTCAGTAAGATGGATCTGGAGCCCCAGTTTAATGTCTTCGCTCGCCAAAAGGATTGCTTCTGCTCTGGGGCACACACCTGCTTCTTCCTTCCCTGCCAGCTCTGTGAGGTGAGGCAAATTAGAAATGTTCTTCTTCCCAGGGATGGTGGGATGAAAGCCTCCATCAAATGTCAAGTATTCAATAAGCACTTATCACATGCACCACAAAAGACCAAACACAACAGGCAATGGAGTTAAATCAGTTATGAACCTAGCAATACATCTTTCTTTTCCCATATACCATCAATCAATAATCCTATTGATTTAAGTTCCTGGACATCTTGCCAATCAACCCACTTCTTTCTGTCTTTATCATGATTTTGCAAGATCAAGCCACCATCTTCCTTTGCCTCTGTCTCTTAAGATGTGTCCCAGCATCCACTCTGACTCTGTCCAGCTGATCTCCTCATGGAAGTGTAAATAATATGTCAAATGGTAAGGTGGATCATTTACCTCTCCCTACCTACCCCTAACACTTGTTCAAAACCCTAAAATGTTCTGTCATTACTCTTAGGATAACAAATACCCACACCATACCCCATGAGGCCTTGCAGGTTCTTGCTCCTGTCTATTCTTTCAGCTTTATCATGTCACTTTTATCTTTACTCTCTGTGCTTCAGCCACTGTGACCATCTTTAGGTTTCCTGAAAGAGCTCCCGCTCACCTCAGAACCTTTGTACATGTGGATTCATCTGTCACAAATACCCCACAAATACCTCCTCTAGTTTTTGAGCTAGTCAATTCTTCCCTCACTTTCAGTTATTATCTCAACTATCACCAATAAAGGAAACAACTAGACTTCTCCTCTTTAAAAACTGCTATTCCCACCATGCTTTGTTTCCCCCCAGGAAAGAAATAGGCCCTGGTGGGCAAAACATAGGGGGCAAATACTAGTTCAAAGCTTAGGAACTGCTTCTGAGCTAACCTCTTCCTCAGGATCCAGCTTTATTTTCTCCTAAGAATAACAGCTGCTAGTTGAGCCATTTTCCTCCCTTCCTTCAGTATTTTCTTTTCCACCCAGACATTTTTTTCTGCTTGGATCATGATAGAACTGAGGTTTCATGGAAAGACCACAAGACTGGATGTTAGCAAAGTGGGTCCAGGCAGCAGCTGTGCCATTCACTAGCTGTGTGAACATGCTCAAGGGATGTGAACATGCTCAAGAGATGTGGCCTTGCTCAGTGTCAGATTGGATTCTCCAAGAAACACACACTAAGACATAGTTGGACATCCAAGAGGTTTACTGGGGGAAATTCCTATGCAGGTTAAAGAGGAGGAAGCCTGAGTAGATACAGAGAGTCTTCAATACAAGTCTGACATCTAGGAAAGGACAGGGGAAAGGAAGGAGGATTACATCTGGGTTCTAACAAAGTTTAGGATAGGTTGATGTGGAGTCCTTGAGCCCAGGCACTTGGTAGAGGGGTCCCATAACCCAGATGAATGCACCCTCATTAGTATCACTTCCTGGCTCAGAAATTGGCTGGAAGAAGCCTGGGGAAGCATGGCTTTAGCATGAACTTGGGGTAAGCCTGAAATATGGTGGCTGGGAATGTCCATCAACTATGTTTTCTTCAGAGGGAGATGTGAGTGGCACATTACCATATTCAGTCTCAGTTTCCTCATATGTAAGATGAGCAAGGAATACTCAGTGATCCGTGGTATGACTTTTAGTTCTGAAACTATAAGATTATCTACTTGCTTCCATGTTGTCTTATTTATCTCTTCTAATTTTGAAGTGTTTTGTTTTTTTCATAGTAACCAAGGAAACAAGAATGAATAATATAAACAAAAGCCTGAAAAATAAGTCCTGTTTTTCCTTCTTTTCTTGATTAAACTTTTAGTATAGAGGTAAGAACTTTGAGCCTTATGTACCCTTGCATCTCCAGGACTCAGCACAATGACTGCCATATAATGCCACTTAACAGAGACTAACTCATTCTTCTTTGACTGAAAGACTGAAACTGAATGGAACTAAGTCTGATTTTAAACACATTCATTCACTTAACTTTTGGGTTTTCCTTCTGGGAAAGAGTGCCACGTAGATATGCTTTCTCTCTTATTTTGGCAATGAGAGTTCCTAAATCCCTGCCCTCAGGAGCATATTTATTTTCTTCATTCTTGTCTCCCTCTTCAAGGCTCAAAGAATATTATTTTCCCATTAGAAGATCTCATACCAATATCAATATGCACCAATCTTTCTCCAGAAAAATAGTATTTGAGCATTTCCTCACATATGGCCCCTGTTCTCAAGGAACTCACACTCCAGGGGCACCTGGGTGGCTCAGTTGGTTAAGCGTCTGATTTTGGCTCAGGTTATGAATTCATGGTTCATGTTTTGGAGTCCCATGTTGGGCTCTGTGCTGACAGCTCAGAGCCTGGAGCCTGCTTCAGATTCTGTATCTTCCTCTCTCTGCCCCTCCCATGCTTGTGCTCTGTCTCTCTTTCTCAAAAATAAAGAAAAAACATTTTTAAAAATTCAAGGAACTCATAGTCTAGTTGGAAAATAAGACCTGAATTAGTAACAATTTCAAGATACATCATAATCATGGCCAGAAACACAGAAGCAGCTATTGCCAGACATTGGACTATGTGTTTTTCATAGCTGGGAACAGATAAATAAATGAGAAAAGGCAGTTGGATGGGATGGATGGGTGTTGGAGAAATTCTCTTCAGCTAAGTTGGGGTGGAAAACAGAGAAGCCACCATTCTGTCCACTGAGGGATGCAGATTCAATATTGCAGATCTACCTTTCTGGGGATAGATAGTAGCAGGAAATCAGGATTTCAATATGCAGTCATTCCTTTTTATAATAAAATGAACTTAATCGAACATGGTGTTATTTAAAACATGGTGTTGGGACAATAAGCACATTTAAAAAGGAACTCTGGCCCATGGGTATACTGAGACCTGTGGATAAATGACACCATTTAATTATCACCAAATGCTAAATACAGAGTTGACATCAGAAAGATTGAGTAAAGGAATTAATGATTTTTGTTAGAGAAAGTTTGGTAAAAGAGGTTGGTACTTAAGATGATCCTTGAGAAGTGAGTATCAGTTAGAAAAGAAGAGGGAAAATGGGGTATTTCAGGGCAGAAGAAATATGTATATGACAAAAGCCTAACTAGCAGGAATGAGCAAGACATCTTTCTAGTGATAAAGACTATTGTCTAGTGATAAAGACTAGGTGGGTCAAGCTGGAAAAAAATCAAGAAAGATGTTGCCACTATAGCCTATAGAAGGTCATCTTTTCAAGTGATGATCTGTGAAGCACCACACATAGGTTAGGTCCTAAAGGATAGAAGGGTGAGACATATCTGAAGAAGATGGAGGTGTTGAAGGGAGGAAGGATGTTGTTTTGCCTGACTACCAAGACAGTAGCAACTAAGGAAAGGCCTCCTCCACTCCAGATGCTCATCCAGAATTTGTCAAACAGAATTTAACCTGGGGATAGTGGGGCATAGAAGACAAATTGTCCTCTGGGATTATTTTATTTTTTTAAATGTTTTATTTATTTCTNTAAAAAAAAAAAAAAAAAAAAAAAAAGGAAATGGAGATCCTCAATTGAGCTTTCCGAAAGGGCAAAGAAGGGTAAGTACGATTGACATGGATAGATCAAAGGGAGAAGGGAGAGACTATAGAAATGAAGAAAACCACAGGGACATGGGGGTGAGGAAAGGCCAAGCTTTCAGAAGTGGTCACTAAGAACTTGAGATGGACTACATCAAGATGATTTGGCTTTTTAATACATGTACATGAATAGATCTTACAGTTAAATCCAATGATTCTTGTATATGTGCTGAAAAGCAGAAGGAAGGAAGGGAAGGGAAAGGGGGGAGGGCAAAATGCAGACGGAAAGACAGAGGAAAAAACAGGAGAGTAAGAAGAAAGAGAAGATGCCAGATAGAGCCAGAGAGAAGGAGAAGGAGGGAGGGAGGGAGAAAGGTTTAGAGAAATATTCGTGTAGGTCATTTCAATGCGCATCCCACTGCAAGAGCTCATGTTCTAAGTGAACACAAGTGGTGAAACATCCATAAGCTGGCATTGCAGCTGAGTTTCATTTCCCCTTGCTTCTTATACTATGAGCTTCTTACCATGCCAGATGTGAAATTACACAGTGGCTACTAAAAATAATAATAATAAATTAATTCATTCATGTTGTGTCCAAGTGAGGAAATGGCAAGGTGTTCCGAACCCAGAAGACAATCTGGTTGCTTTGGACCTACTAGAGCAGTATGTGGTCTCCAATGTGAGATTTTCAAAGTTTCAAGTTTGACTCTAAATGGTACTTGTTCTTTATGTAAGGACTGAGAACACAATTCCTTTACAGAATGCAGCTCCAGTGATGAAAAGAATCTCTACTTTGGTAGAGCCAGAAACCTACAATTGTAGGAATTGTATGCAAACCTACAATTCTGATGAGCAACCACATGGAAGGAAGGTGCCAAAGTGGGCACCCAATCCTTTCAGAAGAAATGGAGTCTGCAGAGAAATGAAAGGAGTTAAGGAGAAATAATTGCCAGAGAGCGAGAAGGCCAGGTAAGTAGATTCAAGAGGACAGACTCCAGCTGAGCTGCGAGGAGTCAGCAGCAGATCTGACAGAGCTCTGTAGACCAGAAGAGATTTGCCAGACTACCTACAGATGCTGATGAGAAGCCAGGAAGAGCTGCTGGAGGGTGAGCTCATCCATCACTTAGGTCAGTAACTGTCCACACCGAGTGTCTAGGAGGAGTAGAGGAGGCATTTCCAGGGAGAGAAAAGTATACTCTTTGGAGGAGGAAAAATATCAAAAGGAAATTTTCTTTTCAAAGGGAATAGTGCATATTACTTAAAAATAATGCAGAGTGATGGCTTGTACTGTTTGTTATGCAGCCCACTGTCATTCTCAGCAACACTCATCTCTCTCACTGCTCCATCAGGCAGGAAGGCAGCCAGAGCCTTTCTCAAAGTTGATAGGATGGAACTTCTTCCATCTGCCAATTACCGTGACCTTAGAAATTCAATAGACTCTATCGGGCACACACGAACAATTTAATCATGAGGAACACAAGAAAATGTTTGCACAACCAGAAGACACACTGCACATGAATAACGAGGGGGAGAATGTGAAGACAGGCCTAAGTAGAGGAGGGATGAAAAGCCCATGTGTGGCAGAGATGGAAAATTTTAAATTTGGTTACGTCGTGGGCTCCCATACTTAATACTGAAACAAGTAAATAATATGAGTTCATATAGCACAAAGCCTCATTCATGACAATAGAAGGTGGCCCAGACTAAATATACTGTTGGGGTGAAAATGGTCTCTGAGGCTCATCAGTCTCCATCACAGTGATAACATGTCTCAAGACCTAAGCCTCTCAGGGCAAGTTGGACTACTTAAGCCAGATTCTCTTCCTGCTGTGAATCTCAACATTGCTGCAACAATACACCAGGAAAGGAGATGCTAAGGGTGACTTCTAACATGATATGCTGACGACTGGCTTGTGGTATAGATAACCTAGGCCAGTTCACCTGTGGTCTTGGAGGTGATGGGGGAGGAGGGAAGACATGGTGCACGGGGCGTGGTCGCTTGCCTCAGAACATTGAGTCCAAACAGACTGCCCTCATCCTGTGACTTGCAAGTCAAGAACTACCCCCACAGTGTAATGACAAGTAAGGAGGCTTATTTCCACAAAGGTGCATGGCTCCTTGACTCACTTCTGTTGCTAGTGCCTGAACTGTGGCAGAAGCTGCAGTAGAGCGAGACACCTGGTAAGACTCTCAAATACCATGGAGGCTGCAAGATGTTCCCAATGAACCTTGATCTAAGAGAACAATCACCAAGTTTGATGGGGCAGCACTTCTTTAAAAAATATTTCATGTGTGTGTGTGTGTTTGTTTGTTTGTTTGTTTGTTTGTTTTTGAGAAAGAGAGAGCTCAAGCAGAGTAGGGGCAGAGAAAGGGGGAGAGAGAGAATCCCAAGCAGTCTCTGTGCTGCTAGCACAGAGCCTGATGTGGGGCTCGATGTTCCAAACTGTGAGATCACGATCTGAGCCAGAATCAAGAGTTGGATGCCTAACTGACTGAACCACCCAGAGATGTGGTAGCACTTCTAGTAAATACAACTGGTTTGTAAGGATTTAGAAAAAAGAAAAAAATACCTCCTTAATGATTGCACCTAACAGTTTAGAGAAAATCAGGAATAAATGAGTAGAACATTGAAAAATAGAACACAGTCACATTTTGCCTATGACAAACCTACTCATCTTTTAAAATCCCAGCTTCAATGCAACCTCCTACACCAAGCTTTACCCTAAATTCCTATCAGAAAATTATTTTGTTCATTCTTATATACTCTTGCACTCATATATCATGTGTTTGTCTACTAACACACTTGTAGAAACTCTATTGTGCACTTATGGTTTTTTCTTGTCAGTTTTCCCTGCTATTGGTATACTCCTTGAGACAAAGTCTGAGTAATGTACAAAGTTACTGTGACCATTCCTTAATATGGAAAGCTCAATACCTGTTTTTAAAACAATTTAATTAATGCATTTTGAAGTAAAAAAGGTGACAGATTCATAACCAAAACATTGTCACCTTGCTTACCACTAAAAATATGGAATTCTACAACCAGCTATACAAGCTTTAGAAAAAACATTCAGATCTTCTCGTTTACTTGTACATATGCTTTTAGTTTTTATGAATATCTGCTCACTGGGCTAACTACAATATGCGGTCTTTTACTTAGCTCTCAGTAGAGAAAAGTTTGGACAGAAAACTGGGCTAATGGAAGTAAATGTTCAGAATGAGTATTATTTTATTTCATCTCCTTTTGTTCACTGGTGCTTCTTAATTGGTTCTCCCACTAATGGTGTTTCTTGTTTTGGTTCTCTAAGAAAAACAAACAACCTAAAATAGCAGACACAGTGGAAACCCGTCTAGATTCCCAGACGCCAGCTTCCTACAGGGAGGGATGCTCAGATGGAAATAACTACGGACAATCACAAACCCTTCCTGTGAGAAATGGATGTTCTTGTATTAAGGGCCCAGAGAGAGAAAAAAAATGAATCCTTTTAGGGGGACTCATATTTTTTAAAAAATGTGCAGACAAAATGAATGTAGAATTCCTTACAAAATCCTGTGCTCTGTTACTTATAAATTTGCTGCATACGTGCAGGGCTTTCCATCTTCAAAAAAGAAACCTTGCTGCTAGATTTCAGAAATATCCTTATTTTTAAAGAGAAATCCTAAAGAAGGGGTTCCCAGCACTGCCACACACATAAATGTCATCATCTATGATTTAAGAGACTTGAAAATCTAGCTTTTCCAGACCAGAAGATTGTTTTATGCCTATTTCTCTCCAGAAGTGTTCTGTTATCATTACTGTTACTGTTACTTTTGTTGTTATTACTAGCCTTTCCAACAGCCTCCACCCTTCTCCTGAGAAAATAATACTTCTTTTCAATAGGAAATCTAGCCTGTCTGGTTTGGATGAAGCCAAACACTCAAAACCATGTGCCATGAAACATATGCTCCTTCCTGAATGGGATGCAGGTTCAGCCAACTAGAACACCCTATTACTCCAGTTGCTGGGATGGGCAAACAATGTACATTCTCAATTATAAACGTCCCTGATGTTCATAGTATGGATACTTAGAGAAACACTAGCTTCTTCCTTTTAATCATCAATCATCATCATGTAGGTTTGGGATTACCCAGTGCCATATCACTCCAGAGATGGAAATAATCTGCCAGAAAATGAAGTCAACCTATAGAGGTGAGCAGAATTGAGAAATGGAGAAAGAGTCTAAGCTGTGAAGAAGCATAAAGGTCTCTGTGTCCATAGGGACTCAAGATTTAGTTAACCCTGTACTTCATAGTTATATTACCCAAAATGGGATGTTTTAAGTCAATCTGATTTTGTACTCTGTGATATACAACACAAAGAAGCCTAATCAATAATCTATATTTGCCTGTTTTATGAAAAGGATGCAATAGTGAGGTTCTGAATATTCCACATCTATACCTTTTGGTCATGCCACTCTCTCTGTTTGAAACCCGTCTCCTCTGCCCAGCTAAGTCTTATGGTCCAACTCAAGTCTCATTTAGCCCATGGGCTTATTTTCTTCATTTTTTTTGGAAACTTCTTACATTGGACATACTATACAAATAAGAATTTCTCAAACTAGAATTTAAGAATCTCCAGAATATTCAAGTTATCCAGGGAAGGGTCTTATTTTAATTTGTTATTTTGTGTTAACTGTTTACTGAGCAATTAGTTTGTGCCAGGTTCAATATTAAGTATTGGGAATAGAGAAATGAATAAGACATTTTTTGGGGGGGTGTAGTTTATATACTAGTAAGGGATAAGTGATGGGCAATAAACAAACAAATCTCTCTCTCTTAAAAATAAACTAAAAAAATAAATAAACAAGTAAACAAATTTCATATAGTGTTAAATGTCGGAGGCCGAGCCGGCTCCGACNGGGGTCAGTGCTCAAGCAGAAATAATTGAGTGGGGGTGGATATCGGTCGTCATCTGATTGGCAAGAGACCGTGCAAACGTGCTTTAACCTCACCAGGAGTTTTCTCGACTAGTGGGCTCAGAATGGCTCCCAACAGTTAAATGCTATGAAGATGATCCAGCAGGCCTGTGTGGTACACTGTCTGTGATAGGAGGATGCTGTTTTAGATAGGATGGACATGATATTTAAACATACTTAGGCAGAGATTATAATAAAAATAACAAGCAGCACTAAGAGCAAGCAATACTTTTTTTCTTTTAAAAGGGGTCTCCAAAAAGCTAAACATAGAGTTACCATATGACCCAGCAGTTCCATTACTAGCTATATACATAGAAAAATGTAAATGTATATTTATATAAAAATGTATACATGAATGTGCACAGAAGCATTATTCATAACAATTCCAAGTGGAAACACCCCAACATCAGTTGTCCATCAACTGATGAATAGATTAAGAAAATGTAGGATAATCATAGAGTAGATTGTTATTTGCTTAGAAAAAGGAAGGAAGTGCTAATACATGTTACATTATAGACAAGCCTTAAAAACATTATGCTAAGTGAAAGAAGCCAGTCACAGAAGGTCATATGTTACATGATTCCATTAATGTGAAATGTTCAGAGTGGGCAATTCCACAGAGATAGAAAGTAGACTAATGATTTTCTGGGGCTGGAGACGTGGGAGGTGGGAGTGATTGCTAATGGGTATGAACAAGGTCTCTTTTGGGGTCTTCAAATATTCTAAAATTAGGTAGTGGTGAAGGTTACACTCTGCATGATGAAAAACCACTGAAATGTATACTTTAAATGGGTGAATTTTATGATATATGGATATCTCAACAAAGCTGTGAAGAAAATCTACCAAGAAAACAAAACGAAACAAAAAAACCATAGAAGTCTCTGTATCAGTTGGGTTTGAGGGACATTAGTACACAGTTCTACCACATTAACTTAATCAACTATTATCTTGTTACTTTGTGTTTCCTAAGGTGGTATCTTCTGGCCCCAACTAGACAATAAAGCTTCAGGACAGTAAGGGCTGTGCACTTCATTTACTACTTCTTTGATACTACTCCAGAGGTATTCACATAATAGGGTTTCATTAAATACATGCTTACTGATGGGTTTTCTGACGGAATGCAGCAAGGAGAGTGAAGATCTTGGAGTCTTGGTTTTCTAGAGCTACAGTAACAAAGTACCACAAACTGGGTGGCCCGAGCAACAGAAATTTGTCTCGTAATTCTGGAGGTGGGGATTTTGAAATCAAGGTATTGGGAGGGTTGGTTCCTTCTGAGGGCTGTGAGGGAAGGATGTGTTCAGGGCTTCTCTCCATGGCTGTCTGCATGTTCACCTGTGTGTGCATGTGTGGGTGTGGGTGTGTCCAAATTTCCTCCTTTTATAAGAACGCCAGTTCTGTTGGGGAAGAATTAACAAAAATCACCTCATTTTAACTTGATTACCTCTGTGAAGACTCTATCTCTCAATGAGACCATGTTCTGATGTAATGGGGATTAGGACTCCGACATATTCCTTTTAGTGGGATGCAATTCAACTCCCATCAGAGGCAAATTTCAATTTCTAGTTAAATTCTTACCCATGAATTTCATGATTTTGTCAATTCCCTGACAACTCCCAGGCCAGAGTATTTCAGCCATGCCTCGGGAAGTGACTATCATAAAGCTATTATTATATCTCCAAAGTTGAACAGAAAGTGTCTCACTCTGGTGACCAGGCTGTAATTCAGCCTTTTAGCTAAGACTTCCTTATTTTGCAGTCCACTACTTTGCCCTATCACTAGACGAATTCATTTGGCTTAGCCTTATTCTTATGTCCACCGATTTCTTAATGTCAAATAAAAGGGCAAGCCAAGTGAGGCGCTCAATTTTTCTGAAAGGTACAAAGCATTACTATTTCTCAAATCACTGGGAGGTAGGCCAGTAGGAATGAATAGAAATCTTGGAAAAATAAATAAATGTACACAAAGTTTGAGCTGGATTAAATCCCTCTGTGTGTATCCACACATTCTGCACCCATCCACCAGGACTACGTTAAACAAAATATTTTCTGAAATGGACGCTTTTTTTTTTTTTTAACAAATAGGGCAGCATAGTTTTTAATTATCTTTCACTTGTTTAATTTAAAGAGTGTTTCTAAAAATCTTAAAAATAAGAAATTTTTGTTTTCTTTCTTTCGATCAGGGGAACGTTCACCTTTAAATCTTGTACTCCTCCGCTTAACAAACGGTGTTTGTATAGATGAAGGCCTCAGATGTGTTAGGAACTTTGGCCTGAAAGTCAAAGCATCTGGTTCCTGCTCCCGGATCTGTCCAAACAGGTAATAAACATAGACATGCCTCTTAACCTCCCAAAGCCCTATATTTTCCACCTTTAAAAAGAATATGATCCTATCTGGGTAGCTCACCAGATTATAGAGAACCAAATGACTGTACCCTGAAGAAACTGAAATTTGATAGCGTTTTGTGGTGGAGGTTAAAATGTCCATTATTTATGTTTATTGGCTAGAAAAGTACCTGGCACAAAGTAGGTGCATCTAAAATATAGGTTAAAATGTTACAAAATCACAGATCCATCCTTAGAAAAAGAGAGTGTTTAATGATGTCAATGAAACATGAAATTTCAAGATCAAATTTCTGACTTAAAAATATAATGCTACTTGTGAAACTCGCTGAGAATTTGCAATCATTTAAAAATTAAAACTTCAAAGGAACAGTAACAAAACTGAGTCTAAGTGAAAATGAGGTATTCCCATGGAATGTCTCTGAAGAGAACGTCAACTGTCACATGCACTAACCCTCTAAAGACGTGAGGATTTGTGGCTTAGGACAAGTGTGGCTGCCTGAACAGATCAGATGCAAAGGGCCTGAAGAGAGGAAAGCCAGAAAAACAAAACAAAACAAAACAAAACAAAACAGAACAGAACAACTCCATACATACACAAGCATACACACGCATCATAATAATTTATAGGAAAAGAAAAGTTTCTAGAGGTATTTTTGGCTTTAGATACCTGTAGTTGTTAAATAAAATTATACGTGGAACCCACATTACTTTTTAATATTTAAAAGATGTTAAATGGTTCTTTCACATATTCAGTAACCTGAGCCATGATAGGATCCAAATAAAAAGGCAAAGGTTATATCTGCAGCTAATTTCAAATTCAGAGCACTTAGGGGAAGTTTTCATTGCCCAATTACATTATTCATAAATTAATTGACATAAGAAATTTATAGAAAAAATGATTTTATTTTTACCAGGGTTAACGTTCTTTGATAGTTTTGTGCCAATCCCAAGAGAATTGTGAATGTTTCAAGTTACATTGTGCTGTCATTCTAAATGCCTTTGTCAAGAACACATTATAATAGCATTTAATTCTCTATCTTTTTTCAAATAAATTCAATACTGTGGAAAAGCATTATGTAGGTGGTTAATTTTTCCCATTTATAAGCTTTTTCCCTTTAAGTAGTGAAAAGTTAAAAAAATAATAACACCACAGAAAAGTGGGGAAAACTGTAGACTACAGATGTACTCAGACAAGTAACTGTACACTCGTGGCAATTTTGTGGTTAACTTATTTATGTGAATAAGAGTGTATAAAATAGGGCAAGCCACTGTCCATGCTTCCAACAAATATTGATTGGTACTGATTATATATCCACTAAATTATGTAAAGCACAGCTGTGACAGATAACTAAAGGAAACATATAAGGTACGACAAGACCACATAATTGGAAGGAGTGATACAGTATGTTGGTTCAGAGGATGAGGAAAGGGAGCTTCAGCTCCTGTCCACAGAGTAAATAAAAGATAATTAAGCAATACCCAAGAATTTAAAACATATGCCCACACAGAAACTTACACATGCATATTCATAGCAGCATTATTCCTAATAGCCAAAAGTGATATAACTTAAATTTCCATCACCTGAGGAATGAATAAGCCAAGTGTTGAATAGCCACGGGACGAAATGTTCTTATTATTCCGTCATAAAAGGAAATAAACTAGTTATTCATCTTAAAACATGGATGAACCTTAAAAACATTATGTAAAATGAAAGAAGCCAGGCATAAAAGGCCACATATCACATGACTGCATTTTGCGAAAAGTCTGTAACAGGCAAATCCAGATAGACACAAAGTAGGTGGGTGATTGTCAGGACTGATGGAGGGGAATGGGAAGTGACTAATAATGGCAATAGTGTTTCTTCTTGGGACAATAAAACGCTGTGAAATTTGACAGTGGTGATGGTTGTGTAACTCTGTAAATACACTAAGCATCACTGAGTGATGTATTTTAAGTAGATGAATTTTATAGTATGTGAATTCTCTCTCTCTCTCTCTCTCTCTTACACACACACACACACACACACACACACACACACAGGACCAGACAATGAAAAAATGAAGTGGGAACAGTTTGGCAAGTAGAAGGAAGCCCAGTGTTGCCTGAGCAGAGAACTAAGGGTCTAGGGGGAAGGAGGCTGGGAAGAAGGGAGGCTTCAGACCAGATAGTGTCTCACGGCAGGTTTGACATGCTTTTTCTCGAACTACCTGCTGCTGGTCTCCATTAGTAGACTGCTCCTGGCATCTTTTGATGTTTATTCCAACCCAATCCTATCTCACAAACTTTGTTTGCCAATTTTTCCCACAAAGTACTCTCCCCCTCAATCAACTCAAGCTCCTTATCTCTGAAACATATGGTGTTCTTTTCCATGCTGTTCCACACCTGAAATGACTTCGCTATGACCTGTTCTGCTTTCTAGGGTAGAGGCAGCATGCACCCAGTGCTGGGCAGCTCTCCTGCTTAGCACAACACCTGGATGAACATTTTGGACAAATAACAAGATGTTCCTAAACACAGTGTTGATTTGTTAGGTAAAAAATGAGCTACCTTCCTCTGAAAAACAAAGTCACAGAGACTTGGCTTTTGAAGTTTCCATTTTGAGAATGTAGGGATAGGAGAGAATGAAAGGGACTGTCAAGACAGGATAGATCTTAAAACAGTGAAGTAAGACAAAGAATGGAGGGCTGACTACAGGCGTGTTCTGCTTCAGGTTTTGGGGAACAGTCACATTGTGAATCCAGCTTCAAGTCCTTCCTTTTCTTTTCCTACGCTGTAGTCAGTGTAGTCAATATGTATACCCAAGTTTTAATGAAAAATCACAGCCATGACTTACTCATTGATTATTGGCTGGTTCCTGTGGTTTACTTCTTTTGTGGTGCCCTGAAGTTAATATACCAGTCTCTCTCAGAACCATTCCAAAGGCAGAATGAAAGCAGCCTGGATAATAAAGGCTAAAGAACAGAATACAATCCTTCATATGAAACATGTTTATGAGTACCTTCCATGTGTTGGACCCATTTCTAGTTGCTGGTCACTCTGGCGTATAGAACACAAATCCCCTAACCTCCTGGAGCTTCCATTACACAAGTCTTTCAAATACTTTCTGAGCATCTTCTGCTTGTCAGGCACCATGCCACATAATGGAGCATCACAGAAGAAACTCACAAGGGCCTTTGGAAAATCTTGCTTAGTAGTGTTGCCCATTGTTTTGTGAAAAACTGGACTGAATATCATGTATTGACTGGGGGATAAATCACCTTTTAAAGTCCCTAAAACAGCAGCTACAGTTGTCAATTCTGGATATCTTTGCAAGGTACATGAAAAAGTATTCTTATCTTTTGTCAAATGAGAGCAGCTATGCCTTCTATTATCCCATCCCCAACCCTTGGTGTTGGAGGAAATTTTATCATCAGAGTTGGTTCTACTGATGTCAGAGGTCATTTTCCTGAGATACAAAAATGAGCTGACAGATTTATCGGGTGCAGGCATTGACTGAGAACTCTAAGGGATTCCAAACAGCTCAAATCTGCAGCAGGGCTCAGTTTCCTCACCAGAAATGTGGTTGACAAAAGATACAGGGATTCAAGGTGGTATGGGCATCCCAATGTTTATAGCAGCATCATCAACAAGAGCCAAACTGTGAAGACAGCCTGCTGGAGACCGGCTCCGGCATGTCCAGGCGTCCCTGAAGGATGGACGGTGTCGGCGAGGGAGGGACTGAGAGAGCCCTGGAGATTCTTTCTGGTCACCAGGCAGGCATCTCTGCTCTGACTGGGGCTCAACTTTATTTTAAGTGTTTTTGAGATGGCACAGAAGTGGCATTTGCCTTAGACAATGATTTCTGACATCAAACTTTGATATGTAAGAATTTCCCAGAACATAGATTTGTAGAAGACTCATGCATAACCTTTATCAATAGTGATTGAGGTAGGGGATTTAGATGCTTATCTTATGGGGAAGGAAGGCATCTTTAGCATACCAGACAATGTTTTTAGCATAAGAGGGTGAAGTTACTTCTCTGTGAGCAGGGGTCAAAAACGGGTCTTTCAGGAGATACCTTTGCTCTCATAATCACAAAAAGAAGAAGTTCCTCAATAGGTTCCTTCACAAGGAGTAATCAGCATATACAAGGCCAGAAAATGCTCCAGGCAGAAACAAATGGGTGGGGGTAGACATTTGCCCTTAACTCTAAATTAGGCTCTTTGCCTCAGGGCCAGACTCAAGCCTCCTTTATTATGTAAGTCTTGGATCTGCAAGACCCTTAGGAAGGGCCTTTTGACAATCATCTTTGGAAAGGCAAGGACAAGCTTTTCCTTATGATCAATCTGTGTGCGGAATATCGGTCTGATCTGGAATATTGTGAGACCTGGTCAATACCAGCAGCCTCATTTCCAACATGAGCCAGTAGTAGCAGAAGGAGATACCAGTTTCCTTGCTGTGACTGCCATCCAGAGAGGC